>NC_080173.1:72136696-72500439 GCF_950295315.1 Erinaceus europaeus
TTTCCCGTTTAGCAGAATGTCTTTCTGTTTTGGTAATAGTGCCTTTGACTGTACAGAAGCTTTATAGTTTGATGTAGTGCCATTGTTTTATTTTTGGTTTCGCTTATTTTTCTGTTGGACTTGAATCTTAAAAAACATTTCCAAAGCATGCATTAGGAATAGTTCTGCCAACCTTTTCCTCTGTATTTGATGGTTCCTGGTCTAAGGTCTCAGTCTTTGATCCAATTGGAGTTTACTTATGTCATGGTGAAATATAGTGGTTGGGGTCCTTTCTCTCTCTCTCTCTTTCTTTTTTCCTTCCTTCCTTCCTTTCTTCTTCTTCTTTTTTTTTTTTGGCAGCACCAATTGTTGAAAAGACTATCCATCTTCATTTGGCGTTTGATCCCACTTATCAAACATGATTTGTCTGTAGGTGTGGATGGAGGCTTCTTTCTGGGCTCTCAATTTTATTCCACTGGCCTGTGTGTCTATTTTGTTTTAGTACTAGGCAGTTCTGATCATAACATAGTACATTATATAGCATATAATATAATATATATAGTATAATTTGAAGTGTACAGACACCTATGGCAGGGAGATAAAAGATTGTAACCAACCATTTATCAAAGAGTGGTCATGTAAATAATTATTTTCCCCAACAAAATGCTAAAAAGGAAATTGTGTTAGCAAGTGCTTAAACTCTTGTGAGCAATGGGCAGGGTATATGTGTGTGGGAGGTGGGTCTCCAGCATGTAGAGTTACCAGTGGCTGTGGGTTAATTGTTGTCATGGGAAAATTTTCTGATAAATAAAATTTGGATTAAAAGCTGAAGAGTGTGAATAACTCTTCAACTAAAAATAAGTTGAAGACTAGGAAAAGGTGGTCAAAGTTTGAGGAAAGAGTAGGTTAAAAACTGCAACAAAAGGGAATGGGTAGACATTAAGAATTAAATTCTGCAAGACAACTGAGAGGCTGAGTGGGGCAGGAGATTGTGTTAAGGAGGAAAAAAATGGGCCTGAATCAGACTTTGCTGGTCAAGAAGTCAGAAAGCCCAGCAAGAGGCTCTCAGAGCATTCCCTGTCCCTGTAATAAATGGCAATGTTTGCACCAGAGTTGCAGCTATGAAGAGGGATAAGAAGGCAGCTTGGAGAAATACTTGAAGGGGAAATGGACCACATTATGTTGAGATCATAAGTTGGGATGTGTGGTTAAGAAAGCTTGTTGATTGATCATTGTTACTCATTGGTGCTAATGGCTTTAATCAAGGAAAAAGGCCTCAATAAAAACAAATGATTAGTCTTTATAATAGAAGTGTCAGTGGGCCCTTATTGAATGGATTTGTTAATTCCCCTCCCCTGCTAAAGCAGACTTGAGTGAAAACTTTTAAGATTTTAACTTGTTGTGTGGCCTGTGGTCCACTTTTGCTTGACTTCAAGGACCTTGGAAATATACCCCAAGAGTCACAAGATATGCCCAAATTACTACTTGCCTCCTTTATTCCCATCTCCAGAGAACCTGGTCTATCAGCCTCAGAATCTCAGAAGTCAAGTGTCTTTAAAGTCATAACCCCCCACTGGAAGTTACTGAAAAACCAAGCCAATTTTCCCATGTCACCTTATCTGATACAAAGCCTAGGACAATAGGGTAGAGGGTCTAGTTATCACCCACAGGATGGACACACACACACACACACACACACACACACACAGCCTTAGTCCTTAGCTGATTCTGGCTCCCGGTTCCTCTCAAAGCCCCCATCCTTGATATACTGCTAGTCATATACAGCTCATTCTTTTCATCTAAATTCATGATTCCTTTTATCACTTTGATGTGAGACCTATCACAGGGCACCCACTTCTCTCTCTTACTTCTTACTTCTCACACACTCCCAGGAATAGCAAAGGTGACCCAAGCAAAGATGATCCTCTGAGAGATCTGACCTAACTTTCCCCCGATGTAATGAATAGTTCAAAAATTAGAGCAAGGTGACCCCTGAACTAACAGCCACATGGACATTACAGAATTACAAATATACTAGCATAATTTCTATACCTACCAGTACAGAGGGAGAATGGGGTAGGGAGGGGTGGAGAGACGGAGAGAGAGAGAGAAGAGAGAGAAGGTAGACTTACCTGGGGGGGATAAGAATAATAGAAAAAAGTCAGGCCATTTAAACAAACTAGTGAAAGTTCATTCCAGATCAACAGGTATATATATATATATAAAAGGCCAGGAAGAAATCAACAAGTCACCATTTCCTTCAAAAACCCCAGCATGTCTGTACATGAGCTATTTTTTTTCTAGTAATTTTGTTTGTTTTCTGATCCATGGAGTTCCCCCATGCTCTGTGGAATCCTACTGACACTTCCCACAATAGTGTTGGTTTCATAGGATTTTGACTCCGGCTATCTGACCTTGAACAAATGGTTTGACTTCTATGACTTGTCTCTGTAGAAGCTTCAATGAATGCTTTTTTTGGGGGGGTGGGGGCTAGAGTGCCCAGCCCATAAAGTTTTCATTAAGTGAGTGTTTCCCTCTGCGTGTGTATGTTTGTGTGTGTGTGTGTGTGTGTGTGTGTGTGTGTGTGTATGCAGTTATCATAAGTCATGAGGAGACCTCAGGACCGCCATCCATGGCATTCTGCTTACTAACAATGCTCTAAGGCTCACAAAGGCTAAGGAGCCTACAACGCCAGGCTGTTGCGCTGGACAAGGCAATGCTACAATCCTCCACACTCTTTCTTTTTAGTCTGGAAGAAACCCATGGGCCCAAGAAAGGAGGAAAAACTGGCCCAGCCAAAAGTATTGTGAATGAATCAAAAGCAGTGAGCAAAAGGAGTCAACAGTTTATAGTTTCATTGAATTTTATTGAAGTTTGAATCAAACCATGATACTCATACATTTGTTCAAATGCAAACTAGGATGCTTTGGACAGTTATTCATGAGTGCCAACTTGCTTGTATACTGTACTATAGAAATGAAGAAACCTTTCACCTGTATTATTTGACCCATACAGTGGTATGTAATGTCAGCTGAATGTTCCCATCCCTTTTCACAGAAGAGAAAACTAAAGCTCACTGAGGTCAAATGACTTGCAAAAGTCATAAGATAAATCCAGGGTAATTTTAATCCTCAATCCTGGAACTATAAATACCAAGGGTATTCTTCTCCTTCCCTGCCCTCATTTCTTCTTCCTAGTATTTTCTTTCTACCATCTCTCTGATTCATTTACCAGAATGAAATCATAGTATGAGACTCTCTGAAGGCTGCCAGAGTAGATAGATGTGTGGCTTTGTTCCAGGCAGGCATATAAAACCCCAGAGTGCTTTCCTCTCTCTCCAAAATCAGCCCAGCAAGAAGTCCCATTTGGTCACTGAGGGGGCCCATTTGAAAAATCACCTCCAATTACCATTTTAATTCATACCAGGTTGACATAATGGCAGACCAGCTCCAGAAGTCTGGCCCCAGATGCACCAGTTTTCATTTGGGGGCTCACAATTGGAGAAGTTTTTTTTTTTTTTTTAACTGCCTCAAAGATTTTTCTAATCATTTGAGGGCAAATGGTAACAATCAGAGAACCCAAACCAAACAATAGGGAGAAAATTGCTACTTTAATACAGATTCTGGGGAGGCTTTCTGCCATGGCCACACATGCTAACTAATCCTGGCAGGGCTGATCATCTTAAAGAAGTAGCTTGTGTTGATTGTGATATTTAATATCATCTTGACTGAAACATTCATTCACTCTTTTGCCTTCCTTTCTTTCCTTATTTCTTTCTCTCTTTCATTAACTCATGTTTTTAATATTCTTTTAACTATTCAATTCTTTCATGTTTCTATTTTCTTATGTACTCACTGGATCATTTTTCATTCATTTATTCACTCTTCTGTTCTTTTATTTATTTTTTCTTATATTCAATAACATATCCATTCTTCCAGGAAATGTTTTGTTTTGTTACCAGAGCACAACTCAGCTCTGGTTTATGATAGTGCCAGGGACTGAGCCTAGAACTTCAGAGCATCAAGCATGAATATATTCTTGTATAACTATATATACTATGATATACTCTGTATAATTATATATTATATCATATAATATATAATTATAATATAATTATATATTATATAATATATTCTTGTATAACTATATATACTATGATATCTCTCAAGCCCTCTAAGATATATTTTATGGGCCCCTATGTGCCAAATACAGTTCCTATGAAATCTGCTAGTGTCTACTTTCCACTTTAATCCTAGACTTCACTAGCTCGATACAGGGGTAACGGCTGCTTTGCAGAGTTCACAAACCATCCTCAATCTAAGAATAACTGCAGAGGAGAAAAAACAATACTGTTCTACAGGGATGGCAGGCTAATACACATACAGGGCAGGAGAGGAGAAGAAAGGGAAGGAAGGGTCCACACAGAGAAACTTATTCAGGGCAAGCTTCTCTCAGTATTTTCCTTCTCACATATGTATTCCCAAGTCATTTGTGTCTCTTACCCACCAAGATTGGGGCCTCGTATGAGAGGGTATCCAATTAAGCTCAAAATTATGCATTTGTTAGTTTGTTATCTTGAATTGCATAGTCCTCATCTCCATGGTTTCTGGTTGCTGTGGTTCCTCATCACCTTTGCCTATGGTAGCTGTACAAAACAATCATATAAAAAATGCTTAGGTTCAAAAGTTCCAGTTCTTAAGAGTTCTCATTGCTATGGGTACAGCTATTGAAATCTGCCTTGAGAGGGCATTCATATCAGTATCTTTGAAGCTGACCTCTAGATTGGTCATTTGCCAGTGTCTGTTCACACCAATTCTTGTAAACTGTAAGTTCAAGTCACTGAAACTAAACTGAACAGATGGGATTCTGCTGAGTGGTGATCAAGTTAAGTGCTCTGAGCTGACTTGGACTGATGGAGGCTGGATATAACTGAATAAACTGGGTAGATTTGGACAGTGGGCAGGCTGAAAAGAGTCAAACAGTTTAAAAATAGAGCACATGTCCTGGAAATTGCCTAACCCTGGGAAAGGATCAGTTGTTCATGAAACCTAACTAAAATACATCATTTTGGGTTTTCAACTGAGACTCGAGGGTCTATGACCCTCCTGGAAGGTATAAGCCAATTGATCTAGTCCCCTTTCCTACATCTTTCCCTTCACCAGAACTGTCAGCTACAGAGTTTCATCTCTTACTCTTGATTCCATTTGATCTGAATTAATTGGTGGTTGAAGGTATGGGGAATAGGAGGATAGGAAATGCCATGACCCTGACTGAGCACAGGCTGATGCTGATTCTACACATCTCTATCACTCTCCCTAATTCTGACCAAGCTCCTAACATATAAGTAGAATTATTAGGTTGGGTGGAGATGCACCTGTTGAATACACATATTCCAGTGCACAAGACCTGGATTCAAGCCAAGCGCCTGCCCCCATCCACACCTGTAGGGAAGAAGCTTCACAAGCAGTAAAATTGTTCTATATTTCTCTCTCTCTCGTGTGTGTGTGTGTGTGTGTGTGTGTGTGTGTGTGTGTGCTCTTTCTCTCCCCCCTTTTGTTCTCACTGTCTCTATCTAAAATAAATAAATTAATTAATTAAGATTTTTAAAAATTAGAATTATGGGGCCTAGTGGTGGCACAACTGGTTGAAAGCATATAGTACAATGTGCAAGGACCCAGGTTCAAGCCCTCAGACCCTACCTGCAGGCAGAAAGCTTTGTGAGTGGTGAATCAGTGCTGCAGGTGTCTCTCTGTCTCTCTCCCTGTCTATCACCTTCTTCCCTCTGGCTGTCTCTATACAATAAATAAATAAAGATAATACATTTATTTAATAAATTAGAATTATTACTCAGTAAAGTAGAAAATGTAATACCCATGAAAAGTGAGAATTTTTGCTAGGGTTACCCTTGGGTTTTCTCAAATAAGGTGTTAAGTATGATCCTAAGCATAAGAAGAGAGATCCACACAGGCACCTGGTTCCTTGAGGTCACTCCATTTTTTTTATGTAGATGTCCCACATCTTGCTACAGGAGCCCATGCTCTGAATATTGGTTTTTATGGCTCCTGAAAATTTAGGTTCAGTAGATACACACATTACCATCTGCAAGGATCCATCTCTGAGCCCCCACTACAGGAGGAATGCTTCACAGGGGTAAAGCAGGTCTGCAGGTGTCTATCTCTCTCCCTCTCTGTTTCCCCCCTCTTGATTTCTCTCTGTCTTATCAAAAAAAAAAAGGGGGGAAGGCAGTTGGTGGTTTGTCTGGTTAAGTGCTCGCATTACAGTGCATGAGGACTCAGGTTCAAGCCCCTGCTTTCCACCTGCAGGGGGAGAGCTTCGTGAGTGGTGAAGCAGGACTGCAGGTTTCCCTCTCTTCCTATCTCTCCCTCCCTTCTCAGTTTCTCTCTGTGTCTATCTAGTAATAACACACACACACACACACACACACACACACACACACACACACACACACAACTATTAAAAAAAAGAGTAAAATAATGACTACCAAGTGTGGTGGATTGATTCATAGTACAAGTCCTGAGCCTCAGCAATAACCCCAGCCTCTCTAAGAATTCCTTGGGAATGTTTTCCATCTTTTCTCTTCTCCTACTTAAAATTTTCCCACTCTACTGCCTCCTCCCTAGATCATTAGGAAGGATTTCCTTTATCTGCAAAACCTGAGCTTGTTTCTTATCCCTAGTTTTCTCCTAGCCTCTACCTTTCATCAATGAGTTCATTTATTCATGTATGTATATATTTGATTAGTTGCTATCATTTTTCACCCAGGATATAAATCATAAAGGTATTTATGGTGAAATAAAATCCTCATGAAAAGAGGAGAAGAAAAGAGAATGGTCATTGTGTCTGTTTTCATATATCTAAAAATCACAAAATAGGGAGTTGGGCAGTAGTGCAGCGGGTTAAACGCACATGGCACAAAGCACAAGGACTGCAGTAAGGATCCCGGTTCAAGTCCCTGGCTCCCCACCTCAGGGGAGTCACTGCACAAGCAGTGAAACAGGTCTGCAGGTGTCTATCTTTCTCTCCCTCTTTCTGTCTTCCCCTCCTCTCTCCATTTCTCTTTGTCCTATCCAAAAACAATGACAACAACAATACTAATAACTAAAACAATAAAACAACAAGGGCAACAAAAGGAAATAAATAAATAATATATTTTGAAAATCACAAAATAATTAGGAAATTGAGTTGTCTGCTGTACCATTCATTATCTTACATAAAATTTATGCATATAAATTAATTTTAATTTCACATTTTGAAAATAATAAAATTCAGATTCACATAGCAAAGAAGTACTAAGTCCATACCAGATACCAGTATGGCTTCTTTTTGTCATATCACACTGAAGTAAATGACCCTCCCCACCACCTATCACCTATGCTCATAATCCACTGTATCAGATTGCCACCATGTGTACTGAGTATCAAAAAATCAGTCAAAGCAGAAGAGGAAAACCTCCAGTGAAACAAAGGTTGGATATTGAATTAAATTATTTTCCTTTTAGCATAATTCAGTCAAACTGATTTATGTTCATAGATATGTCTGGTACCTTCTGCATGTTAAACACTGCCCAGAACTTAGGAAGCTGCTGTGAATGTATTCCTTGAGACTAGTGAATACACCTATAATTTTTCTTATAAAGACTTGAGGCCTCAGATCTTGAACTGGTATGGTCTGGATTTGGCTCCAACTCCTTTCCACCCTGAACAAAAATTTGGAATTAATGTCATTTTGCTATGTTAGATGCTTTTAGGATTTTTCTGGGGAGCTGAGTTTCCACATAGCACCTTCCCTGCCTTGCCCTGGCCTTTGATCCTAAGTCTAAATCAATCCTGTTTAAGTTTAGCCCCTAAGATCCCACACATAATATTCAAAGCCCAAAGTGACCTAGACTACAGGGTTGCTACCAGGCCAAGGCATTTTCAACTTTACTTCCTTAATTCTTTAGGCATGTTTTGCTTGCAAGTCCTGATGCTTTTGTATCAGATCTGTTCTAGAGGAGATCCTGCAACTGAACTAATGTTCCTCATCTACAAAAGCCTGCAGTTTAAATTCTTTCTCTGATCAGATCGTTTTGTTACTAACTTGGATTAATTTACTGACCAATGTGCTAGGGACCTGATAGGACTTTTACTTTTTACCTTATTATTTGAATAAAATATAAATTTGAGAATTATAGAACTGGGACTGTGATTGCCCAGCATATTGTTTGATAATAGTATCACCACGTTATTTCTGGGGGTGAAAAAAGAATGTAGCTCTGAAAGGAGTCTTAAGTGACCAGTGACCCAGTCAAACAAGTCAAGGGTATTACATAGTTAACCACAGCTATTGTAATTATTCAGTGACCTGCTGGCTCTAACACAGTTCTGAGAGATTTAGTACAAAATAATAGTTATTAGAACAGCCAGAGGAACCACATTTTAGGGTTCAAATCCCAAACCAGATCATCCATTGATTATTAAGTGACCTTGGGCACTGAAATAATGACCTTTTTCTAAGTAGATTTCCTCAGGGAACTCAGTCTAGTGACCAGCACATAACAAATGTCAGATAAATATTAACTGTTATCATCTCCTTTGCTCTTCTCTGCTACATAGTCATCCACATTATGCAGCTGATAAAACTAAGACTCAGTGAAATTAATTGAATGAATTATATGACTAAGAAAGGACAGAGTTGGGAAACCAGTTTTCTCAGACTTGAATACAGGTCTGTGATACTCAGTCTAGTTCTCTTTCTAAGGCATTTCACTTTATTTCCCTTTTTCTATTTAAGAGTGATTGGTAGTCTATTATGATTCAACATTTTTAGTATCTCGTGCAAATGCAATTTCATGAGTAACTCTTTGGTCTTCCAGAATTCTCTGGGCTCTCATTATACATGTAAACTCTAGAAGTATACCTGTAAACTCCAGAAGTATGCCTGTAAACTCCAGAAGTATGCCTGTAAGCTCCAGAAGTATGCCTGTAAGCTCCAGAAGTATGCCTGTAAACTCTAGAAGTATGCCTGTAAACTCTAGGAGTATACCTATAAACTCTAGAAGTATACCTGTAAACTCCAGAAGTATACCTATAAACTCTAGAAGTATGCCTATAAACTCCAGAAGTATGCCTGTAAACTCTAGAAGTATGCCTGTAAACTCTAGGAGTATACCTATAAACTCTAGAAGTATACCTGTAAACTCCAGAAGTATACCTATAAACTCTATAAGTATGCCTATAAACTCTAGAAGTATGCCTGTAAACTCTAGGAGTATGCCTGTAAACTCTAGGAGTATACCTATAAACTGCAGAAGTATACCTGTAAACTCCAGAAGTATACCTATAAACTCTAGAAGTATGCCTATAAACTATAGAAGTATGTCTGTAAACTCTAGGAGTATGCCTGTAAACTCTAGGAGTATACCTATAAACTCTAGAAGTATACCTGTAAACTCCAGAAGTATACCTATAAACTCTAGAAGTATGCCTGTAAACTCTAGGAGTATGCCTGTAAACTCTAGGAGTGTGCCTGTAAACTCTAGGAGTATACCTATAAACTCTAGAAGTATACCTGTAAACTCCAGAAGTATACCTATAAACTCTAGAAGTATGCCTGTAAACTCTAGGAGTATGCCTGTAAACTCTAGGAGTATGCCTGTAAACTCTAGAAGTATGCCTATAAACTCTAGAAGTATGCCTGTAAACTCTAGGAGTATGCCTGTAAACTCTAGGAGTATGCCTGTAAACTCTAGGAGTATGCCTGTAAACTCTAGGAGTATACCTGTAAACTCTAGTAGTATGCCTGTAAACTCCAGAAGTATACCTATAAACTCTAGAAATATACCTATAAACTCTAGAAGTATGCCTGTAAACTCTAGTAGTATGCCTGTAAACTCTAGGAGTATGCCTGTAAACTCTAGGAGTATGCCTGTAAACTCTAGGAGTATGCCTGTAAACTCTAGGAGTATACCTGTAAACTCTAGTAGTATGCCTGTAAACTCTAGGAGTATGCCTGTAAACTCCAGAAGTATACCTGTAAACTCTAGGAGTATGCCTGTAAACTCTAGGAGTATGCCTGTAAACTCTAGGAGTATGCCTGTAAACTCTAGGAGTGTGCCTGTAAACTCTAGGAGTGTGCCTGTAAACTCTAGGAGTGTGCCTGTAAACTCTAGGAGTATATGCCTGTAAACTCTAGGAGTATGCCTGTAGACCAGCAGGTGACATAGTAGTCGAGCACCAGACTTGCATGTGTGAGGTCTAGAGTTTAATCCTTGGCACTATATATGTCAGAATGATGCTTTGGTCTTCTCTCTCTCTCGTTAATGAGTAAATAAATTTTTTTAAAAGGAGTATATATTTCACACCTTAAATTCCAAAGACTTAGCACAATATCCTTCACATATCAGCATTCAAAACAAAACTTTGCAAATGCTTACAAAGTCTAATGTATCACTGATCTAAGTTTTTGTTTTTTTATTTGTTTTTTTGTTTGTTTGTTTTACATTTACCCACTTAATCCTTACAATTCCCTGAGAAGACTACCCATCCCTGTTGTGACTCCCATCTTAGAGAGGAGGAAGCTAAAGCCCCTGAAAGATTAAGAACTTAAATGAGGATGCACAACTTGTAAAAGATAGTCAAGACTCAGAGTATTCCCAATGCCATGTTCTGTATTTGAGAGAACAGACAAAGAACAGGCAGAACCTGACCTGGGGAAAAATTCAATCTTGTACAGATAGGACTTGGCCCAGACACCATTATTTATAATTGCAAAAGGAATGTCAGCAGACTTCCTTTAAAGAGCTAAGAGAATGCCTCAGACACCACTCTTTAATGATTCTGTCTTACTAATTCTGTGGGCCAATGCACAAGCTGGCTCTACTTCTGGAATGCTCTCCCACCTGAAAATTCCCAATCACCCATTAAGGTTTACTTACCTATGTTAATTATACCAGCAGAATTTTAATCCTTAGAAGTGACAGTGATGCATTCAATAAAGAATTCTTTTTTACTACATTTCTTTTTTTATCCCCTTAGAGACAGAAAGGCAAGATAGAAAAGAGATAGAGAGTGTGAGAAAGAAAGAAACCACAGCACTGAGGTTTCCTTTAATGTGGTAGGGGATGTTCTTGAACCTGAGTTGCCCAACTGGCAAAGCTGTACATTATCCAAGTGAGCTATTTCACTAGCCTTATTTCTTACATCTCCTGAGGGGCAGGGGCATGTCATGCCATGGGAGGTCACATGTAAAAATACTTAGTTAGGAAGCAGACAGGAGAAAAGGGGGGACGGGGAGATGGCCTAGAACCTTCAGTGTGATTTCTGTGAGAAAGTCAAAGCAGAACAAGGAAAACTGCTCTGGACTGATGTGCTTTAATAGTATTGGCAGATTCAGGACTACAAGGGTGATATCTAGTTCACTATGCCAGGCCCAAGGGTCATATAGAACAGATGAATATTGCCTCCTAAAATATAAGAACCTGACAGAAGAGGTAGTTCAGTGTTTGGGCTCTGGATTTATTAGTTTACATATGAAGGGCATGTTCTCAAGACCTTTGCCAAAGGCTAAGAGTCAACAGGTCTTAGATAGGCAGTTACCCCCTGTCAGATCACAAATGCCAGGGTATCAACCACATAAAAAAGGACGAAAACATGCTTATTACACTAAGAATTTGTGTGATACAATAAGTGACTAGATTGCTTAGTGGTTTCCTGAGACAGTGTGTAGGAAATAGGAGTACCAGAAAATAATTGGGTATGAGGTGAAGGAAATGTTATAAAATCAGGTTATGGTGGTGGTTGTACAACTCCATATATTTATGAAAAGTTGATAAAATTGTACACTTCAGATGAATGAATTTTATGGTATAGAAATTACCCTTCAATAAAACTATCAAAAAAGTAAAAGACAGACAGACAGGACTGAAATGAGAGCTTAGACAACATTCTCTGGACATGTACAGAGTTAAACAAATGCTGGCACTCTAAACCATATTAAATTTATTTATTTTTAAAATATTTTATTCATTTATTTATTTATTAAGAAAGACCAGAACATTGCTCAGTTTTGGCTTATTATAGTTTTAGGGATTGAGCCTACAGCCTCACAGCCTCAGGCATGAATGTCTTTTGCACACCATTATGCTGTCTCCCCAGCCCATTGTACTTAGATTCTCCAGTTCTATCTCTAAAACACAGAACCACAAGGATATATCAGTGGTAGGTACCTTGATTTACAATTAGCTGCAATCCAGACCTTTGTCTAAGAATTCAGTCTGTCACAAAAACTCTTTCATTTCTATCAAATGCATTTTGAATTGGATAATAGTTAAGAGGACCAACATGGAATTTGGGTGGTAGCGCAGCGAGTTAAGCACACATGGTGCAAAGTGTAAGGACTAGCGTAACGATCCTGGTTCGAATCCCCGGCTCCCCACCTTCAGGGGCATTGCTTTACAGGCTGTGAAGCAGGTCTGCAGGTGTCTATCTTTCTCTCCCCCCTCTCTGTCTCCCCCTCCTGTCTCCATTTCTCTCTGTCCTATCCAACAACGACATCAATAACAACGACAACAATAACTACAACAATAACATCAAGGGCAACAAAAGGGAAAATAAATAAATAGATATTAAAAATGAAAAAAAGAGGAATAACAAATGCACTGTATTGATTATATATCTCTCTAGCAGTAAATATTTTATAAAAGGGGTTCTTTGTACTTCATTAGCCTAGATGCCCATAAGCATGTTTTTATAAATATTACTATAATAATCTTTCCACTTTATCAAAGCCCAGTTAATGAAATGACCACACAAAGATTATAATAGACATTTCTATTATACTACTATACTATGATCTTTTTTAAACACACTCACATGCACATACACACACACACACACACACACACACACACTCACACTCACACAGACTATGATCTTCTTATGAAGCACAGTTTAACGAATACACCATAGATTTTAGTCTCATGGAGGAAAAACTTATATGACTTATTTGATAAGCAGTGTAGGTAACTAAATCTATTGTGATTTCTTCTTTGATTACCGAACATACTCTAGGCTAAATAAAGTTGGAGCTCACTGACAGGCATGATGTAATTTCTGTATAAGTACTGGGCGCTAATCGATTGCGCCACTGGAGCTCCGAATGATGTAATTTCTGATACAACTGTTTATTTGTTTTCTAGCCCATTTCAGATGTTTTTCTCACATTTATTCAGTCATCAAATGTTTTTCAAGTATATAGTATGAACCACAGACTATGCTAGGAAGTGAAACTGGAATGATGGATAAGATATGACTGTTCCTATGGGGGCAGGTATGAGAATAATTGAAAACAAAAGTCTATACTAAGGATATACTTTTCTCCCATGGGAGCATTGAAAAAATGAGACTACTAAAAAGGAATAGAGAAATGGGAGATTATATATTACAATAGTGTAATGTCTTGCACAGGTTTTTTTCTTCTCTCTAAAGTACAACTTCTTTGCCCAGATGATTTGATTGTCAAAGTTTCTACCAACTTTAGGATTATGTGGCTCTTTGATTAAAGAGAAAAAAAAAAAAAAACAACCAACAATGATGGTTATTTTCTTGCTCTTTTCCCTCTTTCTTGTTCAAAGGTTAGCAAGTCCAGGCCTGCCTGAAAGATTATCTTTGCCAATTCAGGTACTTGTAGATAAGAATTTTCACTGAAGAATAACATGCTCTTTAGGTACATGTTGGTTTATTTTTGTTAAAGGTATTTTCCTGTACAGCAAAGATAGTCAGCCTAACTTTAATTGGCAAGTGCAGCATATATAAGTAAATTGCTACTGGATTCAAATTAAGAAATAAAACCCAACTAGACAACTGATGGGAGAGAGAGACAACCTTTCTAAAAGGGAATGAAGAAGTACCTTCTGGTTGTAGAAAAGAGTTTTGGAGAGTGGTGATGGGAAACTGTGTCTTGCCTTCTGCCTAGTCTGAATCTTCACCTTCTATTCAAGAGGTTTTGGTATATGGCAAGACATTATATCCTGTCAAAGATGCTAACAACATTAACAAGAGACCCTTTTATAGGCTTTGTGTAACCCACTCATGAAATCTGGGTGAGTCTTGCATGGCCATTGATGATGGATTTTACAACAAGGATGCAACCTGGACCTCTTAGTCTTAGGTTATAGCAGAGAAGAGTGGAAAAATCTATGGAGAATATAAATCTTTGTAGAGGCGTAAGTAGTTTGACCATAGAGTTCTATTCAAATACCAGGACTAAGGAAAGACTACTAAATGAAAAGAAAAAAAAACTGAAGCTGAAAAGTGAATCCAGAAATGGAGCTTATCATGCAGTGTGATTTCTCAGACCTAAGACACCAGCCCCAGACTGGTAACAGCTTTCCCAGAGAACTAGAAGCTTGCACAAAGGATGGTTCAGAAAGAGTCATATACAGACATTCAAAGGGAAAAGTTCAAAGATCCTTTAAGTATCCCCTGGACAATAGCTTTCTTGCTTTATGGTTCTAGAGGAAATAATAATCAGAGAACAGAATCAATTTTCTCAGAGTCTTCTGGGTCAGTCATGTCACTGAAGGTATCTGAAACTCCCAGAAAGGTCACTACAAGAGAGGGAACTTCCATGACTTAATTTCCTTTTGTTACACTGTAAGCTTCATTTTCTCTGACTCTTCCATTCCCCTGTCTCTTTACTAGGCCTGCCAAGTCCTGTTTATTAAAATGTTGTGCCCAATTTACCCAGCTTTTAATTAAGCTGTCAAGATGAAATGGAATTGTCTCCTGGGAAGTGAACAAAGATTTTATGGTCATTTAATTTTTGCTTAGGATTTTAAAATCCTGCTTCTGGCATGCTTAAAATTATTAATGAGATCTAGGAATTCTTGCCCATTTATGTCCATTACAAGACATAAATCACTAAACACAATTAGGAACATAGGAAACTTGTGGAATCTGAGCTTGAGATCATGTTCAATCACAACTATCCAGTGTAGCCAAGTGATAGAGGTGTAATAAACAGAGGCTGAATGACAAATAGAATAAGAACATAACGGGATGATACATCAGATGACAGAATTAGAAATAAGGGCATAGAGACTAAGGAAGTATAAAAATGAGAAGCTATCTGAGTCACCAAGAGGTCAAAGAGTAGAATTCAAACAGAAGACTAAGGAGAGAAAAATAGAAGAGAGAATTTAGATGGGTAGAGGGAAATGTGGTATACATTTGAAGTTTTATTTTTTATCAATAGTTCTGGTGGCACTCTTTTTCCAATCACAAGGGAAGATTATACTTCCCTGATCCTATGAAGTAAGGTATAGATAAGGTATATATATTTAACCTTTGGCTGGTTAAATAAGAGCAGCAGTGATGTGTCTCTTCTGTGTGGAAATGTGAAAATTGTCATGCCATTCCCCTTATTTTCTCCTCTGTGAGAGTGTTGAATTAGTGATCTCATCCACTTAGTTAATTCTTCCTCAGCTTGAGTCTCTTGGTTATTAGGATGATTAAGGCCCATCAGTGATCAATTTTAGATATATAGTGTGAATGAGAAACCTGTATTGGTTTGGGCTGCTAAGACTTTGGAAGTGTTTGCTTTCATAACTTAACCTATTTACTACAAATTGACACAGGTGTGTTGAAATCAAAGATATGGGGAGAGGCTAGGAGAGTGCCAGACAGGAACCAGAAGGTGTTATGAGTGAGGACAGGGAAAGGAAATTTTTGAGCAGCATTCATTCTCTGCCTCTGGACTCTGATTTGCAAAGAATAGACCTGTGGAACAGAAAAGAACAAAGATGAATACAAGTTCTTTTTAAAGTCTCAATTGTATTGTTTTCACAGTGCTAAGGGAATGCTAGATTATTCTTGTCTCACATCATAAAAGCTCTAGTTATTTCCAAAAAGAGACTGCAGGCTCTCAGTTCTCCCTATTCACCTATTTTAATAGGGGAGTAGAGTTTGACAATTCTCAAACACTCATAGATCCATCTGATATAGCCAACACTCACCTCTGTCATTCTTTTTTACATCTTTCCCTTCTTATAATGTCCTCTTAGCTCATGTCCACTTATTTGATCTCTCCAAGATCAGAATACTGGTCCCAAGATTACCCACATATTTTACATTGTATAGGTCCTGGTGGACTCACTAAGCTACTGTTTCCTTGTAATAAGATATTCATTAAGATCATTCAGGTAGGGGAGTCAGATGGTAGTGCAATGGGTTAAGTGCATGTGGTATGAAGCACAAGAACCAGCACAAAGATCTCAGTTCGAGCCCCCAGCTCCCCACCTGCAAGGGAGTCTCTTCATAGGCTGTGAAGCAGGTCTGTAGGTGTCTGTCTTTCTCTCCCTCCTCTCTCCATTTCTCTCTGTCCTATCTAACAATGATATCAATAACAATAATAACTACAACAATAATAAGAAAAAAGGGCAACAAAAGATGATTCAGGTAGAGCAAAGAATGCAGAGCTTGATCCATAAAGACATAAACAACTATTATCCCCTAACTTCCCTTTAGAAGGTAATTTTCAGGTTCTATAGTATACTCTGAGAATCTCCTGTCAAGATGGCCTTGCAGTTCAAATAGGAAATAGTGTTTGGTGAGAAAACCAAACTCAGCAATTTGTGTAGCTTCAATCCAGATCATGTCTTCATGTGCAAGAGACAGATCTATAAAGTATTATGCATACCAGTCTTCTGGCCAGACAAATTCGATAAGGTAATCAGCCTTGCTTATTCTATCCCTTTCTCAGAAAAAATTCTTGAGAAATTAACTAGTGAGGGAAATAGGGCCCTAGGTTTATCTGAAATGGCCTCACATTTCTATTCACCAAAAATATGAAGCCTCAATTATTGGGTGGAACAAAGTGACCTCCACACTGAGCCCAAGTTACTGTCACTTCCCACCACTACATGTACAGGTGCATACACACACACACACACACACACACACACACACACACACACACTTTAAGAGAACCTACCCCCATGTTTTTGCCCATGAATTTCTTCCTATTATAAATACAAGGGAACTTAGTAGTGAGCACATACTAGATGCCACAAAATGTAACCACAGCAGGAGTTGCTTTTCAATCGTTAGGACATGGGCTCTGTGCTTGCTTATAAATTGGGGGAACAGGTTAGACTGGAATCTCAATGGGGGCAGATTTTATTTTTGTTTCTATGCAATTAGAGATGGAAAGCGAATCAGGAGAGAGTGTAGAAGTTGTGGGTGGTGTAGGAAGATGAATATTGTCACTTGGGAGCACTAAGCAAGCCATCCACTTCATTGCTTATCTCCTGTCACCCCAGGTGCCTCTGGCTACCTCAGTTACAGAAGCCTCCAGACTTCCTGGGGACTGAGAATGTAGGCTGCCTGTGGTGCCTTGCCTGGAAAGAACAGAGCTCTAGTAGTACCAGCTTAGCCAAAGTGGGATTTATTGTGCAGATGCCAGGAGCAAAACATAGACAGAGGACTCATGAATAACAGAGCCTTGGACCCAGAAAGGCAGCAGGAGTTACAACACCTGTGATTCCACCTTGCTTTCCAAGAATTCCTGATTCATCTCTGGGTCTTTCCTCTTCTTCTCTGACCTTCTTCTTGTCTCCTTTGGCATATAGTAGGTAATTCCTATCAAAAGTAGCACCATCGCACATCACCTGCAAATGAGGTCTCTTTTCTAAGATGTTCAAGTCTCTAACATTCAAATGCTCAGGAGAGAAGAGTGTAGAGCCCTGAGCAGGATGCCTGGTTCTGCAAAGATCAGTGAATTGTGCCTTATTATAAACAGTAAGACATGAGTTGTATCCTGGTTCTTTCTTTGATGATTCTGCAGTCTTAGGCAGGACTTTATCACTTTGATCACTGGTAATCTCTAAAAGTGGGAGTATTGGTTCTTTTTAGTTCTTGATAATGTTGTGAGTATCAGAGTCAAGCGAATATGAAAAAGCCTGTAAACTGAAGTTCAATGAATGTAGAGGAGTTCATTCCCTGTTCACTGTGATCATCACTACCGGTATTATTATCACTGCCATCATCACCATGACATAATTCCCATCAGTGACAGCAGCACCAGGAGTAGCATGATTATTATCATCATCATCACCATAACTATTACCACTACTAAGCAGGTCAGAGACATCTTGTTTCCAACAGCTTCCAGAAATCATGAACTTGTGACTTTATGTGTAAGCTGCTTTCTCTCTTCACCCATGATGGCTTCCAAATCCTGGATTTTATTGGCCTGCTCTGACACTTTTGTTTGCTCATTCATGTATCCAATAGTTATATTCCAAGTTATTTTTTGATGTTGTAGATATAATAAAAAATATTGTTCATGCCTGAAGTCTCAGAGGTCACAGTTCCAACCCCCCCTCCCACCGAGCACCACCTTATTCCAAACCCCTATCACCTCTCTCATTCTCCAATTCATAATAAATGAATCTTTAGAGAAGACAAAGATTCTGAATTTCATCAATCTTACATTATAATGTTGGAAGGAGAAGTAATGTTATACTTTTTTTTTAACATGATGTGTTAGAAGGTGATAACATCACAGCAAAACAAAAGCATAAAGTATTATCAGAGGTCCAGGAAGAGAGTGCAGACAAAATCCCCATGTGACTTCTTCACACCTTTCACTATTCCAACAATCCTTGAAAATTTCCTAGTATAAGACTTGTATTTTCACTGTGAATCTCTTTGAAAAGGTCATCGTTTGGCAAATACAAATAATTGCAACTAAAAGAAAAGATCCCATTAAAGAGAGATTTAAAAGTAAAGCACAGCAAATTATTGAATTATTCACAATAAAACTGGGATCTCAACCAATATGAAGACCAAAATGAGAGCATTACTGAGTTGGAAGATGGAAGATGCCTAATGGCACTCCTCAGGCATGACCTTGAGCTATGTCCTGAGCAGTGTCCCAATGTCAAAGCTGTGATGAGAGGATGATCACTCAGTTCCTGGGTCTTCCAGGATATCTCCATGACCCCTATCCTGTCCCAGGCTCCAAGTGCCAGCTCCAGAAAAATCAGAAAAGAAGATTTAATATGCTTGAGAAGGAACCACAGCCCTGTCCTTTTTACTTCACATATCTTTGTCTATGCTCTAATTTTTCTTATCCTCCCAGTATCCCTCTTATCTCTCATCTTTAGTTACTCCATGCTTCCACCATTTATTGCCTCCATTGATATTTTCTGAGCATCTAGGTGTACCAGATTTCATGTTAGGCACAGGCATCCAGACCTGGAAGGCACAGAGCTCTAACCCAGGAAATGTACATCCTGAGGTATACAAATAAATAGGCCTTCACAGATGGCCAGTATCACTGTTTTTTGTTTTTTGTTTTAAATATTTATTTTATTTATTTATTCCCTTTTGTTGCCCTTTGTTGTTTTATTGTTGTAGTTATTATTGTTGTTGTCGTTGTTGGATAGGACAGAGCGAAATGGAGAGAGGAGGGGAAGACAGAGAGGAGGAGAGAAAGATAGACACCTGCAGACCTGCTTCACCGCCTGTGAAGCGACTCCCCTGCAGGTGGGGAGCCGGGGTTCGAACCGGGATCCTTATGCCGGTCCTTGTGCTTTGCGCCACCTGTGCTTAACCCGCTGCGCTACAGCCCGACTCCCTAGTATCACTGTTTTAACAGGGGTGTGCTGAGAGTTAGATAAGCTCTTGGGGTGGAGAAACCACATTTTAGGGAAATTTGGCAACAGATTTAGTCCATGAGTTGCCTGTCCTGAAGTAGGGGACCCACTCTAAGCACCTCTGTGTTTGCATCCCCTGCATCCTTTCCACATGCTTTGTAATTGTGAATTTGCTGTTACCTTCCTCCCAGACAGTGTACAGTCTAGGTAGGATCTGTGCTTTTTTTCTTTTCTTTAAGTCCTTTTATCCTCAGTCTGTAGCCAAGAGTGGTGACTCAGACTGTCATATATTCGTGTTTGGTGACATTTGTGTTAGGCCTTGAAAAATGCATCAAGGTTCAACAGGAAGGGGAGGAAGTGATAAATTGAGTCTTCCAAGCTATCAGTTTGTTAAGTCTCCATCCTCACTTCAAAAAGCTATGAGGAGAACCACAGATCAACCAAATGAATGAATTACTAATGGAAGACTATTCAGCATTAGAGAAGAAGAAAACATTGTGGGAAGTGTAAATTCCCTGGTATTGAAGATTTTGATGATAAATATTCATCCCTTGGGGGCTGGGCAGTGAAGCGCCAGGTTAAGCACACACAGTACAAAGCACAAGGACCTACGCAAGAATCCCGGTTTGAACCCCTGGCTCCCCACCTGCAGGGGAGTTGCTTCAAAAGCAATGAAGCAGGTCTGCAGGTGTCTTTCTTTCTTTCTTTCTTTCTTTCTTTCTTTCTTTCTTTCTTTCTTTCTTTATTTCATTCATTCTTTCTTTCTCTCTCTCTCTCTCTCTCTCTCTCTCTTTCTATATATATATATATATATATATATATATATATACCTCTCCTCCCCTCTCCTCTCAATTTCTCTCTGTCCTATCCCCCCCCAAAACAAAACAAAATAGCTGCCAGGAGCAGTAGATTTGTAGTGCAGACACTGAACCTGAGCAATAACCCTGGAGGCAAAGAAAAACAATTTCACCCCTCTGTGAAAGGTTATTAGTAGGGTGATCTAATTTTACCTCCATGATAAGAAGTATACCACCTTAGCCCTAGATGTGTGATCCAGAATCAGTCCTAGAGACACATCTGCCTATAAATTATTTGGGAACAGCTTCTGTAGGTGAGTCAAGGAAGAAAAGCACAGAAAGTGAATTTAGATATCACAAACACCTGGATTCTAGTCCAGCGCTATATTTTTGTTATAAGTCCTTATAAAAGTAACTTATTCTCTTTGATCCTTCATTACCTTCAACTGTAAAATAGATAAAATGATCATAATACTTACTTCAAAGCTTTTTGTCAAGGTTGAACAAGATAGCATAAATATATGTGCCTGGCACATGGAATGCTGGAGAAATCTTGATCCTTGCTTCCGTTACATCATTTTCAGTTTCAAGGTCACATGGGTCAACATGGCTTGTTTTCTGTTAATGGAAGGCAAAGGTGCATTTGCTTCTGTGTGCTGCAATGAAAGCTTGGACTGAGTCTACTATGTCCTTCCAACCCCATGATTTAGAGAATGAATGTGCAACCGCAACTAAAATGATTCCCCTTTCTGAATCTATTTCTTTATTTGTAAAATGAAGAAGTTGGACTCAATGATATTTACATTTCTTTTTTTTTTTTAATTCTTTTTTTTTTTAATTTTTTATTTAAGAAAGGATTAGTGAACAAAGGCATAAGGTAGGAGGGGTACAACTCCACACAATTCCCACCACCCAATCCCCATAACCCACCCTCTCCCATGATAGCCTTCCCATTCTCTAGCCCTCTGGGAGCATGGACCCAGGGTCGTTGAGGGTTGCAGAAGGTAGAGGGTCTGGCTTCTGTAATTGCTTCCCCGCTGAACATGGGCGTTGACTGGTCGGTCCATACTCCCAGTCTGCCTCTCTCTTTCCCTAGTAAGGTGTGTCTCTGGGGAATCTGAGCTCCAGGACACATTGGTGGGGTCTTCAATCCAGGGAAGCCTAGCCAGCATCCTGGTGGCATCTGGAACCCAAGTAATGAAGCTGAAGGGTTGTCATTCCACACGTGAAGTCTCTGGATACATTCTGAGGTGAAGCATGTTGAGATGGCAATCGTTGCTTTGGTTAGGTTGTGATCGGCGGATGCAATATTATTTGGTATGGATTGGGAGATGCATACGGGAAAGTGAGCCCTATCCAAGGGTGCCAGGACTGGGGGAAGTAGGGGCTCTATAGTGAAGATGTGAGGTTCCTGCTGTCTTAGGGTTCAAAAAGACAATCAATAGTTAATATTATCATCACATTATTTGTTAATTGGGTTAACTTTGAAAAGTCCCTTTGTTATGGTTTGCTGTACAGTACCCAGTATCTTGTATATAGCTGTGCTATTGGAAGCTTCTAATCTACTTGGTCTAGGTTTTTGAGAGAGTCCGCATATCAAATACGTAGCCTATCTATTAAAAAGATTCAGTTTGTCTTTTGAGAACCTTTGAGACATACAATTGATTTCCCCCTCTCATATTAATTAACTACTGATTTATATGTCTACATTTTGCTAGGAGTGTACATAAACACCATTCCCATCACCAAAGGACCGTGACCCATCCCTCCCGCCCACTCCCACCCCCCACTGGCCCAGGAAGCTACATGTCTACCCCTCACCACTGGGTTTTTACTTTGGTGCCCTACTTACAATTTGATCAGGTCCTGCTTTTAGTTTCCCTTTCAGATCTTCTAAGTCAGCTTCTGTTGATGAGTGGGATCATCCCATACTCATCTTTAACTTTCTGACTTAGTTCACTTAACATAATTCCTTCTAGCTCTGTCCAAGATGGGTCAGAGAAGGTGGGTTCATTGTTCTTGATAGCTGCATAGTATTCCATTGTGTATATATACCACAGCTTTCTCAGCCATTCATCTGTTGTTGGGCACCTGGGTTGCTTCCAGGTTTTAGCTATTATGAATTGTGCTGCTATGAACATAGGAGTACACACCTCTTTTTGGTTGGGTGTTATGGAGTCCTTGGGGTATAACCCCAGGAGAGGAATTATTGGGTCATATGGAAGGTCCATGTCTAGCCTTCTGAGAGTTTTCCAGACTGCTCTCCACAGAGGCTGTACCAATTTACATTCCCACCAGCAATGTAAAAGGGTTCCTCTGTCCCCACATCCTCTCCAGCATTTGTTGCTGCGATATTTACATTTCTGCCAATCACAAGTATGATATTTCTCTGGCTGTGAAGGAATCCACTTAGGTAGGGAACACCTACTATTAGCCTCCAGTTGATTAAAAACTGAAAAATTAAAACCTAGAAGTAATTCAGAAGTCCTATAGATTGTATTCAGGACTCCTCTGACCTCTGTTAAGAACATTTAGCATGATTCAGGCTTCCTGTGCTTATTTGCCTGTTTAATCATACTACCACGTAATGTTTCTGTTTCATAAAGTTTAATGCTATAGACACTTTGGCAAATCGGTCAAGATTCCATATATATATTAAGTGTCAAAGTCAATGGTGTTTTTTCCCCTCCAAATACTATGCAAATGTAAAAAAAAAAATTACATTTGTACCATGGTCTAGAGAGAGGATGGCCAAGATGAATGTCAATAAGGGTGTAGCATACATACATATCTGGAGACCATGGTTCCAGAGCTGGGGGTAAGGGTCTCCCTTCTCATAATACCAGAGGCAGAAATCCCAACATGTGAACAAATAGACAGTTGTCAACCTGAACCTGTTAGGATGAATAACAGAGAATTGGCTACTTCACTGGAGGCCTATACATAAAAGATCCTCAATAGATTTTATGGAGTGAGTAAATAAGTGAGTGGAGTACATGTATGTATGCAGACATACATACACTATGTGTGTAAATAGGTTGGTTAGTGGACTAGTAGACATAAGTATGCATGGGTGGATGGGTTGAGTTGATGGATGGGTGTGTGGATGAATGAACAGGTATATGAATAGATGGTAGACAATTAGATAAATGGATGCCTGTGTAAGTGGGTGATTACATAGGCATTGGATGGGAGAATGAAATAAAAATGAATTTAGTTTTTTTTATTTTTACATTTGTGTATCCACCTCAAAGAGTACATGATACATCTACAAATGCATGCAGGTAAAACTTAAGACATTTCCATAAGCCTCCCCTCATAACCCCCACAATGTCTCCAGGAAGGACTGATTTCAATATGAAGTATTATGCCTAATTCATGAATTTTGAAGAGATAGTTAATTATTACATCTTTTGTTCCCTTAGACACCTCATTTGCTCCAACCCATCCCAAGTCCTGTCTCCAGGACCATTCCTCCTTAGCTCTGTGTTATTCTTTGGCCCTCCTCCCTCCCTAGTATAAAGAGAAAAACTTAAACTGAACTTCAGCATCATACATTTGAACATTACTTAGCCTTTAGCATCTGTCTTTCCCTAGTCTAGTGTGCATCAACTTTTTTAAGTGTTTGTAGTCACACTATAGATTCACCCAAGAAACTTTTTAAAAATATCTATATGTGCCTCCATCTAATAAACTTAGTCAGAAATTCAGGTGGTGAGACCATGGTGCCTGTATCTGTTGAAAGAATACAACTCCATCTGTATCCAAGACGGAAATCCACTTCTCTTCCCACTCTAAAATGCTGACCCAGTTCCAGACTGTTTTCTGTGGCATTATTCACCTCTGTTCTACCCTCTGTAATAGATGCTATAAAGCAAAATATTCCCTCTGTTCCCTCTGGGCTCTAGCAAAGATGATTAGTGAAACATCTCTTTCCATTCTTACTCACAGCCCCTTTGCTCTGAGATGAAGGCAAACCTATGGAGATCAGTCTAACGAATAATAATTTAAAACATAATATTAACACTTATTAAAGGCTGACAATCTGCCAGAGGCATGCTAATATCTCTACAGATATTTCACTTATCACATTAATCCTAAAAAGTAAACTACATATTTGTCCCCATTTTTGAAGTGAGCACAGAGAAATGAAGGAATTTGTCCAAAAGTGTGGGGCTATAACACTGAAAAATGAAGTTAAAACCAGAACTATGGCCACCAACTCCAGACCCTTCACTGCTGGACTTGGTCTCTGTCACCTAAGTACTGTCAACCTAGTCACTTGGAGTCTTAGACACCACACACTTGTTCTTTCTTGTGGTACAAAGAATGTCATTTTGGGCCTATTCCATGGATCTTCCATGTACTCCTCACTTAGTTGAATCCTCTACCAGCCAACTTTCATCACCAAATGGGATCTGTTTGAGAGCACAGAATAGCATCTTCAAGATCACACTAGTTAGTAATCAAAATTCTAATCCACATCTCTCATACAGTAAAGTTAAAAAAAATTCCCTCTATTCCAAATGACAAAGTTGGCTTGGGTCAGAAGCTCATCAAAGGAGGTGAGAATTAAGCTGAGAAGAGTGGTGAAGAAAAAGTAGAGTTCAGATAGATGGGAAGAAGAGATCTGAGCAGGAGGGAGAGAATTCTGAGTAAAAGAAACAGTATGAGCAATGGCACAGAAGTGGGAGTCAGCTGAACATTCAAGACACAGTGAATTGCTCAGTCTGGCTACAACGGGTAGTTTATATAGTACACGGTATCTTTGAGATTGGAAGGTCCTTGAGACATATTGGGAAAGTTATTGTAAGCCAAACTAAGGAGGTTGGTCTTTATAATGTAGGCATCAGGGAGCCATGAAGCAGGCAAGTGATGTGGACAAAGCAGCACTAATAGTGTAGGAATCAACAGAATGAACTGGACATGGGAGCAAGAAGTAAGCCTGGAAGTGAGTTGGGAGGTGATTGCAATGGGCCATGTGAGAGATCTGGGAACACACGCTTAGACTGGCGATTTTTAAAGTAAAGAATGAAGAAAAGAACTGAGGAATCTAACAAAGAAAATTCTGCAGGGTTTGTTGTCCACTGATTAGCTATGGGGATAAAAGGAATGAGACGTATCAAAGATGACTCGTTAACCATCATCGTCTGCTGCCAGGACAGGAACTGCAAAGACAAACATTAAGTGCCTGCTTCTATAGAATGTACTGTACAGAAGAAAAAACCATAAGTAAACAATTTATTACAGCTCAGGTGATGGCTACCATTGAAGAGGCATCCACAGGCACTGTTTCAACCTTGATTCCTATGACAAAGCCCAAGTAAATGAGGTTGATATCAAGCTCACTGTGATGCACTAATGCCATACCAAGGAGGACATAACCTCTGTAGTGGTGGGGGGTGGGTAATGGAAGAGTGCATTGTTCATAACGATAATTAAGGGAAGAATTTTCCAAGCGGAGAAAGAAACATATGAAATAATATGGTGAGGGGGCATGGGTGGTGTACCCACATATTACCATGTGTAAGGACCTGGGTTCCAGTCCCTGCTCCCCACCTGCAGGGGGTCTGCTTGAAGTAGGTCTGCAGGTGTCTATTTTCTCTCTCTCTCTCTCTCTCTCTCTCTCTCTCTCTCTTCCCATCCACTGTCAATTTCTCTCTGTCCTATCTAGTAAAAAAATAAAAGAAGGGAAAAAAGGGAAAAATTGGTCACCAGAAGTGGTGGATTTGTAATACCAGCATGGAGCCCCAGAGATAACCCTGGTGACAATAAAAATAAACATATGGTAATATGGTGACATTTCAGGACATGGCATATTGTAAACTGCAAGACTTGTTATACTAAATCAACTGGTGAAAGGCAAAGTAGAAGTAGCAAAATCATAAGAGACAGTCTCAGAAAAAAGATTATAAGTGGAGTGATTAAAAGTATAGATTTTTGTATCAAAATGGCATGATTCAGTACTTGTTATGGACTATCAGACAAATTACTTTCCCTCTCTGAGCCTTGTTTTCCCATATATAAAATGCAAATTGCATTACAGTATGTTATTCTTGAGAGAATAAAATATAAATAAGGCATTTAGCATAATGGCTGGCATATATACCAGTTCAATAAATTATAGGTGGGGTGACTCTTAATATTGTGGTTAGAATTAGATATCAGTGCATGTGAATAGCAATGACTATAAAGCAGTTAGATATGAGAGAACCAATACACAATTCAAGATTGAGGCAAGTGCATGTTATCCTCAAAAACCCACAGCAATCAAATCCTTCAAGAGATCTGGATGGCAGGGACAGGGCTAAGGAACTTGGTAAATGTTTTTGTTTGTCATTGCCACTAAAAGAGGAAATGAAAGCTTGTCTGTATGATTTTGTGAAGGAAAGTGAGAATTCAAGTGGGTCAGAATCAAATACTCACCAAGAAATTCCTGGGTGAACATTAAGGATTAGTTTCTGTTTATTGACTGATACTGACAGAATTATAGGTAACTGGAAGGAAATCAGGTAGGCCAGAGTAGATGGATGTAATCAATATATGAAAAGAGGTGACCAGAGCCCTAGATCTTGTTCTGTAAATAATTCCATCATTTGGGGGATGTTACATACCTCTTCTGTGCCCTTTTTTTCTGACATACAAAATGACTTCTTTTTTTAATATATATGTATTTATTTATTTTCCCTTTTGTTGCCTTTGTTGTTTATCATTGTTGTTGTCATTGCTGTCATCGTTGGATAGGACAGAGAGAAATGGAGAGAGGAGGGGAAGACAGAGAGAGGGAGAGAAAGATAGACACCTGTAGACTAGTTTCGCAGCCTGTAAAGTGACTCCCCTACAGGTGGGGAGTTGGGGGCTCGAACCAGAATCCATATGCTGGTCCTTGCGCTTTGTGCTACATGTGCTTAACCCACTGTGCTACCACCCGACTCCCACAAAATGGCTTCTAAATTGCTTCCCAGCTCTCACAGTGTAAGCAGTAGATCAATATGTGGGATATTATGGGAAGATTTGGGAGGGTATGCTAGAGACACTGAAGTCTATCACATTTCTTCCCCCTTTCTGTCATCACTCAAGAAAGTTAACTCCGGGTCTACTTTTTCACATAGACAGAAGGACAGATGACAGAGGAAGAAGGGCAAAGACATCACAGCACTAAAGATTTCCCCCGTACAGTGGGGTCTGAACTCAAACCTGTGTCACCTTTCCTAGTCATCTCTCTCTCCCCCTCCTCCTCCTCCTCCTGCTCCTCCTCCTCCTCCTCCTCCTCCTTCTTCTTCCTCTTCTTCTTCTCTCTCTCTCTCTCTCTCCTGTCTTTCTCTCTTCTCTCTCACTTCTCTCTTCTCTCTCTCTTCTCTCTCTTAGATCACTGATCAGCTCTGGCTTACAGTAGCTCTGGGGATTGAATCTGGGACTTTGAAAGCTCAGATCTGAAAGCCTTTTTTATGAACCCCCTTTTTATATAACCACTGTGCAATCTCCCCAAACCAACTCCCCCTCCTTTTCTTTATGGTCACTGGCACTTCTTGGAGGTAGAACATGTGATAAACAGACTCTAAGATATCTCCAATGATCTCTGCACCTTATATTCACATTGTTGTGTATTCCTCTCTCCTTAAGCATGGCAGAATGACTTTGTGAAACTTCTGATGAATTAAATATGTGAAAGTGATAGATATCACTTCTGAAATTGCAAGATAATTAGAATCTGTCAACTACAAAGAGACTGACTTTTATCTTGCATGTTCTCTTGCACTTCCTCATCTTCTTTTAATCATTCCAAGGCAAGTCATTCACCCTCTTGTGAGATACCATATGGAGAAGTCTTCATGGCAAAGAACTGAGGGAGGCCCCGCCCCCAGTGAGTGAGCAGTGCAATAATTCATGATAATATGATTTCTGATCACAACCACAGGAGTGTCCCCAAACTCAAGTAAGACCACATCCTTTTTTTTATTTTTATTTTTTTGCCTACAGGGTTATCGCTGGGGCTCAGTGTGTGGGCACTATGAAGACACAGCTCCTAAGATCTCATCTTTGATAAGTATTTTGTAATCTTGTTAGAGATCTTGACATAGAGGTGCCTAATTGGATTGCCCCTGGATTTTCAGATTGAAACTATGAAATAGTTTAAGTCACTTGATTTGGGGGATAGTTTTTGTGCACAATAATATATAATTACAATATGTATAATTACAAACAGTAGTGGGCTTGTTAAAAAAATAAGAGTTAAAGAGAGGAATAAAAGGGAGTGATGGATTAGTATAGTACTTGGTACAGAGTGTATGCTCAATATGTGTGTGTGTGTATATTTTTTAATTATTTTTATTTCTATTTATAAAATGGAAATATTGACAAGACTGTTGTTAAAATTTTCGGACGGCTCCAGCTGGCCGGGCTAGCTTCACGGTGGTGAACAGAGACGCGGAGACAACGGCTGGGCAGGGCAGCTGTATTTCTTTATTCAGGAACAACGATTCACAAACTAAGACAAACTAATCACCAAACAGAACTCGGCTGTCTCTTTGCGGCGGCACAAGCACTCTCTCTTACTCTGGAACTCAGGAACCCTCTCCCTTACTCTCGAACTCAGAAACTCAGGAACTCTGGCACTCTGGAACTCTCGTACTTGAGAGCCTTCTGAAACTCTGGCACTCTCGAACTCCGGAACTCAGGAACCCTGTCACTCGGGAACCCTCTCTCTGGGTTTCTTCGGGGCGGGGCCCAGCAGGCCCGCGAAATTAACAGGACTCATCCAATTCTCTTGGAGGGGGAGGGCTAGAACAAGCCAATGTAAAGCATACGACACAAGACCATAGGATAAGAGGGGTACAGTTCCACACAATTTCCACTCCCAAACTCCGTATCTAATCCCCTCCCTTGAGAGCTTTCCTATTCTTTATCCCTCTGGGATTATGGACTCAGGATCATTGTGGGGTGCAGAGGTAGAAGGTCTGGCTTCTGTAATTGCTTCCCTACTGAAAGTGATCATTGTCAGGTCGATCCATACACCCAACCTGTGTGTGTATTTTTTTAACCAAAGCACTGCTCAGCTCTGGCTTATGGTGGTGCTGGGGATTGATCCTTGGACTTCTAGCCTCAGGCATAAAAAGCCATCTGTATAAACATTATTGTCTCCCCATCCCAAACATTTTTTTTCCTTTTCCACTTTATTGGGGGGGGGGGGCTAGTAAGTACAACTTCTGTATAAGTACCACGTGCTAACCGATTGCGCCACTGGAGCTCCGAGTAAGTACAACTTCCCATCTATTATGTAGCTGTGAAGAATGATGGCATCATCTCCATTGCCACATCTTGGATGGAACTTGAAGAAAATTTATTTTTACTACTATTATTAAATGATCACCCCATGCCAAAAAAATAAGAATAAAAAAGAGGGGAAGTAATGGAAAAAGCACTTGAGGGTGGTCCAGGAGGTAGAGCAATGGATAAAGTATTGGACTTTCAAGCATGAGTTCCCGAGTTCAATCCCCGATAGCACATGTGCCAGAGTGATGTCTAGTTCTTTCTCTCCACCAATCCCTCTCATTAATAAATAAATAAAATGTTTTTTAAAAAAGAAACAGCACTTGAGGGAGATGAATGACATTAATAACTCTTTGACTTATATCTCAGCATTCTATGATGCTCAACCCCTATATGGAAACCCACACAGAGTTGGTTCTCTAGATTCACTTAATGGAATTTATTGTGGTGAGCTTTTTATTGTCACCTTTCCACAATCCTTTGGAAATTTTATTGTGTCCAGTTTTCATTTCCTAAAATGCATCATATAGTTCCTGTTCACAAACAATTGTCAAGTCTCTTAGAATTTCCAAATATATGCCAGACCTTCTCACTGACATGCACAAAGACATAATAAAGTCTTTTTGTTAGAGGCTATTGTGGTATGCTCTTCCCAGACCTCTTCCTTGAAAGTTCTTCTGCAGACAAGTAATGAGTTAGTTTTCTAGTCCTGGGAGAATGACCGTTAATTTCCTACCTTGTTTTATTTATAAGAAATAGTCTCGTCATCTCTTCATGTTGTCTTTACTCAGTTACAATATTTACTGTAATTCTGCCCAGCAATTGTTCACCTATGATGGGATTTCCCTCTGAGACTAGAATTCACTAGACGAACCAATGTGACCTTTCTATAACTTTGACTAATGGATATTACCACATTCATTTTATTATTTTCTTGTGGAATCAGGACCTCACATGTGTGAAATTTTTATGTGCTGGGTCCCATCTTCATTCATCTTTATAGAATGGGAAAGATACAACATCACTGGAGCTTCCTCTTGCTCTGACGTATTTCCATGTGGCAATCATATCTGGGCCATGCATATGGCAATGCAGTCACTCTACCTAATGAGCTATCCTCTGGTCCCCATTCTATTTTTTTATTTTTAGATTTTATTTATTAATGAGGAAGATAGGAGGAGAGAGAGAAAGAACCAGACATTACTCTGGTACATTTGCTGCCAGGAATTGAACTCAGGTCCTCATGCCTAAAAGTCCAATGCTTTATCCACTGCACTGCCTCCTGGACCATCCCATTGTATTCTTTATTCAACATCTATATCAATTATTTTCAGCCTCCTTTCACTTAAGCTGCAGTCCATATGAATAGTTAAGGTCAAAACTGCAACTAGGAGGAATATATGGTCCACATAATTAAGGGGAATTGAACGTGAGAGTAAATTTTCCACTAGTTTGGTCCCCCTGCAAAGGTGCTGATGGGGACCATGACTGGAGATGGAAATGCTGCAGGAAGGGAGTAGTCATGGTTACTGAATCACCACACACAGAACTGTCACCTGCCCTTGGCTTTGTGTGAGCAAGAAATCAAGCATCTTTCACGGTAAAATACTGAAATTTGAGTTTATTATTCTCAATTACACGATATTATAGCAGAGTGTAACTGATACTACTGAGAGACTACTAGTCTTCTGTCCATGGAGTTAACTAGATTATGGTCACAGAAAGAAATTCAGTACTTTAAATTCCTTGAAATATGTGGTGAACCTGGTGATTGAATGATCATTGTGTCCTGAGGTAAAGTCCATCCAATGAATATGCCTGTGGAGAGTGTGGTGGTTGGGTAGGTAGTTAGCTTTAGTAATGACTGGAACTAGTCTCTCCCACACCAGGAGGATTCTCAGTGTCCACCTTCATTCTCTGCTTCTTTTTAGTGTGGGTATAATTCTCAGGGTAGCTTTTCTACAAGCCAAAACACATGCTACCAGTAGTCTAGAGTCCATTCTCTCAGTTCATGAGTGGCTGAAAACAATAAATGCATATTCTCTCACAAGTCTGGTTAGGGCCTTAAGCTAGCCTCACCCCTGCTCTGCTCCTTCCTCTATTGCTGATACTATGGTCTATTTACATAATCATTGTTTTGCCTGAGACCTGCCCTTCCTTCAGGATATTAATTAATCCCACCGGTTAAAACCTTCACAACAGTTGCTATGGAAGCTTTCTACCATTAGCCAGCTCTTGCTCTTTCCTTTTCTCCACCCCCTTTCCTAGCCATTTCATTTTCCAACTTGCCACTTCCAGTAAAATATATATAAAAGTGTTGTCTCTGATCAATAAAGACACATTGCTTTCCCACTCCGCCACGAATTCCTGGTCTCTCTCCCATGTCGCTGAGTAAGCAGCAGCCCGGGTTGGCTCCGGTCGAGTTCTCTCCAACCCAGAGAGCATGTGCCTGGGAAGAAACACCCTCCCACTAGCCAGCAAGTCTGGAGAAGGGAAGTCCAATGTCAGCAGACTGAAGTCAAGATGGTGACCGTGCCATACTTCCTCCAGAGACTCCATATGGGCATCATTTACTTCTTAAAGCTTCTGGTGGCTACCAGCATTCCGTGATGCATGGCCACATTGCTCCAATCCCTCTAACTCAGTGATCACATCATATTTTCCTCATTTGTCAATTGTAAAACCTTCATCTCTCCATTAGACAAAGATAGTTAAGAATGCTACCTGAATAGTCCAGATAGTTACACAGTCTCAAGATCCTTAAACTAATCACATCTGCAAAATATTTACCACATAAGGTGAAATGCACAGGGACTAATTCCTTTGGAGAGCTTTAATCGGCCTACTACTCCTGGCTTGAGAGACAGGCTTTTCTGCTGGTTGGGATGTTGGTTGGAATGATCTCTCAGAGTTAATTCTTGACTATGTTCCAAAAGGACTATGGAATCAGGACTAGATTTGTGTCCTTCAATAAATACCTCAGACTTTCTTAGCTTCAGTTTCTGCATCTATAATATTGGAAATGAATTGAGGCCAGGAAATGGCTCAGCAGGCAGAGGGCAGGCCTTGAATATGTGGCATCCCAGGTCCTATCTCCGCCATCACATATGCCAAAGTAAAGTGATTATCTGTTTCCCTATTCAGCAAAAAAAAAAAAAAAAAAAAAAAAAACAAGATGGGAACTTAAAAAAATACTAAAATCCAAGCAAACAAATAAAATAATTCCTTTTTGTTAGCTTTGCTTTGATCATGAAACAGTAGAGTGTATGGAAGTGTCTAGTATGTACTTTTTACAGACTGGGAAGTCTTCATGCAAAGGTAAAGGCCATGATGCAATTAGCCTGATGGAGGAACTAAAATAAGCAGCGTGACAGAAAATTTGAGAGCTACACAAACATAGTACAAAAGGAGAACAGAAAGGCCCCATTCTTCTCTGTAACCTAATGACTACTTAAGGTTGTAGACAGGGTTATTCCTAAGTATAGTGGGTATAGACCAGGAGTGGTATAATTAAAGTCTGCATTCTTTCTTCCAGTTGGGGAAAAAAATGTGTTGGATAAAAGAGTCTAGGCAAAAGACAGTTAAACCTTGGATGAAGGTGGTAGCAGAGTTGATGGAAAGAAATGGATGACTTGCCACAAAAGGTAGAATTTATGGCCCCTAGTGTCTTTAGGACATATCACTCAACCTGCTCTACCTGGCTAGCGAGAAAATGTCTAAACGATCTCACTCTATTTTATTCATAAGCTGTATTTAAAACTTAGAAAAACTGAGTGGGGGAGGGCAAGGTATACCAGCTTAAGCACACATAGTATGAACCACAGAGACACACACAATAATCCTAATTCGAGCCCCCCAGCTACCCACACTGCAGGAGGGATCATTTCACAGGCTGTGAAGCAGGTCTGCAGGTGTCTATCTTTCTCTCCCCCTTTTCCTATTCCCCTCCCCTCTCCAGTTCTCTCTGTCCTATTCAATGAAAAAATAAAAAAGGTCACCAGGTGCAGTGGATTTGCACTGAACCCCGCAAAGATAACCCTGGAGGCCAAAAATAAAAACAAGAACAAAAATAAAAATTGAGCTATTAATTAGACTGTAGAGCAAGGGAAATAATATCCACGATAGCTTCCTGGTTCTAACCTGAATGTACAGTTGTACCATACACTATTCTGAGCAGTACTTGAAAAGTACCAAGTGTCTACGAGGGGGCAGGGTATAGGAGACGGTGGCTAATGCACCTTTACGTATAGTAAACTGTCTGTGAAGATGAGGCAGCCATGTTTGGAACACAAACTGAGTTCTTGCAGCAACAGGTGACGCTAGAAGTCAGAGGCAGAAGTAGAAATTTATAGTATCAACTCAGAGATGGCTGTCAAAGATACACCAAGTGGAAGAATGCAGAAGAAAGCTATTTTTATTTTTTTTCTCCAGGGTCTAACAACTTGAAATTTCACTGTTACCAGGCTTTTTTTTTTTCTTTTTTGACATCAGAGTTATTGCTGTGATTCAGAGTCCGCACAATGAGTCCATCACTCCCAGTGGCCATCATTTCCTCTTGTTATTTCATTTGATAGGACATAGAGAAACTGAGAGGCTGAGAGGGTGATAGAGAAGAAGAAGAGAGAGATATCTTCAGTACTAATCTACTGCTTATTAACCTTTCCCCCTACAGTTGGGGGCTGGGGGATTGAACCTAGAGTTTTGTGATTGGTGATGTGTGTGGTCTCCTTAACCTTACCCTTGATCCATTACCATCACCACAAGAGCCCCTCATTCAATGAACAATACTTCAGCTCCACTAAGACTGTGGAATTCTTCCTCACAATCATCAACCAGACACAATATGGGAATTCTGCTCTTTTCACTCATCACAAACTGTTCTCTTCCTCAGACTGCAAATCTTTCCCTCCACTGAAAAGCCACTTCTTGGTTTCCCCCAAGCAACTCCTTAGCAGAATTTTGCAGAGTTGAAAAACTTTCGACTCCAGCAGGCCTCATCAGAAACGTAAAAACTAAGTGAACTTGCTGCACTATGTAGCTGTCTCCATTAGTAATGAAACCCTCTTATTACAAGGGATGAGTTTAAAACATGTTATTAAACAGATCAAAATGAACAATGGAACGAAAGCCACTAAGATGCAAGGCTTAAGAGAGAAAAACTTTCCTCCTAAAATCAGAAAAGTCTGAACATTATTTTTTGAAAGGTTTTGTGGGGGAGGATGATGAGAGCAGAGTGCAAGAATAATTGACAGGATACTGGGACTTTGGCTGCAGCTTCAAATGGTGAGGCTCACCTGGGAGGAAGCAGGAGTGGTGCAAGAAGCAATCCCCAGTGTAGACCAGAACTAAGGTTGCAGGTAATGAGCAGGGGTGGGGCAGAAGTCAGGCAAATCCCAGCAAAAGATAAGACACTCAAATATATGAGAGCTTACATATGGAAGATGTTGAGGTCCTTGTGTTGCCATTTTACAAAATACTTGACTTGCACATCTTATTTAATCCTCGCAACCATCTATAAAGTAGGTAATGTTGTCATCACATTTTATAGACAAAAAAACTGGGTCTCAGGGAAGTTTATATCTTATCCAATTCGCACAGTCAGCAAAGGCTAGAAGTAGGCTTCCAAATGTGAATCTATTCCCGTCTGCTTCAGAGTATATGCTCCTCAACTGTATGTTCCAAAAGGAAGACCTTTGTGTCATCATGGATCCTGGGACTGACCTTGGCATCGAGATCATGAATGGGACTTACGGGTTTGAAATAAAAACAACCCACTTATCAAAGAAATGTGGTGCCCAGCTAGAGACACTCTGCATCGGGACTCTAGAGATTCAGATTTGGTGGGATATGCTTCAGCACTTGGTTGATCTATGTGTGTGAGAAAATAAGGAACCTGGGGCCAGGTGGTGGAGCACCTGTTTAAGCACACCCATTACAGTGCTCAAGCCCCTAATTCCCACCTGCAGGGGGAAAGCTTCGTGAGTGGTAAAAAAGGGCTGCAGATGTATGGCTGTCTCACCTTCTATCTTCCCCTCCCCACTCAATTTCTCTCTGACTCTATCCAATAATAAATACATAAAGATTTTTTTTAAAAGAAGATAGAGAGAAAATAAGGAACCTTCCAGAGAGGAACTTACCCTGAACACAGAGAGCAGTGGCAGGTATGTTCTCCTTTCAGGGTCAGTGACTCGACTTGGAAGGGCAGATGCAGCATGGCGTGGTGCATGCATATCTAGTAATGCCCCCTAATCTGCTGTCCTCCCATCATCTCTACCTGTGCTGTTGTAGACTGGGGAAACTTAAGTGTCAAAGTAACAGGAAAACCAATGCAATTTGGAATTTTACTCTTTCAAGTGTGACTAGCTCCTGCAAATTAAAATTTCCTTCTAACATTGCAGTTCTTTCCATGCTACTCCTGACAAATAAGTCAAGTAAGGGGCAACACCCAACAGCACAGATTACACCCCAGGTGAGCAGCACTAACTCATTAGAATACACTTTGGTATGTAGAGAAGAGATATGTTTCACTGTTACTTTTGTCAATTAACATTGCTTTAGGTCATGAGCCTTATCAAAGTACTCTTCAACATGACAAAATTGGCTATTTCCAAAGAGTGGTCATGTTCACCCTATACTTAATGGGTAACATTCACCCAGTTTCTGGAATGTCAGTGCCCTCAGCATCAGGTCATTCTTCTTGGGACATGGATGACTTTGTCAGTGCCTCACTTACATGACAGGGACCAGAAGTGGGTGTCACACTGTTGGCAATATCAGATCAAAGTTAGGTCCATCTGTTACTTCCTTTGAGAGCCTCTGCTTCTAGTAACATGTATTTGACTTCCATTGGTATTGGCAACACCACTCTGGTTCAAGTCCAGCTTACTCCTGAGTAAATAAACCTTTCCACCCCCAACACACACACACACACACACACACACACACACACACACACACACACGTGTACCTTTCTGTTTCCTCCTCCTCTTCCCCTTCTCCTCCTCTGTCACACCACCCTCCTCCAGTCACTATGCAGTTGGTTTCTGGGTTCAGTATTCATCTGTGCTAAATTGGGTTGACCCTTTGTTCCAGTTTATTGTGATGATTTTGTGTCCTGATTCTGCCATCTGAAACAATCAACATCACTGACACTGTCTTGTCATCTGCAAATTTCATGAGTAAAGTTCATTTTATTTCTCCGAGTTATTGAAAAAAACATGGGATTTGTCAGGCCAAGAACAAGGGCCTGAGATGAGACCCAGATTTGGTTAAACTCTGTCTCTAGATGACTAGATTTTGAGATATGGAGGAATAGATTCACTGTGTCAGGTTCACCAAAGGTCAAGGTGTAAATGAAAAGGCCTATTTCCTGTTGGTGTTGGGATATTTTTCTGTTATGAAGCCTGCAGTTTCCTGTCACTTTGAGCATTTCCTGTGTGTCTGTTTCTTGTCCTCAATGACCTGAGAAATAGCATCTACTCTCAGGCTGTAGGGACATGTTTTGGGACATTTAAATGAAAAAGTAGTGAATATGCTTAACAAGCATTTCTACAAAGACAAGTTTACATGCATAGTTTTCCCTTATATATGCACGTCTCTGGCATAAAGACATCTCTAGTTCCCAAGTTGCTCACAGTTTAAGTGAAGTGAAAAGATGCATCATCAAGTTATTTGGAATCTGTGAGAAATGTTTTCATAGAGGACTGGACAAATTGTGATAGAGATGCTCAGAGTAGGGGGCCAGGTGATGGTACACCCAGTTAAGCACACATAGTACTAAGTGCAAGGACCCACGAAAGGATACTGGTTCGAGCCCCTGGTTCCCCACTGGAGGTGGGATGCTTCATGAACAATGAAGCAGGTCTGCAGGTGTCTGTCTTTCTCCCTTCCTCTTTCTCTCCCACTACTCTCTCAATTTTTCTCTGTCTTATCAAGTAAAATGAAAAAAATAGCCAACATGAACAATGGATCCATAATGCCAGCATCAAGCCCCAGCAATAACCCTGGAGGGAGGAAAGGGGAGAGAGACAGAAATTCTCAATTAACAAAAGAAACTTTTAAAGCTTCACAAGAGGCTGGAGAATTTACATTCCCATCAGTAGCATAAAGAGTTGTTTTTTTCTTCATACCCTCACTAGCACTTGTTTCTATCTTTTATAATATAAGTCATTCTCAGAAATGTAAGGTGATATCTAGTCACCATCTTGAATTGAATTTCCCTGGCAGTAAGTAATCATGAATATCCTTTTATGTTGCTTTTTTTTTTTAATGTGCATGTTAGCCATCTTTGCTACAATATGGTTGGAGTGGGAAGGGACCACTATGCTAACTAAAATAGCTCAAAAAGAGAAATACAAAAAGATAAATACTGAATTATTTCATTCATATGGAATAATGCTTTGCTATGTGCACAACCCATGTTTAAACCTAGTCCCCAGTGCATTGAAGAAAACTTTGGTGCTGTGATCTGTACCAAGATCCAGATTTGAGCTCCCCACCCTGCAGCCCCTTCCCCCATCTGCAGGGCTGAAGCTTCACAAGTAGTAAAGCAGGTCTGCAGGTGTCTGTCTGTTTCCCTCTCTATCTCCCCTCCCTTCTCAATTTCCCTCTGCCCTATGGAAAAAGAGAGAAAGAAAGGAAGAAAGGAAGAAAGAAAGAAAGAAAGAAAGAAAGAAAGAAAGAAAGGAAGGAAGGAAGGAAGGAAGAAAAAAAGGAAGGAAGAAAGAAAAAATGACCACTGGGAGCAGTGGATTCTGAGTGCCAGCTCCAAGCCCCAGCAATAAACCTGGAGGCATAAACAAAGAAAGAAAGAGAACATGTAAAGACAAATGAAAACTAGTTACTAGGTTCTGATTACAGAACTGAGGTACTAAAGGATAGAGGGGAATGGTTTGATAAGGAAAAGGGGAACTGACAGACTTTGGTGGAAAGTTGTCAGTACTTTTGTGGGTGGGATGATGTAGTCACATATATTTTGAAGAGGTATGAAATTGTACTTTTAAAACATACGATCTTATAAACCGAACTTATTTTGATTTAATTAATTAAAAAATAAATACCATGGATCAACCTGCCAAAATCCATGTCCAGTGGAGAAGCAATTACAGAAGCCAAACCTTCCACCTTCTGTACCCCATAAAGAATTTTGGTCCTAAGGCCAGGTGGTAGCACACCTTGTTAAGTACACATACTACAGTGCACAAGGATCCAGGTTCAAGCTCCTGGTCCCCATGTGCAAAGGGAAAGCTTCATGAGTGGTGAAGCAGAGTTGCAGGTGTCTCTCTGTCTCTCTCCCTTTCTATCTCCTCTCCCCTCTCAATTTATCCTTGTCTCTATACAATAATAATTTTTCAAATAAAATAAATATAAAAATTTTTAAAAAAGAATTTTGGTTCATACTCCCAGACGGATAAAGAATAGGAAAGCTTCCAATGGAAAGGGTGAGACACAAGACCTGTGGTGGTGGGGTCTATATGAAATTATTCCCCTGTTATCTTTTAATTTTATTAATCATTATTAAATCACTAATAACACATTAAAATAAATAAATACACAAGAATAGGTAACATCTTTATCCCTCTGGGAGTATGGACCCAGGGTCATTATGGGGTACAGAAGGTGGAAGGTCTGGCTTCTGTAATTGCTTCCCCACTGAACATGGGCATTGTCAGGTTGATCCATACTCCCAGCCTGCCTCTCTCTTTGCCTAGTGGGGTGGGGCTCTGGGGAAGCAGGGTTCCAGGACACATTTGTGAAGTTGTCTGTCAAAGGAAGTCCGGTTGTCATCATGGTAGCATCTGGAACCTGGTGGCTGAAAAAAGAGTTAACATATAAAGCCAAACAAATTATTGACTAATCATGAACCTAAAGGCTGGAATAGTGCAGATGAAGATTTGGGGTCTCCATTTTGAAGATAGCTAGTAGGCCTATTTTAGTTATATTCAAAAGAGCCCATGACTATACTAGTATTTTCCTGAGCCTGACCTCTGATATTCAGGTGGACCCAAGTTAATTGTCTGGGGAGATGATGTCATGGCTGGAAAAAGGGATAGAAAGCTGGATCAGAGAAGAGAATAGCTCCCAAATATGGGTAAGGTGTATACATATTATTGACTGTAAACTTCATCAATTTGATCTGGGGCCCACATTCAGCTTAGGAGCCTGTGTAACCTCTACATCCCTTTAGGTATGAGCTCTTATTCTGTGGTCATGAGTGGGAACATTCCAAGCTGCCCCAATTTCAGGACCCATTTCTTCAGATGGTAGATAGAATATGTTGTCCAGCCTCCCTTCAGAGGATGGAATATTCTCTATTATTGTTGATCCACCTGGAGAGCAAGGTCATATGGGGGCCCACAAAGGGGTCCATTGTATTGTTCCTAATGGAGATGACCAGTGACAATGGAGAGAGGGATCTATTCGAGGTCTAGGCTCATCATGTCTGTGTGGAAATCTCAGGACTCCATAACTAGGGCCCCAGATGATGGGGTGGCCTGATAGTGATTAAAGAGTCCTCATTAAAGTATGTCAGTCTCTTGCCTTTATTCAGCTTTTGTAGTCCTTACTTTGATAAGGTTAGCTTTGGAGTGACTGAGGGAAGTGTAATAAGAAGTAGGTGAGGAGGGTATCTAAGTCTATCTAAGAAACTATTCTACTGGACACTTTATGGTGTCTTTATTAGGTCTTTCTACTTGCTTGCTTAATTTATTGACTCACTGCAAACTATTGTGCACCTTTGCATTCAGGTATATATTTTACCCTGATTTGTGGATACTTGTGTATATATGCCCTATCTCATGGGACCTGGTCTATACCTGGTTTTGGGGATTTGTTAGGAAGTGAACCAGCCGAAATGGAATTAGAGAATCCTATGAGAAAAGAAAGGTCTCACCTGAGTAATGAGGCTAAAGGATTGGCATTCCATGCCTGGGTCCATACTCCTGGAGGGATAACGAATAAGAGAGCTTTCAAGGGGGTGGGGAGCAGATGAGATAAGGAGTTCTGGTGGTGGGAATGGTGTGGAATTATACCCCTCTTATCCTATGGTCTTGTCAATATCTCCATTTTATAAGTAAAAAAAAAAATTAAAAATGCAGATCTGTCTTCACAGTCATATGTTTGGGTCCATTTTTTTTCCTCACTGGAGCAATTCTGGGCAAATTTGTGACATGGGTGTTCAACAGCAAGAGTATGGGTGTGAACACCCTGGCAGCACTCTATTTGCTTGGAGGGACTGGACATTTTAAAGGCCAAAGAGCTGCCCCAAACTGACAATCTGCAGAATAGCAGCAATTATGAGGCACTTAGAAAAGACCTCTTCACCCTCCTACAGTGCAGACCCCCATCACCAGGCCTCTTGCTTTGGCAAGGGCTCTTTGGGAGTGATCAAGGGGACAGCCTCATAGTCTGTAACTATGCTTTCTAAGGTTGCAGAAGGGTTGGCCTTTGAGAAGCTGATGACCACTTTCTAGTGTAGGACTCCTGTCACTTTAAGAATTTAAAATGCGTAGTTTGGCCTGGACATGCAGGGAAGAATATGGGTTCTAAAAGCAGAAACATCTAGATAAAGGTAAGTCTCTGTCACTGCCAGATATGTGGTGTCATTCTTTCACCTTAGTAAGAGAAAGATATTACATTCTACCCCAGAGAAGGGATTTAAATAGCCAGCACATAAAGTACTCAGCATAGAGCCAGCATTTAATAGTTGTTAATAGCATCAGTTGTAATGTACATTATGGGAATCAAGGAAACCTGCTATAACAAAGTCCTCCTGTGAACCTGCTCTATGCAAGTTGCTTGATTCCTAAATGTGTATCAGGTTCCATATTTAAGTTTTGATGATAATGAAGGATATGTACATGGCATTGGTTGAATTTGGTTCACTCTCTATAAACTTGGTCTTCAGCTTAAGGAGCTTGGCTTCTTATACCTCTGAAATAGTTACCTTGAATAGTGCAGTACCTTGTCATGTATGTGACCCAGGCTGAAGAAAACTTTCATGCTCTTCTCTCTTTTCCTCTTCCTCTTCCTCCTCAATCTTATTTTTATTACTATTACTATTATTATTCTCCTCCTTCTCCTCCTCCTCCTTCTTCTTCTCTGTATCTTTTTTTAAAATTTTATTTTAATCTTTATTTATTTATTGGATAGAGACAGTCAGAAATTGAGAGGGAAAGGGGTGGCGAGAGAGAGACCCTGCAGCACCTGCTTCACCACTTGTGAAGCTTTTCCCCTGCACATGAGGACTGGGGGCTCAAACCTGGGTCTTTGCACACTATAATATTTGCATTCAACCAGGTGCGCCACCACCAAGCCTCTTATTTTCTATTCTTTGGACTGGTAAAATAGCTCAGTTGGATAATGTGGTGTTTTGCTATGTCTGCAACCCAGGTTCAAGCCTAGCCCCCATGGCATTGAAGGAAGCTTTGGTGTTGTGGTCTCTTTCACTTTCTGGCTCTCTATCTTTATCTAGAAGAGGGGAATAAGAAAGAGAATAATGGCTTTTATCCCTAGTCACCTCCTCACCATCAATGCACCCTCTTCACCACAACATAGTTGATGACTGCTGTAAATGACATGTGTGCTGCAGTTAATCATTTATAAACTGAGATAGATCACCTTGGTGGTCCTCACAAAATGTTTAAGAAGAAAATAGCTTGTCTGGGGCCAGGCGATAGCATAATAGGTTAAATGCACATGGTGCAAAGTGCAAGGACCAGCACAAGGATACCAGTTCCAGCCCCCAGCCCCCACTTGCATGGGGGGGGCTCATTTCACAATTGGTGAAGCGGGTCTGCAGGTGTCTTTCTTTCTCTTCCCCTCAGTCAAAGGTGGTGACTAGAACATCCAGCTAACTGGAAGAAGAAGGAACCTGTGTAGAATATTCATAAGTGCTGTGTCCACAGTGAGGCTACAATGATCTCTGAGAAGAGAATTCTCATTAAAATTTTACAAAAGGAGGTAGAAGCTGAAACACTGGAAAAGGTGACTGACTCCAAGATGACATGGTTATAACTGGGCTTGAATCCCATACTGAATGACTCCAAAGCTTCTAGTTCATTCCCAGAAGGTAGGAGGGAAAAGGCAGAAGGGTTATCCAGTTCTATATTTTCTCATTTGTATCCTCCCATACCGACCAAATCAGTGAGTTAGAGGAGAATATAGTAGAAATAACCTAAAAAGCCTTCTTTGTAAAAAGTACTCTCCATCTTCCTTACCAAAATAACAAGATAGAGACTAGACCATATCTAGATTTGAACACAACTTCCATTCTTATAAGTTATATGCCTGGATAAAGTTCTTGGCCTCTCTGATTTTTGATGTCTCCCATCCAAGAAGACTGTGTAAATTAACAATAGCTGGGGGTGAGGAGCAGTGCCATGTCTAGCAGAAAGCACACATCTTGTGCTAAAGGAACCAGGGTCTGAAGCAGTGCTGCTGGTCATTCTCTCCCTTTCTATCTTCCCCTCCCCTCCCAATTTCTCTCTGTCTCTAGCAACAGAAAGAAAATAATGGCCACCAGAAGAGGTATATTTGTCATGTTGGCACCAAGCCCTAGCAATATTCCTAGTGGAATAAATAAATAAATAAATAAATAAATAAATAAAATTTGGGCAAAACATGTAAGCCAGTGATCAGGGTCATAATCAGTGCCAAATAATTACTACCAAGCAGACTTGGAAAGAATTTAAATCAGAATCAAGACCATGAAACCCACACAGAAATACACTATGATCAAATTCTAAAAGCATTTTCTGAGTGCTTAAATAGATGCTAGTCACAAGTGTATGAACAGTGATTGCAGGAATGAGTAGTCAATGCACTATTTGTCCTCAGAGAACTATATTTTAGCTCAGAAAGTAAATTAAAAATGCATATAAAATATAATATTGGAATAATAAGAGTATAAGATAAAATATAAAACAATATAATGAATAATTAACATGTATGTGGTCATAGCTTATATTTATTGGGAAATTCTGCTGAGAACTCTTGTAGGTATTATGCACACATCAAGTCATCTAATTCTCACAATAACTCTTGGAAACAAGTACCATTATTACCCTCATATTAAAAGTAAGAAAGTTGAAAAGAGAGAGAAATAAAGTTATTGCTGAAGTTTACTCAAGTTCAAAGTCTATATTCTTTTTTTCCCTGCTTTTTGTTTTTTCTTTTATTGGGGGGAATTAATGATTTATGGTCCACAGTAAAAAATGATTGTTGGTACATGTGTCACATTTCTCAATTTTCCACATAGTATTCTAAACCCCCACCTCGGTCTTTTTCCATCATCATGTTCCAGGACCTGAACACTTCCCCTCACCCCAGAGTCCTTTACTTTAGTGCATTACACCAACTCCAGTCCAAGTTCTGTTTTATGTTTTCCCTTCTGTTCTTATTTTTCAACTTTTGTCTATGAGTAGGATCATGCTGTATTCATCCTTTACTTCCTAGCTTTATCTCATTTAACATAATTCCTTCAAGTTCCATCCAGGATGAGGTGAAGAACATGGATTCACTATTTTTAATAGCTGAGTAGTATTCCTTTGTGTGTATATATACACCACAATTTACAGAGTCCATATTCTTGATCACTATATTAATTTCTATTGCTGAGGTACTTTACCATGGGAAAGCTCTAGTGCTATGGTATTTTTCCTCTCTGTTTCTCTTTCTGTCTGTCTCCCTCTGTATCTCTCTTTTCTTTCTTTCTTTGTAATTAAGTGAAAAAAAGTCATCCCAGAAAAGGTGAATTCATGAACATGTGAGAACTTGACTCTACAAAAAAATAAAAATTAGAAGGAAATTAACTTAGGTAAACTCAAAATTCAAAGTCTGTCTATTTGGTAGCATGTAGCATATGATTTTTCAACACAATTCTTTTTTCCTTTAACTGAGTTTCTTGGCCCCTTCTCTACATAATTGTGGGTCCAGGTCAGTCAATATGGTATTGTCATCATCTACCATTTTTATTAATATTTTCTTATCTACTTCTTCACTGTGTGTAAACCTGACACCTCAGTAAAGCATAGATGATTCAGACTGTTTTGTACCTATAATCTCTGCAGTGCCTAAAACAGAACAAGCACATCAACTGAGTAAATTTGTAAATAAATAGTGAGCATTAATGTAAGGAGCATTTTCAATAAATTTTTATTTATTTATAAAGTGGAAATATTGACAAGACTATAGGATAAGAAGGGTATAATTCCACACAATTCCCATCACCAGAACTCCGTATCCCATCCCCTCCCTTGATAGCTATCCTATTCTTTATCCCTCTAGGAGTATGGACCCAGGATCATTACGGGGTACAGAAGGTGTAAGGTCTGTCTTCTGTAATTGCTTCCCCTCAAGGGAGAATTTTTAAAATACATATTTCCTAATATATATTGAATATTATAAGAACTTGGTTGAGATAAAATCTCTAAGAGTTCTTATCTCTGGGTTACAGTTTCCTTTGTAAGATAGAAACCATACCCCATATTTCTTAGGACTTTGGCTTCACAGAAAATTCTCTCTGTATAAAAGTGTTAAGTGGGGCTGGGTGTTGGTGCATCTGGTTTAGTGCATATGATACAATGCACAAGGTCCCACATTTGAGCCCCTGGTCCCCACCTGGGGGGGGGGCGGGGGGATTGTTCCAAGTGGTGAAGCATTGTTGCAGATGTCTCTGTTTCTCTTCCTCTCTGTCACCCCTACCCTCTCAATTTCTCGCTGTCTCTAATTAATAAATAATAAAAATTAAAAAATTAAAATCAAAGTGTTCAGTGCCCCGTCATGCATGTAGAAGGTGCTTAACCATTGGAAGACTATTCCTTTGTCAATAAAAGATTGACTCAGAGTCTGTGGGGGGCAAATAAAGCAGTGGGTGAGTCTAAGAACCTGCTCCCTGGACCCCAATTGTGTGACTGCCTACAAACCATACAGCCACATACTTAGACTGTCTGCATCAACTATGCAGCTATGGAATGACAGTGTCATGACCCACAACCCTTTTCCTCTAGTACATAAATCTTTCTCTGCACATCTCACAAACTTCTCACGTCACACACTCCATTTCAAAGCAACATCCCTGGAAATAGTGACATATCATCAGGTTTCCCAGATTCTCCTCTTGTCTTAGAGCAGATTAGTCACAGTCCTTAGTTTTTCCTTTAAAATTTTGGAGCCACTCCCTCCTTAAGGATCCTGAGCCCCTCCCCTGCACATGCTCACTGGCACCAAAGCCCCAGGACAGCCACTAACGGAGATGACCACCAGCCCCTATCTGAAGATGTGAGATTCAAAGAAAACTGCAAGGTAGAGGGAGATTTCCCTTGTAAGAGGATACATACAGAAGTACTGCTGTGTTTCTGCCATAGCAGCAGCTGCTGGTCGCTCCTCCACACCAATAACACTTGCTGTGGCCACTTTCTACATCCTGATTCCCCTTACACTCAGACCTAATATAGTTCTCAAACAATGGATGCACCATAGGAAGTCTTTGAGCTGGCTCTGCCTCATTGCCATTTCATCTGGTTTGGCTTCAGCTGCAAGAGATGTAGAGAAATTGAGTTTCACATGGTGGGGGAATTTATACCATGAGTGATCTTCCTGGTTCCATTTTTCCAAGGACCATCTTGCCTGTGGCCTGCCTTTAAGTTCCTAGTGGTATGATTACCTTCTCTGCCTCCGCAAGTCACTTCCAGAATGCAAAGGTCTCTCCAAGATCCCCCACAGTCCCTAACATTGGCTCACAAGCCCCATTCAAACAAACACACTCAATTGCTTTAGCTTTTTCTTTTCTTTTTTTATTTAAGATTTTATTTATTTATTTATGAAAAACATAGGAGGATAGAGAAAGAACCAGGCATCACCCTGGTATATTTGTTACTGGGGATTGAACTCAGAACCTCATGCTTGAGAGTCCAATGCTTTATCTTGTGCCACCACCTGGACCTCACTTTTTCTTTCCAGTTTCAAATTCATTTCAGAGTTTCTGGAATAAATCTTTCCAGAGCCCCAAAACACAATCTCTGAGGACTAGAGTCCCATCAGTCCTTAATTCCACAAAGAGGAAACACATGCTGTTAATGAAATTTTCTTTGCTCTGCCATTTATGTTCACATTATGCCCCTCAAAAATAAATGCTGAAGTATATTGAGAGTTTTCTTGGGATGCTCACAAACTTCATGTCATTTAATTCCCTCCACAGCCCTTGGCCTTGATGAACACAGGATGATGCCCATTTTACAGATGAAGTAAATCACTCAAATAATGCATGGATAGTAGAGTCAAGATGCAAGATGCAGAAACTTGTTTTTGAGGAACGGAAGTTGTTTTTGTTTTTGTTTTGTTTTTTTCTCTCCTGCCACCAGGGTTATCTTTGGGGCTCAGAGCTGGCAGTACAACACATCACTCTCAGCAGCCATTTTTCCTTTTTTTTAAAAAAATTGCACAGGACAGCTAGAAATTGGAAAAAGGGGAAGAGAGAGAGAGAGAGAGACCTGCCACCTGCAGACCTGCTTCACCACTCATGAAACCCCACCCTCTGCAGGTGAGGGAACAGACTCTCAAACCCAGTTCCTTGCACATGGTAATATGTGCACTTAAGCAGGTGTGCCGCTCCTCAGCCTCAGGAAAGGAAGGCTTTGCATAAGAATGTTATAAAATATCAAAAAGCACAATTAATTATGTTTATAGGTGCTTGTTGTACAACAAAGGTTTCATTTTTCTTCTTGTGAGATTCCTGAAATTAGCAATGGTTGCCTCCTATGTGTACACACACACACACACACACACACACACCCCTTGCCCACTCGGCAGGCTTCTAAGCAATAGACCTAAGACGTTCTCCCAAGTCCTGCTTTTCTACTCCTATCAAGAGTGTACAAGAGAGGATGCCAGTGGGGATTCTGGAATAAACAAATGCCAGTAGAGGGATTTTTCCAACACTAATGGTTTTGTACTTTCTATGCTCAGTTCCAAATGGGAAGTTTGGAATTCTTTCACACACACCCTCCTTTGCAGCCGGCTTCCAGAAATAGTCCAGAGTCCTTGCATGGCATACCCTGCTTGGTTTTGAATGCTAAGAAATCAGAGCTCTGTCCCCTGCAGCCTCCAGTCATCAGGATATTGTCAGGATAGTACTTCTTAATGAAGACCTTGCACTTGCATTTATATTCTCTCTCATGTAGCTTCTCTGTAGTCAGAAACCACAAGTTCTGTAGCTAATTTGTGGGAAGAAAGAATGTGGCACGCATGCCAAACTGTTCATTTTGCTGGTGTTGCTAAGCTACCTGTGTGTGTGTGTGTGTGTGTGTGTGTGTGTGTGTGTGTGTGTGTGTGTGTGTGTGCGCGCGCGCGCGCGCACACGCGCGTGCTTGTACATTTCTTTAGGTAGAAAAGACAACTATAGATTGTGATAATAGGACACCCTAAAATTCCACTAACTCTAATTCAGGGAGGTTGTCTGGCCATATTTGCCTATAATGGAAAACATGCAGAAGTCCTAATGGATGGGCTCCTTTTCTGCCCTCTGGGGACTGCAAAGGCTGAGGTTCCCCTCAGCCACCCCCTGCTGGCTGTCCTGGAAGACACATCTCACTGATGCTATCTGCAGGGAATGGAAATTGTCATGTCTCATAATATTGGAGAATAACTTCTGGCCCCTTTAATTCCCCAAAGCTCTGGGTCCCCAAAGCAGATTATGGCTCATGAGGTTGAAAATGAGAGAATGATGGGGCCCTATTCAGGGAGTCCTGAGATTCCCAAACAGACATGATGGGCCTAGACCTCTAATAAATCCCTCTCTCCATTGTTAACTGGTCATTCCTATCAGGAACAACACAATAGACCCCTGTGTGGGCCCCCATAGGACCTTGCCTTCAACTTGGATCAACAGTGGTAGAGAATGTTCCATCCTCCAAAGGGAGGCTGGACAATATACTCTGTGCTACACCTGAGGAAGATGGGTCCTGATATTGGGGCAGCTTGGAACATTCCTACTTATGACCACAGAATGTGAGCTCAGATCTACAGAGATGCAGAGGTCACATAGGCTCCTAAACTGAATATGGACCCCAGATTACATCAAATCGATGGAGTTTATAGTCAACAATATTTATAACCCTATCCCATATTTGGGAGCTACTCTTTTTCCTGATGCAGCTTTCTGGTCCTTCTGCCAGCCATGACATCACCTCCCCAGACAATAATTAGGATCTACCTGCATATCAGATTTTAGGCTCAGGAAAAAAAAAAAAACACTAGTATAGCCACAGGCCCTTTGGAATATAACTAAAACAGGCCTACTAGCTAGCTACAAAATGGAGAGCCCCCCAAATCTTCATCTGCACTATTTCAGCCTTTATATCCATGATTGGCCAACAATTTGTTTGGCTTTGTATGTTAACTCTATTTTCAACCACCAGGTTCCAGATGCTACCATGATGCCAACCAGACAGCCCTGGACAGACAAACCCACCAATGTGTCCTGGAGCTCTGCTTCCCCAGACCCCTTCCCCACTAGGGAAAGAGAAAGACAGACAGGGAGTATGGGTCGACCTGTCAATGCCCATGTTCAGCTGAGAAGCAATTACAGAAGTTAGACCTTCCACCTTCTGCATCCCACAAGACCTTGGGTCCATACTCCCAGAGGGTTAAAGAATAGGAAATCTATCAGGAGAGGGGATGGGATACAAAGTTCTAGTGGTGGGAATTATTTGAAGTTGTACCCCTCTTATCCTATGGTTTAGTCAATGTTTCCTTTTTGCAAATAAAAAAAATTTTTTTTTAATTGAGAGAATTTAGGGAAAACTTGGTTCCCTTTCAAGATGCCAAAACATTAAGAATATGTTTATGGCATGTGTCATAGGAGAATCAATAACAGCAACGATAGTAGTAATCATACTAATGGAAACAGCATTGGCTTTAGCATGAGGCATTTATCAGATGAAATGTCATCTCTGTCTATTGGCGGTGGCGTGACCCTGGAATTGTTGTACAGTGGCTCTACCCTGTCTCCTAGGATGTACTGTAAGGTATAGACTCATATGTTGTATCTCCACTGTGATGAATAGTTACATAATAAAAATGATGTATCCAGAACCTAGCTTGGCATGTGTAATGTGTTCAACATAAGCACCTTCCTGTGAATTATGTAATTTGATTCTCACAGCCACCCTAGAAAGAGACAGACTGTAGTTTTTTACATTTACAAGGAAGAGTGAGTCTTCAGGAGGTAAAGTGGCTTGTTTGCCGTCACACAGGAAAAGAAGTGGAAACCTACTTTCCTTACATGGAAAGTCAGATATTACTGTCTAGTATCTTAGATGTTTTCTAGTTTTCACTGTTGGGTTCTTTCTAATTGGGTGACTGAGACACAGTGGGAAATAGACCTAATTAGACAAACATAATTCTCAAAGCTTATTCTATCTCCAGGGATGCCATTTGCTTATGATTCTTGACCCTCATTGCTGTGTCACTGTCAGACTGACCACATCTAGGATGGCCTTGTCTGTGGCAGGTACCAGCTGAGCCTGCTGGAGACCTTCTCATCAATTCAGAACTTTTGTTGGGCATTTACCTACCATCCATTGATATTTTGGTCACCTAGAATATTTTTGCATTTGTCCCCACTATTCTTATTCCCAAGTATAGTTGCCTTCATTGGAAAATGTAATCAGCCACCTTGTCCAAGGCTACTTTCTCTGGCTTTTTCTCATCTGGTTGTGCTCAGTTTGGATGGTAGCATAAAAGTATAGACACTGGGTCCCCTCTCAAATTGGTAGGAGTAAAGTCAGGAACACCCAGGGTTCAGACAAAGGGGATGCTTGGCATTTTCCTTTTATGAAAAATGAAGCATGCTATGGGTGCCAAGTTGTAATGGACAGAAAATCTGCAAGCTTTGGATGCAGCTATGTAGCTGGTTTGTTTGGTGGCGGTTGTTAGCAACGGTAGTAGTCTTTTCTTTGTCAGTTTCCCTTTCATTTGGGTAAAGAGCTTTTTGAAAAACTGACCCCATGCTAGGAATGCTGATGAAAACCAAAGGAGGTTATAGTTTTCTCACAGCTAAATCAGAGGCAAAGTGGAAGGGGTACCCCCCCCCCCCAGACAACAGACACAAAGAAGAGCAGGTGCAAGTGTTAGAAAAGAGAAGGCAAACTCAGAATGACAAAGATATATTGTCACTCCCACCCTAGCACTCTCCCTCTATCTCTGTCTTATACACACACACACACACACACACACACACACACACACACACACACACTTTTCTCTCAGAGCTTGTCTCTACACAATCCTGGAGTCTTTTGTATGTTGTCACTGTCAGATTTTGTAATTTGTCTCAGTGAGATTCTTTTACAGATCATGGCAGCAGGAGGACCAAAGTGGGAGCATCTCAAGAGATAGTTAAAATGCCAAAGAGTAAGTGCCACTGCTGCCTGGGTGACTTTCTGCCACACCAGAATATTCCTTAAGTGTAGACTTTAGTGCTCTGTGTATTAAGCACTTTCAACCTCAGCCACTTTCTCTGCCTTGCCCTCCACAGCTACCCCTGAGCTTCTACTCAACTGCTCACCTAAACAAGTTAAATCCAACCAGAGTCTCCCAAAGGAAATTCCAGGGTAAAGAAACACAGAAACTTAGTGGAAAACAGCAAAAGCTCTTTTTAATCTCTTAAAAAGCAAAGATGCTAATTCAGAAGAGGCTGCTGGAGACCACTGGCCATCTGAGTTCTAGTGTTTCTCTTAGTACCCTGCACACATGGCATACACAATGTTTGCTAAATTGTGTGAGCATGGGGACTATTTAGTCCTTAAAACACTGAAAGTGAACATACTTACCACCCACGGCACTTCCCACCCAACAAATAGTATGCTAATTGCCAGCCTTTCTCATTTTTATTCATTAATGGACATCCTTAAGGACTTCAACTTCATTCTTGTTTTGTGCTGATAGAATTGCTACCTTAAGATATATATTCCATCTCTATTTTTCATTCTATTTATTCAATCAAAAATATTCATCATTTATTCTTCTATGCTAGACTCTAAAGAGAAATACAGAAGAGCCTATGAGCTCAAGAATCTAGTAGAAAAATCATTGAAATTAATGTCTTGCTGGATGTTAAAAGAGAAACTACTAGAGCTTCTGGCAACATGTTTTAGAAGATTCTTGATATAGATCTGAAGAAAGAATTATTACAGAATGCTTCCATAGGAGATGACACCTAAACCAACTTTTAAGCCATGGGTAAGAGCTGATCAGGATAATATGAGAAGAGAAAGGAAGGAAGCACATGTAGATACCAAGGTATAATAGGGCATAATACCTTCAAGTTATCGTGAGATGCTTAAAGTATCTGGAGAGGGTGTGAAAAAGTGCAAGGGAAGTAAATGAGACTGAAAAGAAAGAGAGAATGAAGTCTTATGTGCTATACTGAGTTTGATCTTCCTCCAGAATTAAGTCATGTTAAAACCTGGAATTTAACTTATATAATGTCACTGATTCAACAGTCATTAAAATCGCCACTAAAAATTAAAAAATAAATAATAATGATCTGCTCAAGAGCAGTGCTCTGTTGCTGGCCTTGGACATTCCCCATCCCATCATATGGGAAGCATATAATGGTCAGGTTCAGTGAGCAATAACCAGAAAGCCTCTGCTTTTAGGCCAACCTAACCAGCATAGGCACTGATCTTTCCCACTGCATCTCACCCATCTATCCCAATCTGCCTTAACTTAGTGACTTCATAGTTTATTTCTGGTGTGTTTGCCTGATCCGTCTAGCCTCGGTGGCTAGTTGTTTGAGCTCCTCGGTGTGAGTTCAGTCATGTCTACCAGGTCTCTACCCTTGTTTCCAAGATTCATCTGTAATTAAGCTTTAACTTGGGATGGTGAAGTAGTTCACCTGTAAAGTTCACCTGCTTTGTCATGCCCAAGACCTAGGTTTGAGTACAGTCCCCAAAGCATAGAGGGAGTTTCAATATTGTGGTATCTTTGCCTTTCTCTTTCTTTCTCTGTATCTCCCTTTCTATCTGAGTCAGTTTGTAGGGGTGAAGACCAAAAAATAAATATTTAAATCAGTCTAATTTTTCTAAAGTCAGCTACTATACTTGCTATCTATTGGTCTTAGAATATGGACAATTACAGATCATCTTGCCAAACATATCAGTACAGGAAGGATCAGGGAGGAGAAGTGAGTCCCAGGAATAAAGACTAAGTTGAGGGTCTTCTAACCTTCAAGCTAATGAGTAACTCATGGATGACCTCTTGTTAGCAATGTTTAGCAGACTGACAAACACATAAGATAAGCACTCTGTTGGTATGCTTCTAAATTCTGCTTCTAAGACCCCTTCTGTTTCATTGGTTTAATCCCCCTACTTAACACTGTATTCTATTTACATAACCACTGTTAACTAAGCACCACCCTGCCTCCAGGGCATTTGTTTAATCCTCACTGTTTTGCACGCTTTTCCCTTCTCCCCACCCCCTATCCTACGTACATCCTCTTCGGACCTGACACTTCCACCTCAGGATATATAAAGACAGGATTGTGAATAGAGATAGCTTAGATTGTGCTGCGTTCTACATGAATAAAGACTGAACTGCATACCGCTCAGCCATGAGTCCCTGGTCGTCTCTCTCTCCCGCCCACGAAGCTCTCCCACCCGGCAGCACTCATGACAAGGTTGAAAAAATTTTTTAGATTAATCCTGAGAGCTCCATCATGGAATGAATCTTGTAAAGTTATTATCTTACTCACCAGATTTGTATCAGGTGCAATAGGAAACACTGGTGAGTCAATGAAAATTCAGATGCAGTTCCTATCCATGTGCCTGTTATCTTAGTGAAAGATGTTGATAGCAATAATTATGCTGACTGTCCAAATAAGAGCTTCAATGGGAGCAGTAGTAAGTGCTGACAGAGAACAGGGGTGACCCTAGCATTTCAGAGGAAAATCATAACTGGATCTTGAAGAATGAGTGGGAATTTGGACAAATAGGGCAAATGAGTGTTATGGAAAAAAAATAAGATGTCAATATGTATAAGTATGTATAAGATTAGAATTATCCAAGCATGAACAGGAAACATCATGGCCACACAGAATCACAGAATGGATAACAATTAAAGTTGACCTGATGCAACATTGAGAAAGAAACTCATATCCCTGCTACAAAGCATAACACTGCTTTTGAAGATTTTTATTAGTTTCTAAAATTAAAAAAAAAGGAAGAATGGCCTAGTTGGATGTGAGTTTTAGGAAAATAAGACTAGAAGTTTGGGCAGTTAGGTATGACACAGAAAAAAAAATTAGCTAGATGGTTATAATACTTTGTCCACCATAATGAAAGCTTCCTTAAACCATTGACTGGTTCTTCACCCCGCCCTTATTTCTGCAGACATCAAGGGAAATTAGTAGATTTATTGGGTTTTGGTTCACTTGCACCCCTTTGTGAGTCATCCAAAAGGTTATGCCATTTATGTAAACAAAGCAGAGAACCATTGATTATTAAGATCAACCTCACATTTATTAAAATGGGAAACTGAGATTCAAAGACAAGCAAATTGTCCAAAAGCTCCCCATTAGGTAAATAAATTGTCTTCCTGACTTGCATCCAAAAAACAGTATGGTGCTGAAAGCATTGGATGTGAGTTATTCTGGCTCTCCTCATTCTTAGCGACTGAAGAAGTCTTTCTTTCTTTTGTTCTTTCTTTCTTTCTTTCTTTCTCTCTCTCTCCCTCTCTCTATTCCTTTCTTTCTTTCTTTCTTTCTTTCTTTCTTCTTCATTTTTTTTAACTAGAGCACTACTCAGCTCTGGTTTATGGCAGTGCTAGGGGTTGAACCTAAGACTTCAGAGCCTCAGGCATGAGAGTCTGTTTGAATAACCATTTATGCTATCTACCCCTGCCTTAGATTAAATTATTATATCTCCTCAAATGCATTTATTGAATGTCTAGTCTCAATGCCATGGTATTGGACATATGGTCTTTATTTTATTTTATTTTACTAATGACAATATTGATTTATAAAGTTACAAGATAACAGGGGTATAATTCTATACCGTTGACACAACCAGAGTTCTGTGTCTACATTGCCTCCACTGGAACTGCAGTAGTTCTCCCAAAGTCACAGATATGGGTTGACTATTATTTCTATAACTATCTATACATTTATATATTTTCCCATTATTTTTCCCATGGTTCCATCTTCTCTTCCTTTCTAAGTCCCACCTACACTTATTACTACTTTGAAGTGTCCTTCTTTTTTTGCCCCTTTTCTCTCTGGGTCCTGTCGGAGTTCAGGGCCCTCTGGTTATCTCCCACCTTTCATTTCTCACCCACTGGGAGTATGGACAAAAAAGTTGGGGGGGGGTGCATAAGGTGGGAGGTCTGGCTTCTGTAATTGCTTCTCCACTGGACCTGGACATTGGCAGGACAATCCATTCCTTGATCACGTGATCTTTTGGGAGACAGTTTAGATTAGATAAAATCATGAGAGTAGGTCTTCATTATATATAAGTGCCCTAGTAAGCAGAGACCACAGAAAGCTCACCCCCTTTCTGTGTGCACACACTGAGCAAAAGCTTATGAGGACATAGAGAGAATGTGACCATTTAAAAACAGGAAAAAGACCCTCACCAGCTATAGAAATAGGCAGCACATAGCCGGTGAAATAGCTTACTTGGGCCATATATGTGGCCCATGTTCAAGCCAACCACATTGAAACTTCAAAGCTCAGTGCTGTGATCTGTCTCTCTCTCTCTCTCTCTCTCCTGTTCTTAACTTTAAAAAATAAATAAATAAAATTCCATTATGCCAACTAGACTTCCCTGGGCAGACAACCCCACCAATATGTCCTGGAGCCCCACTTTCTCAGAGCCCCACCCTACTAGGGAAAGAGATAGATAGGCTGGGAGTATGGATTGACCTGTCAACGACCATGTTCAGAGGGGAAGCAATTACAGAAGCCAGACCTTCCACTTTCTGCAACCCATAATGTCCTTTGGTCCATACTCCAAGAGGGTTAAAGAATAGGAAAGCTATCAAGGGAGGGGATGGAATATGGAGTTCTGATGGTGGGAATTGTGTGGAGTTGTACCCCTCTTATCCTATGGTCTTATTAGTGTTTTCATTTTATAAATAAAAATTTAAAATAAATAAATAAATAAAAGTAAGAAGAAAAGAAATGGACGTCTGATTCCCAGCCTTTTTTTTTTTAAAAAAAAAGAAAATTATTTAAATTGTCTAGTTTATGTATTTCCATTAGGGCAGCTTAAATAAAGACACCCATATTCACAGTGTATTATTCAATAAGTCACTGTCCTCTGAAGCTCAGTTTTCCTACATGTCCAAGAAAATTACTGATTACTGATCTAAATCAATTCCTATAACTCCTTCCATCGCTGAGAGGTGGCGTGACAATTATTCAGAGTCAAAGAGAGGCTAAAAATTAAAGCAGCTTCTCAGACAGTCTCCAGCCACTTCCTTAAAAGGGACTGGGAGCTGGGGTGTCCAGGGCACCCTGGAAGTGTCTGCCCCAGAAAAGGGTGAGAGGAGGAGAAAGCGGTATTAACATTCCCCCCAGTACATGCCTGGGAGGTTGGGGGACCCAGATGGGCAGCAAACAAGCAAACCTCCTGACATGTGTAAGCCATAGATCACCTTCCTTAGCAGCAGCCACTGCTCCCATGTTGCCGTGGCAACTTTTCTCTGATTCTTTCTCATTTCCCAACACTCAGCTCTAGGAGCAGGGCCCAACTGACCAAAAAGTGGAGATCAGACAGACTGGAGAGGCAGCAGGGGAAGGACACACAGACACTGCTGGTTAGTAACCAAGTCTTCACAGAACCCAGGGCTGAGCTTGTGGCCAGGTGTGTCTAGCTGCTTCTCTACAAATGCTGCCTCACAGCAAGACTTGGAAAGGGTGGGGAACAGAGAGGAAGTTTTTCTTTTGTTTTTGTTTTCATATTATCAGTTAACCTGGCTTCTTTTTTTTTTTTTTTTTAACCACGGTTTTTCTCTAATTCATTTGTAATTGCCAATGGAAAAGTCACACTGCCTTGTATTCCATGATGAACCTCCTGTGTGAACTTGCGTGGGTCACTTTATCTTTTTAGGCTGTGTTTCTCAAAAGTATAAAATGAGCCCATGAGGACCAGTGAAATAATAGCTCACTTGGGTAGTGAACTCTTTTGCCATATGCATGACTCAGATTCACGCCCTGCTCCCATGTCTCTCTCTCCCTCTCTCTCTCTCCCTCCATTTTTATCTAAATAATAGTAATAACAATATTGCTAATGGTTCAATTAGAACCCTGAATGCAGGCTTCTTTTTCTTCTTCTATTTCTCTCTCTCTCTCTCTTTCTCTTTCTTCTCTCATGCCTGAGGCTCTCCAGATGAGCAGGTGAGATATTTTAAGAGTCTCTTCTTAGGAAATATAAAGATTTACCAATTATTTTATTTCCTTCCTGTCATCATTGGTTCATTTAAAAAGCTGATTTATCTGAGCTTTTCTTCTATTGTAAGGGAAAAAATGCCCTCGGGGCCAATGTATTAGGCAACTCCCCATTTTAAATCAAAAGGAAATAGAAACAAAGATTTCCTGAAATTATTATCAAAGTCATTAGGAGAACAGGATTTTTCTTATTAGGCTTCAATTTACACACAGATACAGTTCTCGGAAGACATCGATTTGTATAAGGGGGGAAAGGGTGATTCCAAAGCTGATATGTCATCCCCATGAGATAGTATGAAACCACTTCTTCCCTCCCTTTCTCCCTTTATCTCTAGCTCTCATTATGTATTCAGTAGATGCTCAAGTAGTAACACTCTTGATAGTCATTCAAACACACTTAAATAGTCTGGGACACTTAAACACACTGGTAGTCTGGGAGGTGATGCAGTGGATAAGGCACTGGACTCTCAAGCATGAGGTCCAGAGTTCAAACCAGAGTGGTGTATGGCTCTTTCTCCTCCTATCTTTCTCATAAATAAATAAATACTTTACAAAAAGAACACCTGTTCTGTATCAGATCCTGTGCTAGATACTAGGGTTGCAGTGATAATAAGCAAGGTTCCCATCCTGGAGAAGCACAAGAAACAGTAGAGATGAAGTCAGGTAGGAGTCCCCTTCATTACCATTTCAGACGTCTAGTGACCCTGTAAAAAAAAGTGCTATTATGGTCCTTTCTGAGGAAAGAACTGATATTCCCAAGAAAAAGTGACTGCTTACTTGCCAAATCTCTGCTTGACTCGCTTAGGTTCCTAGCCATCCCCCTCCAAGGCATATTCCTCAACATCACCCCAAGTTTACCCCACATCCTGGCCTTTATTATTTCCAGCCAGCAATGTCTAGACATCCTTCTGGCTCCTGCCTTGTCTAACACTTCCCAGACAGCCTTATAGTTCACAGTCTGTTCACCCATTATGCCCATCACTGCTGTTTACCTATAGTTCCCTGAGTTAGTAAAGCATTTACAGAGAGGCTTAGGTGAGTTCCACTATTCCTATAATGCCATGCAAAACTCTGGCTGAATGAGGACATAAGCATTTCGAGACTGGATATTCCCTTATACATCCCAGTGATTCAGAGCCCACTAAATGTTGAGAATGACTGCATTTATCCTTCTCAATAAGGACACTAAGTTTTCTGTTGCTTCTGCCATTGAATCTGGCACTCTAGCAACATGTAGAGGGAGGAAGAATGAGTGACTACAACTCCAAACTTGTTCTAATGTGTGGAGTTCAACATATTACACACCAACAGCTGACCATATTCCCTACTTTCAATTAAACTTGTCCTGAATAAGAAAAAGAAATGAAGAGGTAATTAAAGGGGGCCAGGTGGTAGTTCATCTAGTTAAGTACACACAAGGACCCAGGTTCAAGCCCTTTGCCCCCACCTATAAGGGGAAGCTTCATGAGTGATGAAGCAGGGCTGTAGGTGTCTCTTTCCCACTCCCATCTCAATTTCTCTCATCCCTATCTAACAATAAGTAAATAAAATGTTTTTAAAAAGAAGGAATTGTAAAAAAAAAAAAAAAAAAACATAAAGCAAAAACCCCATAAAGGTCAAGGAAAAGAGAAGATTCAAATTAATCTAGATATAACCACACAGAGGAGAGCTGAAGGGACAGGCAATAGAAATTTAAAAATAATAATAATAATAATAGTGCAACTACTTAGGTCACAACTCTATTTATAGTTTATCAATAAAATACCTCAAACACCTTCTGTGGTACAGAAATTATTCTAAATCCCATACCTTGTGAGTTACAAATTGCAGAGGCATATTTTGGGCAATGAAAGGGAATCTGAACTTGGATTCTGGAGTCTAGGCACCTGTACTAGGTTCAGTTACTTATCCTCAGTATGCTTTTAAAGGAGACTCATCACACCTGTTACTTCCCTTATAAAATGGGGCCCTGGCCCTACATCCACAGCTGATACCATTAGACTCAGAGATAAGCTGGATATTCTTACACATAGAACAATTACTACCAGCAAAGATCACAATGACAAAGATCAGGATTTAAAAGGCAGGTTTCTAGATGCTAGTTGTTATTGTCTTCTACCTTCATGTGCCACATCTCCATGTGCTAAAAAAAAACTCACCTGAAGTTATAGACCTATAAAGCTAGTAGCTTAATGTGCCCCCAGTCCCTACCTCTTATGCACTGTACTAAGTACAGACTCTTCCCTCACTCAGTTCCAGCCACTTCTCAATGGTCTATCTACCTGCCCCAAGACGTTTGTGTTGTCCTTTAAACATCTCTCTGTCTACCATCTCCCACCACCTCCCATAGTGCCCCATGAGTTCTTTCAGCCTAGTTCTCATCATGTGGTTGGTTACTCATCTTAATGTGACTCTAGTATGTCACTATTTATACCTTAAAAAAACATTTTTAGTTATCTTTATTTATTTATTGGATAGAGACAGGCAGAAATTGAAAGGTAAGGGGGAGATGAGAGGGAGCAAGACATGGGGGACTGGGTGGTGATGCACCTGGTTGAGTACCGTGTTACAATGTTCAAGAACTCAGGTTCAAACCCTAGTCCCCCACCTGAAGGGGAGAAGATTCACAAGTGGGGAAGCAGGTCTGTGGGGTGTCTCTCTGTCTCTCTTCCTCTATATCTCCCCTGTTCAATATCTGCCTGTCTCTATCAAATAAATAAAAATAATAATTTTTTAAAGTTGAAAGGGAGAGAGACAGAAAAACACCTGTACCACTGCTTTACCACTCTTGAAGGTTTCCTCCTGAAGGTGGGAACTGGGAAGGCTTGAACCTGTGTTCTTGTGCATTGTAATATGTGTGCTCAACCAGATGCACCACCACCTGGCCCCTCACTATTTATTCTTCAGTCCCAGACTGGAGGCTTTTTATCTTCACGTTCCTCCCAGCCTTTTCCAGATGGTTGCAATAACTAGTGTGCATGATACCACAGCCTGTGTACAGGTATCCCCAAGCAGGTAGAAGCTCCGATGAGCTGCTCTGGACACCCAGTATACTACTGCTCTTCTTTGCTGGCCTTGGGGCTGTACTGAGGCTAAATTGTCTATAAAAGGTCCTAGTGTGAGCTGAGCTGGGTGAGAGCTTGGGAATTCCTCTTTCCTCCGGGGAGACAAGTTCTGCTTAGAGCTAGCTCTGTCTGGCCACAGGTGATAAATATATTTGTGCTCAGGAGAAACAAGCAGCCATAGATCTTCTATATGGGAAGCAGTTTCCTTTTATTTCAGCCACACGAAATGGAGCCCAGCCAATGAGCCAGTACAAGAAAGAGATCAGCACAGAATTGTAAAATGGCCAAGGCTTAAAGTTCCATTTAATAAAACCTGGAGAATAACAGCCCTAAGAGCAGGTAACTTCCTTGTGCTTTGCAAAGAGAAATAGTGGGCCAGTAAGATAACATGCCTGGATAGTGCACCTGCTGTGCCATGTTCATAACCCAGGTCCAAACCCAGCCCCGCTGCACTGGAGAAAGCTTTGGTGTTGTGCTATCTCTCCCTCTCTCCTTCTGTCTTTTTCTGAAGAAAAAAAAAAGTCAGCTTGGAGTAGTGAATACCTAGAAACAACAAAAGAGAGTGAGAGAGAAATGACATATTAGAAGACATGAAAAAACTCAGAAAGGAAAGAAAGAACTTAGGGTCTTTCCGGGAGTCAGGCGGTAGTGCAATGGGTTAAGCGCATGTGGCGCAAAGTGCAAGAACCAGCTTAAGGATCCCAGTTCAAGCCCCCCCCCCCTGCTCCCCACCTGCAGGGGAGTCACTTCACAAGCAGTGAAGCAGGTCTGCAAGTGTCTATCTTTCTCTCCTCCTCTCTATCTTACCCTCCTCTCTCCATTTCTCTCTGTCCTATCTAACGACAACATCAATAACAACAACAACAATAACTACAACAATAAAAAAACAAGGGCAACAAAAGGAAAATAAATAAATAAATATAAAATAATAATAATAAAAGAACTTAGAGTCTTTTTTCCATAGAGAATAGTTGGTCTGAGAGTTGTGGTTTATTGTTAAGTTGTTTAACAAAAGAGGCAAAGGTGATGCTGAGAATAGCTTGAATACACTGTCCTTCTTTCCAAACACATGACTTGAGCATCTGCTGGGGAAAGGTAAATACTGACTTGCTCAGATAAGACAGGCCCAGTTCAAGCAATGTTCCCTTTAGCTTTGCTTGTAAACATTCAGTCATTCAAATTGCACCTTCACAATGAGTGTCATTCCTATTCCTGCAAACTTGTTGTTTCATGATTTATCCAACCATTTCACTTAGCTTGCCTTCTTTAAATGTAAATACTTGCTCAACTCTTATCCATGAAAGCATGAATTTGAACTTTTGGTTACATTTTTCCTAGTATGTTTTAAAATAAATACATAATCATAGACCCATGCTTGCCTGAGTTAATACCACTTAAAATTGCCTTGTATACTAACAATGACACATTTGCTACTTGTTAGAGAATGTTCCTCAGAAAAGGAATGTATCAATTAGAAGTAAGTTAAGTCGACAGGATAGTTCACCTGGATGGTATACCTGATTTGCCATGGCCACAGCTCAAGTTTGAGCCAAGTCCTCACTCTTCTGGAGGAAACAATGGTGTATGGAATCTTTTCTATCTCCTTTTGTCGTCTCAGTTTCTCTCTTTCTCTCTGTCCCTCTCAACATATACATATGTCTAAAAAAAGCCAGCTTGAAGTAGTGGAAGTGCTAAAAAAAAAAAAAAAAAGAATGTAAGATTAATTCCATGTAATGGAAAACCCTAGATATCTATTTTAACCAAGATAGAAAGCTATTTTATTTTTTTATAAGTACTTATTTATTCTTTTTAAAATTTTATTTTTATTAGTGGCTCAATATTTATTTACAAAATTATAAGATAATAGGGGTATAAATCCATACAGTTCCCACCACCAGAGTTCTGTGTCCTCCACCTGGGTTCAAGCCCCCAGTTCCCATCTGCAGGGGGGAAGCTTCACGAGTGGTGAAGCAGTGCTGCAAGTATCTCTTTCTCTCCCTCTCTGTCTCCCCCCTTCACTCTCAGTTTCTGGCTGGCTCTATCCAATAAATAAATAAAGATAATAAAAGAAACAACAAAAAAGGAAAGTATACAACTCAAAAACTATATTTAAAAATAAAAAAAGGTAGAAGACTCTATCTGTCCAAGGGTCATAATTTGCCAGCCTCAAACTTAGAATACACTCATCGGTTCTGATGTATAACATTACCTGGGATACTTTTTCTTTTTTTATCTTTGTATATTTATTTATTGGATAGACACAGTCAGAAATTGAGAGGGAAGGGGGTAATAGAGAGGTAGAGATACAGACACCTGCAGCACTGTTTCACTACTCTTGAAGCTTTCCCCTTGCAGGTGGGGACCGGGTACTCAAACCTGGGTCCTTGCACACTGTAACATGTGCACTCAACCCAGTGTGCCACCACCCGGCTCCCGGGATTTTTTTTTTCAATTATAGACTGTCAGATTCTGCATTCCAGGAGTCCATTTTAGTACAAACAAGGCAAGGCATAGAAATTTACATTTTTTAAAGCAAATAATTCTGGTGTAAGCAGTTTTAAGATTATGTCATGAGGCAGCTGGGTGGTAGTACAGTGGGTTAAGCACACATGGTGCAAAGCACAAGGACTGGCATAAGGATCCCGGTTCCAGCCCTCAGCTCCCCACCTACAGTGAAGTCACTTCACAGGCAGTGAAGCAAGTCTGCAGGTGTCTATCTTTCTCTCCACCTCTCTGTCTTCCCCTTCTCTCTCCATTTCTCTCTGTCCTGTCTAACAACGATGACAACAATAACTACAACAACAATAAAAACAAGGGCAACAAAAGGGAAAAATAAATAAAATTTTTTAAAAAGACTATGTCATGAAATAGGCCCAATCATATTAATGAAGCAAAGTAAGCTCCCAAAATAGATGGACCCAAAAATGTTACTTGTTTACCACAATAGGATTCCATAACATCAATTTTTCTAATGGTGATTTAACTCACCTATGACCCTCATTTGCACACATAATTAGTGCTCCAGATTCTCAGGAGTTCCAGGGTCACCTGGAAATTTCTGTCCCTAAAAAGGAAGCGATTAAGAATTAGAAGTTTGGGGGAGTCAGGTGGTGGCACAGTGGGTTAAGCGCACATGGCGCAAAGCACAAGGACCAGCGTTAAGGATCCTGGTTCGAGCCCTGGCTCCCACTTCACAGGCAGTGAAGCAGGTCTGCAGGTGTCTGTCTTTCTCTCCCCGTCCTGTCTTCCCCTCCTCTCTCCATTTCCCTCTGTCCTATCCAACAACCACGACATCACTAAACACAACAATGTTAAGCAACAAGGGCAACAAAAAGGAAAAATAAATAAATAATTTTTTAAAAAATTTTTTAAAAAATCAGAAGTTTGTAGTAGGAGAAGATGGGCCAGACCTGAGAGAGGAGTACATCATTGTCACTCTATCACTCTATTACACTGGTGGAAGTTATTGTTTGTTTGTTTGTTTTTTTTTAGATGTTTGAGACAAAGACAGATGCAGAAAGAGACACAGTGAGCACCGAATCATAGCCCGGAAGCTCCCTTTGATGTGCTGGGGGCTGAGCTCGAACCTGGGTCATGAACACATGACAAAACAGTACACTAACGTGAGCTCTTTCATGGTTCTTCATGTAGGAGAGATAATGGTCTTACCTGTCTTCAAAGAAGGTAGAGGAAGTCATCTAGCTGAGTGCTCAAGGATAAAGGAAAAACAGATTCCAGTGCCCACTCCACTGTGCTAAAGGCAATAGTAACGAGGTGCTGGAGGGCCACTTGTGCACATTGAAACCTGGTAACCAAGTGCAGCGCGCAGCAGAAGATGTGGGTTCTAGACTCAGAGCTACAGTTTCCCAGTAATGAGACGGTGGACCTCAGCTTCCACATCTAAACAGTGAGACCAACTTCCCCAGGCTACTTAGTGAATGGCTATGCTCCCTGTAACCCCTGTGCCCTTATGAGGAGAAGTTAATGCTGATGGTGGAGTCTGGTATAATGGAGTTTCCTGGAAGAATCTAAAGATTATGTATCCCAGTTTATTCTAAGATGTGACCCCCAAAGTATGGTCCCCAGATTTGCAAAATCTGCAGCACCAGGGGGCTGATTAGAAATGCAGATTTCCTAGAGTACATATTCTTTTTTACTGTTTATTCTTAGGTGAGTTAAGATTCATTTTGCAATGTGGTGTAGTATATTTCATCCAGTTCACAGCAACTTTTTTCTGGCTCATTTTCTTCATATATTGGAAATCATCGCTATTTTTATAATGCATAGTATCTTGCCTGAGTGTTATGTATTCAACTTGTGTATTATTTATATTTGAATGAAGTGGAACTTTTTGGCAACAAATCATTGTAAGAATAACCTGAGGGGATGGGTGGAGATAGCCCACCCAGTAAAGCAATTGCTTTATCCTGTGTAATGGTCTGGATTTAAGGGCTGGCTCTACAAAGAAATAGAGGCACCAGGAGAGTTCCATGGATGGTGGAGCGGTGCTGTTGTACTTCTACTATCTTCTACTATCTGTTCCTTCTCTCTCTCTCTCTCTCTCTCTCCCTATCTCTTACTAAACAAAAAGAAAAAAGGAAAAAATGAGACAGCTCAGTAGTATCCTGTATGCAAGAGTCCCTGACTCTGCTTTTTGTTTTGTTTTGTTTCCTCTCTCTCTGTCTCCCCCCGCCCCCCATTTTTCCTTTTCTTTTCACTAGAGTACTGTTCAGCTCTAGCTTATGGTGGTGCTTTGGATGGACTCCCTGGAGTCCCTGGAGCCTCAGGCAAAAAATCTTTTGCATAATGATTGTGCTACCTCCTACCCCCTAGCTATGCATTTAACAAAGGCTGTGGTGGAGGGGATAGAAGTAAAGTCAAGGAGATTTTTCCTTCAGTTTTTTGTTGTGTATGTGTGCGCACGTGCGTGTGTATCAAGGACCCTTAATGTTTAGCTCTATTACCGTATGACCTGCACTGTATGGTTTTACTTATATGTGCAATATAAAGACTTGAAACGCATGAAGTTGTAAGAAGAAAAAAGTAGCCAAACTGTCTCTAACACTTTGTAAGAACTATGTAGATTATCCTGGAGGCAGGGTTGGGGGCTCACACAGAATTGTGGTGGTGTGGTGTGGAACTATACCTTGTAATCTTATGATTTTGTAAACCATTATTTAATCACTAATAAAATAATTCAAGAAAGAAATACAAATATCTCAGGGTCTACCCTAGACTATCTCAGTGGAAACTCTGGATAGCATCCAACAGGTGTGTGTGAGATAGATAGATAGATAGACAGAAGGATGCAGGGAGGAAGAGTGAAAGAGACCACAGCATGGATGCTTCCTCCAATGTGGTGGTAAATGGGGGAAATAGGGACTGACATGGTTCCCCCTAGGCTTCAGATTTGTCACACTTAAACTCAACAAAGAATTAGAGAGAAAAGCATGACTTTCAAGAATCTTAAACTTCTTTTCAGGAAAAGTGAGAGCACACAAACTAGAGTATGCATGGGCCATAAGAGAAAGGGAACAAGAGAACAGCTTACATCTCAAAGAGTGGACAAGCAGAGAAAAAAACCTGCAATGGGGGACTTTCATAAACTTCTAAGGTGGGGCCTGGTGGTGGCGCACCAGGTTGAGCGCACATATTACAGTGCACAAGGGTTTGAGACTCCAGTCCCCACCTGCAGGGGGAAAGCTTTGCGAGTGGTGAAGCTACAGATCTCTCTCTCTCTCTCTCTCTCTCTATATATATATATATATCTATGTATCTTCCCTCCTCCTCTCAATTTCTGGCTGTCTCTATCCAATAAATAAAGATAATAAAACAAATTTTTAAGTAAAAATAAACTTCTAAGGTCCCTGCCTGTTGTGAGGCAGTATACTGGCCAATGATAGAAAGTTGGACACAGCACAAGGCTGATGTCAGCCTGGTGACAAAGCATACTATGATCTGCGCAAACTCACAAGGGATTATGGGTGAACTGAAGGGACTTAAGCACAGGCAGCTGGAAGTCCGGCCCTTTTGGCCTGTGCTTCTTCACCTGCTCAGATGGATCCCGCTTGAGAGGTGCCCACCATGGCTTCCTCTCCTGGGAACTTCACACATGTGACTCAGCTAGAGGGTAAACTCTTTTTTTTTTTTTATCTTTATATGTTTATTGGATAGAGAGAGTCAGAGAGAATCGAGAGGGAAACAGAAGATAGAGAACATGAGAGGCAGATACACCTGCAGCCCTGCTTCACCACTTGTGAAGCTTTTCCCCTGCAGGTGGGGACTGGGGGATCAAACCCAGGTCTTTGCACATTGTAACATGTGCGCTCAACCAGGTGTGCCACCACCGGGCCCCACCTTAGAAGTCTTAAGTAAGCTTTTAAGACTCTCCTCAACAACCAATAATGAGTAACCTATACCCTGCTGATAATTGCTTATTTTGTCTTACCTAAAATATAATGATCCATACTACTGTACCACCCTAATAAAGCTTTCATTGTTTAAACCCTCTCTTAGCCAAGTCCTTATTTTTCAGTTACAATACCTGCTGCCTTCACTTCCTTTCTAAGCCCTGCCCACATATATTACAATTTTTATTTTCCCTTTCCCTCTCTGATAATGGAAACAGGTGTTCCCTGCCTTTATAGAGAAGGGACAAAACAAAGATTCCTGGTTTCAGCATCCTGACAGGAGGAGATGGGCTTGAATGTAAGTCATGTACATGGCAAAGCAGCACATTAACCAAGTGAGCTATTTTGCCAGCCCAACAATATGTTTTAGTCAACCCTTCCAATGATCCTGGTGATTCTCAAGTCTGAGAATCCCTGCTTTTAAGTGTCTCTATTCCCCAAGTATTCTCTACTCGAAGGCAAAGGAAAGAAGACTCCATCCAGACTCCTTGCTCTGTGACAGTCTACCTGCTTCAGCATCAGTGAGCATGCTGAGCATCCCCTTGCAGCCCTGAGCTGCAGCAAGCTCTCTGATTGCAGTGGTTGAAGAATAGCTCATTTTCCAAAGACCTAATTACATAATGAGATCTGCATGCCTGTGGAGCTTCTTCCAAATTGTTCAGCCAGGTGTTGGCTCTAAGAGAGTAACCAGCTGGAGGTCTCATTTGAATACTATTAAGACAAGAGGTTAACAATACTCTATGGCCAAAAGAGCTGTCTGCAGACTTAGCCTTCGAAGACTCCAGCTGAGCAGCACAAGGGAGGTTCTAATTATGGGGGCCCAGCCAGTGAATCCAGGAATGCACTGTGGCCGCACCATCAGGGTATTTGGTCCTCATTCTGTCCACTATGGGTGTTTTTCTTCCTTTATCTGGGACCTACCTCAGAGTCCAGAAGTGATATCGGGATGGGAAATACCTAAGTCTATAGGTCTGAGGTTGCTCAGCCACAAAGAAATTGAAGAAACTTCCTGTGTTGTTACATTTTCCTGAGCCTTACCTGAAAAAGAACAAAATGGAATGGTCCTTGCTTCAACAGGCTGCCCTAAAGGTTCAGTATAAAATAGGTGCACTCAGATGTTTGACCTAGCACCTCCTCTCACCAGATAGAGCGGTATTCACAAATGTTCCTATTGATCTCTCTCTCCACTCTCACCCTTCTTTCCTGCCATGAGGAATCAGTGGTGGGATTCAGTGAAACACTCCATATGCACTTTCTCAAATACACTGCACTTATCTCTCATGACTACCTGACTCCTACTCACATGTGAATTTATATCCTAGAAGACATTTCTTCTAGGAAATCTTCAATGACCAGTACTTGTTCCAGGTTGAGGTTAATGTCCTCTTCTTTGAGGTCTCATTGTCCCCTGATCTTTCCAACTATACTGCCCTGATTTGTCCTATCCTAAAAACTTTGAGCATACAGTGTACTTACTTCCTTGGCCACAGTAGTAGTCCATGTCTGGCCATCAGTGGTTATACCAGTAATGTTAAGTGAATATGTGTAATAAATGTTGGATGAGTAAGTGACTCATGGAAGGGCTAGGGCTTTGACTGGAATAAACCAAACCCAGCTCAGTGAACATTTACAAAACTTCTTTTATTTTCTAAACACTGTTGTGGGAGCAAAAGAAACCAAGATAGATAAAATAAGGCAGTGGGGGCAGGCAGTGGTACTCAATCAAGCACACATAATATGAAGTGCAAGGACCCTCACAAGGATCTGGGTTCAAGCCCTCTCCCCACTTGTGGGGGGAATGCATCATAAGCGGTGAAGCAGGTGTCTCACTGTCTCTCTCCCTCTCTCTCTCCTCCTCCCCTCTCAATCTTATCCAATAAAGTAGACAAAATGACTGCCAGGAGCAGTGGATTCATAGTGCCAACACCACACTGAACCACAGCTATAACCCTGGAGGCAAAAAAAAAAAAGATACAATAAGACATGCACATTTAAAAGTAATGCAGATAACAAATGCAAGCCACATTGTGGGAGGACAACACCTTTAAAGGGCTCTTGTACCCAATAACAAATCCTGCCCCAGGCAATTTATCTGGATTACCGGCAAGGGAGTCCTACGCACCAGTTTACCTTGTAGTATGCTCAAATGATCTTTGATCCCAAACTCTTAGTCCATTGCTGATTCTCAAATATTTGTAAATGGGTTTGAGTATTTTCTTCTTTTACCACCATTTGAAACTCTGGATGTACACATTTCACACATGCACATATGGGCACAGACACAGCATTCTTTCTGCCCACGATCAAAACTTAGTGAGGTTCAGCTCTAGCCCCAAGCTACTCCTTGTCTACAATGTGCAATGTGCATAGCACTCTGTAGGACACCAAACCACATGCTGGTGTGAGGGGTGGAGCCTGGGGAGGGAGCAGGAGTGAATGAAAAAATAGCTCTACCTGGAGATAAAGCTGAAGTCTCAGTTAAATGAAGCTGAATTTTTTTAGGTACAGACAAAGACCCAGGGGCTTCCCCAGTAGGGCAGCAGCAGTGTTGGGAGCTAACCCAAGAGTGGAAAGACAAGAAATGATGGCACAGGACAAGGTCTAATAGGAGGGGAGGACACATCAGGAAGGCACTGCAGAAGGGAGAATTGTCAGCAGACCTGCTCCTGGTCACAGGCCTTACCACCAATACATCTAGACCACAGGCATCCTAACCTGTCTCCTCACTCACTGTACCCTCACCCCAACGTCCACCCCTACTCCTATGGGTTGCTTCCCACCTGTTTCGAGTGCATGGATAAAGAGATCTTCCAGAGAAGCTCTAAATTCCCAAGGATCATAAATACAAGATGTTAGCCCTGCCCAAATTTTGTTTTCTTAGGGAAATTTCCTCTAAGTAATAAAGTTGCATTAGGAATTCCTTTCAACAGGCCCCATAAACAAACATTTGATAATCACAGGAACGGCTTGGTGGTAGGAGAAATCTGAGCCTTCAGCCTCTGTAAGGCTGTTGCATAATGCAGTGGTGGTGGGCAGGGTCATTTAGAGGGAGGCTCCCACCAGGATAAAAGTAAGGTCTGTCTGTCAGGGCAGAGGGACACACATAAGCAAGGGCCAAACAAGAAAGTTATTAGGCCAGCATGGAAACATCTTAACCTAGAGCTAATGTTTGTGGGTGACTTAGTATCACAGTCTAAGAACAGATGGACATTTCCAAGTGGAGAAACATAGACTTGGGTCCAGTTTCAACAGTCAGTCCCCAATAACCAGGGGCCACAGAAGTAGGAAGGGTATGAAGGGGAGGAGAGAAGAGAAACAGAAAGGAACCAGCTAGTTGAACAGTCATGCTAATGCAGTGATGGGGTCTTGGATCTTGGTATCATTCTCATTTTCCTAATAAAGATGCTGAGGTATAAAAAATTCAAGTAACTTACTGAATCATATAGCTAATATATAACAATACTGATATTTTAATCCAGGATTTTCTGCTACCAAAGTTTATGCTCTTTTTTTGTTGTTGTTGTTCATCTTATTTTAATGAGAGAGAGGGAGAGAAACTAGTACTCTGCCCAGCTCTGGCCTATGGTGGTTCTGAGGATTGAACCTAGGACCTCAGAGCTTCAGGCTCATGAGAGTCCTTTGTATAACTTTCATGCACCAGCCCAGTCTATGTTATTTTTTTAGTTTCTTCTTAAGATGGAAATATTGACAAGACCATAGGATAACAATTTGTTTGGGTTTATATGTTAACTCTTTTCCAGCCAGCAGGTTCCAGATGCTAAAATTATGTCAACCAGACTTCCCTGGGCAGACAACCCCACCAATATGTCCTGGAGCCCCACCCCAATAGGGAAAGAGAGAGACAGGCTGGGAGTATGGACTGACCTGGCAACGTCCATGTTCAGCGGGGAAACAGTTACAGAAACCAGACCTTCCACTTCTGCACCCCATAATGACCCTGGGTCCATACTCTCAGAGGGATAATGAATAGGAAATCTCAGTATAAGGATCCCGGTTCGAGCCCCTGGCTCCCCAGCACCTTCAGGGGAGTCGCTTCATAGGCAGTGAAGGAGGTCTGCAGGTGTCTATGTTTCTCTCCCCCTTTCGGTCTTCCCCTTTTCTCTCCATTTCTCTCTGTCCTATCTAACAATGGCGACATCAATAACAACAACAACTACAACAACAATGAAAAACAACAAGGGCAACAAAAGGGAACATAAATATAAAAAAAAATAATAGGAAAGCTATTAGGGGAGGGGGTGGGGATACGGAGTTCTGGTGGTTGGAATTTTGTGGAATTGTACCTCTCTTTTTTAAATTTTTATTTATAAAAGAAACACCAACAAAAATCATAGGATAAGAGAGGTACAACTCCACACAATTCCCACCACCAGAACTCCGTATCCCACCCCCACCCCAATAGCTTTCCTATTCTTTATCCCTCTGAGAGCATTGACTCAGTATTATTATGGGGTGCAGAAGGTGGTAGATCTGGTTTCTGTAATTGCTTCCCCACTGAACATGGGCATTGGCAAGTCAATCCATACTCCCTGTCTCTCTCTCTCTTTCCCTAGTGGGGCAAGGCTCTGGGGAGGTGGGCCCCTAAGACACAGTGGTGAGGTCATCTGCCCAAGGAGGTCAGTTTGGTGTCATGGTAGCTTCTGGAACTTGGTGGTTTAAAAAGCATTAAGATATAAAGTAGAACAATTTGTTAAATAATCAGGAACCTAAAGGCAAGAATATAGCAGATGAGATTTAGGGAAAGGCTAGTAGGCCTATTTTAGATATATTCTAAGGGGCCCATAACTTTACTAGTTTTTGCCTGAGTCTGACAGCTAATATGCAGGTGGACCAAAGGTATTGTCTGGGGAGATGGTGTCAGAATTGGAAAAAGGACTAGAAAGCTGGATCAGGGAAGAGAATAGCAAGTAAGATACAGAGTCCTTATAGTATGATTAATCAGGGAGATTCAGGGGATTCAAAGAATTTCCCAAACCTAGGGTAAAATCTCATGTGGATTGTTTTTGTTTGTTTTTTCATAGATAAGTTATAATATCAAATTTTAAGGCTGGTAACATAGCTCACTGGGGTAGTGTATTGCTTTGCCACATTCACAACCAAAGTCTCAAAGTCTGACTAGCCCATCCCCCACCACATTGAAGAAAGTTTTGGTGATGTGGCTTCAGGCTCTCTCCCTCTATCACCTATCTATTTATCTACCTGTCATCTAGCTAAAAGAAAAATAATACTATCAGATTCTTCTAAAGAAGAAAGAGAAGGAGGATGAGGACAGTAAACTCCTACAAGTTTGATGGAGAGCTTTCACCACTAAAATAGAATAATAGAAATTCTAGTTCCGGAAGACATTAGCTTAATGAGTAGAATCTTCCCTATATTGAGAGGATTTTTTTCCCCTCATAGACAGTTCTTCAATGACTTTGGGTGTCTGCTACTGCTTGTCTGCTGGTGAGTGCTGTAGTGACACAGGCAGTGAACAAGTGAAAGCAAATCTTCATGGGAATCCAGGACTGTGTTTTCTTCAAAATTACTTACATTCGAGTACTCTTTTTTTGAGTTGCAGACACCCATGTACACATAATGTTACCATATTTCCTGCCAGAAAAATTATTCCTGGTGGAAATGATGGAATTAAATTTGTCACTATTTCATGGCATTTCACAAAAGAAGCTGAGACTTCCAGGTGCTTCCAAACCACTTTGAAAGCTACTGGGATAGGTAAAGAGAGAGGCAAATAAAGGATCTTCTGGGGGTTGGATGGTGGCACACCTGGTTGAGAACACATTACAATGTGCAGGGACCCAGGTTCAAACCCCTAGTCCCCACTTGCAGAGGGGGAAGCTTCACAAGTGGTGAAACTATGTTCAGGTGTTTCTGTCTCTCTTCCTCTCTATAACCCCTCTCCTTCTCAATTTCTGGCTGCCTCTACCCAGTAAATAAAGATAATTAAAGAAAAATATTTTTAAAGGATCTTATAAATGAGGGAGCAGAAAGGTGGGAATAATAAAACAGATGTCATCTCCATGTGTAGATATAAGTAGGCTGCACCATCATCTCACCCTCCTTGTCTATGTCTCTCTCTCCATCAGCTTCCAAGTACTGAGGCTGGGTGTTCTCTCCAACACTTTCATCATCGAAACCTGTTTCTTACCTTGCAGACAGCCTCTAGAGCCAGAGCCAGAGCCTCTGTGTGACCCAGAAGGGTTGACTTCTTCCAGTGCTCACTCCCGAGCCTGTCCTGATTCTGCTCCATTAGAAATTCACACTGCAGTGTGCCCTGTGTACTATTCAACACACATTATTTGACTCATCAGTGTTTTGCAAAATTTTGTCCTGATTACTAGTGTTTCTAAATGGGATGGTTTTGCTTGAAAAATCCATATTCACTTTTTCTTTTTTTAAAAAAATTATAAGAAGTGGGACCAAAGAGAAATCACCAGGTAGAGGTTGAACCTCACAAGTGTCAAGCCCCAGAACCCCATGTGAGTTCAACCCTGGGGAAAGGAGCTCTGGTATTGTGCTCTCTCTTTTTCTCTGTATGTCTGTCTTATCTCTTTCTGTCTGAAGCTGAAAAACTTTACTCAGAACAGTGAAAATATGTAGACATGAGACCATGGATATAAGAGATAGATAGATAGATAGACAGATAGATAGATAGATAGATAGATAAATAGATAGATAGATAGATAGACAGGAGACTCAGAAGATAGTAGTGATCCTTCATTCTCTTGGGATATTAATAGGTACAGGTGAAAGCAGCTTCTGCCTTTAGGAGACCAGGCACTCCAGTCCTTACTCCTAAAAGTGTGGTCCATACACCAGCAGCATAAACATTGCCTGGAAGTTTGTTATAAATATTGGTCTTGTTATAAAAATAAAAGCTTGCGGAGTCTAAAGGCTCCTACTCCAGACTCATCCAATCAGACTCTTCTTTTTAATAGAATCCCCTGGAGTTTTGGTTGCATATCAGAAATGGAGAGGTACTGATCAGTTTCCCCCACTGTTGACACCAGCCTGGTTCTCAGTACAGAGCAGTGGTTTAACCAGGGCAACCTACTCTAGGCCTACTTCACTCTTAGTTCTAGTTCATTCTTGCATAAGTTTCCACCAAAGTCCTCCTGCTCAGCTGAACTCACCTCCTCCCAGCAATCATTGGGTCCATCTTATTACACCTACAGTACAATATAGCTATCTATTCAATATGGCTCCCCTTAGGAGACAGAATATCCTAGGTATCTCTCATCACAGAAGTTCCCCTCATTTCATCTGATTTCCTAAAACCCCCTCCCCCATCCTTAGTGTGAATCCTCCAGAGCTTGTAATCAAGGGAAAGAAGACACCTGACTACAAGGATCCTTCTCTGTATAATTCCTTCTTCACCTCTGTCTTAACCAAAAACCATCTCAGACTGTCACCTGTACCTCTACCTTCACTTAAGAGCTGAACTTGGGGTATCTCTCCTCTTCCTTGCTCCCAAGTACTGCCTCCTCAATATTTTTTTCCCACTTACATATACACTATCTCTCATTAGAGGTCAGTGCAGCCTATACCACCATCTGCCCTCTTGGTTTATGCCTCCGCCTCAGTCAGCCTCCATGTTCCTGAACCTCTGTGTCCTCTCTGATGCATCTATCATCACTCACAGTAACTTCAGAATCACATGGATGGGTCACAGGACATCTTGGTCTCTCAGTCTCTTGATCTCATTTCCCTTTTAATAATCCATGTTTCTCCCATGCCGCCTTCACTACCCAGCAACATTATTATAATCATAACCTCATTGCTGCCAATGACTGCATCACCTTTGGGAAACCTTGACTGTAAATATCTCCACTGATGATGACTTTTTATCTGATCAGCTCACTCATCCAAGTTCTCAGACTCCAACAATTCTGTGACCTCATCCAGGCATCCCTACTACTTCTGGCTTCAGTTGTCCCCTCTTGTCCTCAGTCTCCTGCTTCTCATTCTCTGAACTCATGCCTTGTCATTATAACCACTCTACCAAACACTTTTCCTTCCTTTGCCACTTCAGCCTTTTTTTCCCCTCACAGGGCAAGCACTGAGCTTGATTAGATCAGATTCTTTTCTTGGTCTAAGCTGCCAGACCAAAAACAGAGATTCCTGTGATAATCAGTGCAACATTCAATGAATTGAATTCACTGCCTCAAATCTTAGACCCTTGGTGTTGTACAGTAGTCCAACCACACTCTCTAAGAAGGTTAACTTATCTAGTCTTCAAAATGATGTTTCACAGCTTCTGTTACACTAAAAATCTTCAATATCCTTCCCTCCAAAACACTTATACACCATACTCTTCATCTCATGCATAAATACAAGAAAATGCAAATAGATAGATAATCTCCCAGACTTCTGTACTGAAAAGTTGCTCCTCTGAACCCCTCTTCTATCTTTCATTTTGTTTCCTTGGATGAGTTATTCCTGTCACTTTCAAAGGCCACCCTCCTCTTTTGCTCTGAATCCCATTCATCTTTCTTCCTAAAGTGTTTGCTTATGCAATTCAATTCTGCCTTCTTTGTACCATCCATTTTCCCCTTCCTCTAGCATCATTCCCCTTGATATACAAATTTGGTTAAATCTATTTGCAGCACACATGCCCCATTTAACCCTTCAGTCACTGCTCTGCTTCTATGTTCCTCTCCGTGCTTTGAGCTTCCTTTAAATTAAAAAGGAAGAGGGGGTACATGGTGGCTTACCTGGTAGAACACATGTGTTACACCTTGTCCTGTGCAAGGACCCAGGTTCAAACCCCCAGTCCTCATCTATAGGGAAGAAACTTTACAAACAATAGAATAGTACTGCAGGTGCCTCTCTTCCCCTCCCTTATGCTAACCTTCTCTGTCTCCCTCTCTAACTCTGTCTCTCATTCTCTGTAAAAATAAATAACCACCAGGATTAGTGGAATCATGCAGGCACAAATCCCATGATAGCCCTGGTAGAAAAGGGGGAAAAAGACGAGAGAATAGCTCTTCATATCTTCACTTGATATTTTCTACTCAACCCAACTCTATGTGTGCAAGTTGACAATCACGGAGGTACTTCCCTGACCTCCTGTTAAGGTCAAGGCTGACCCATCCAACCTGGATTAGTTGAATTTATGCTGACTGTCTCTCTCTACCTCCAGAAACTTGTTTTTTCCCCCCTGGATTTTGGTGACAGCTCACTTCCTGGTTTTCTCTCTCTTCAGTAGCCCCTCTGTCTTACTCTTCTTTGCTAGTTTCCTTTTGCTGAAACTCAAAATGTTGGAGTATTTCAGGGCTTTGTCTTGGGTTCCTTTCTCTTCTTTATCTACATTGCTTTCTTTTAGTAATCTATATGCAAATAACTCCCAGATCTATATTTCCAGCTTTAATCACTTCTCAGAGCTCAAGTTGCAAATATCCAATGGCTGACTTTACTTCCTCACATGAATGTCTAACAGACAACTCAAACTTAGCATAAACAAAGCAGAACCCTTGACCCCAAAGCACTCCTGTCCCTTCCACACAAATGCATGTGCATACACATTCAAATACATAGAAGTACACACAGAAAAAAAAAATGCCCTATTTCCCCCTCAGGGTTTTTTGCCCATATCAGAAAAATATCATCATAGTTCTCCTTTCTATACCCCCAAAGTCCCAGTGTTTCACTTAATTACTCTCTTTGGCTCACTTTTTTATGAAAATTGATCAACAAAGATACTGACTCCACTGGGAAATACATCAGGAAATCTACTTAAGTCTTCATGTTTCCACCTCTGCTATTAACATCTTCCTCCAACCCACCAATATTACTCATAACACTACTGTAATAACCTCCTAACTCTTCTCTAGCTTCCATTCTTTCTCCCTAAAATTCATTCTCTATGCAGGAGCCAAAAATACATTTCTTGAAGACATAGATCAGCTCGTGTCATTAACTTCCTTGAAACTACCTAATGCACTTGGAGCAAAGTCTAAATTCTTTCCCTGGGGATCAAAATTCCTACCATGATTTTATGTTCATTTTCTTTTTTTTCTCCAACTTTAATTGTGTCACCCCTCCGTTGCCCACTACTTGAATGTCTAATTCTTTTCCCACCCCAGAACCTTGGCACAAGGTCCTCTCTCTATTTGCAATTCCCTCCCCCTATGGTTCTGATCTCCCAATCAAAAGAAGTCACCCAGTAGTCTGTGAGTACATCACTCTGTTTTAAATCTCCATTCTATCTTTATCATATCTTTTTTTTCTTTAGCTGTTCATTTATTGACCATTTTTCCTCACTAGGTCATAATATATATGGTAACAGAACTTCTTGACTTAGCTACTTTTCAGTGCCTAGAAGAGAATCTGGCACAGAATAAGAGCTCAGTAAAGATTTATTGGAGGAACACATTAAAAATGTTACCAAGAAAGAAAAAAAAAATCCATGATCTACAAGATTACAAGAGTACTGTCTACCCTTCTCTAGAGAGTAAATTCTTTTTAAGAACTTGAGAACTTTGTTGCATTTGAATACAAAGGGACACTTACTAATTACAAATGAGCCTTATCTGTGCATGTCAGCCTCCCTGGAAAGAACTTTATCTGGAAACACTTTGGCAGTCAGTTCTGTTGATATATAAACTAAAAAGTTGGGTTTCTTTTTAAACTTTTTATTATTTTGTTTTAAAAATGTTTGGGTATGTCAATTCAAGTTTCTGTCCTTAATTTCACCCCCAACAAGATTTTGCTGCTTCCAGTGACATAACTTCCCAAATGACAATTTATACTCACTCATTAATTCATTCATCCAACCATATTTGTTGTCCTCTATATATTTAAGTACCAAAAAATACAAAGTTAAGACATGGTCTCTACTTTTAAAGAATGATCAATTAGCCACTAGATAGACATAAGTAAATACATTTCTGAAATGGGTATTTCTTTGCACCAAGGTGAGGTGCAAAGAAAGAGTCACAGAGACCCATTATAATCAAGGAAAACTCCTTAACCTTTGCTTAATATATTATTTCATGCAACATTCATCCTGACCCTATGAGACAGGGAGAGATTTTTATCCCCAACTTACAGATGGAGAAACTGAATCCTGGAGAGATTAAATCCTTACTACAGGGTCATCATGCAGTAGTAATTAGTGAGATCATGGTTCTACTTTGGTTCATCAGACCAACCTCTTTCTTTTCTAGTAGTTACCTCTAACAGTTGCAGTATGGGAAACTACTGAATGTCCTACACCTTTGTGGTGCCACCAACCTACCAGATGACAGTGATGCCAGCATCTGACTTAAATGTGCCTGGTGCTACTGCAGGAATGATCTTCATTGTCCAACCCATTTCTGTCACTGACCACTTGATAACTAGCACTTGCTCCACTCTCCACCTGCTTCATCAGTCCTAGGGGCTTCCTCTTCCCCTATTGATGGAGCTGTCCCCAGTTGAGCTCATGTGTTTCCATGCACAAGGAATAAAATTCAAGTCCCTGGTCCCACCTACAGAGGGCATATTCATGAGTGATGAAACAGGCCTACAGATGTCTCTCTTTTTCTCTTCCTCTATCTCCTTTTCCTCACTCAATTTCTCTCTGTTCTATGAAATAAAAGAGAAAGGAAAAGGATAAAGGGATCACTGGATGTTGTGGATTAGTTGTGCTGGCACTAAGCTCCAGTGATAACCCTAGTAGCAAAAAAAAAAAAAAAAGTTTACTGAGAATCCGCTATGTATTGGGCACTGGAGCATAGAGAATAGGGAGTCAAAAAGACAACTGAAACATGGTGCATTCACTGGAAGAACTGTCTGATGGGAAAGCTGGACAGTCCTCCACATTAATGAGATCTACTGGGAGGACAAATCCTTTAGCACAAGATTAAGCCTGAAAGAATCAGAGAAGTCTTTCCAAAGGAGGTGGCAACTAATTAAAATATTGAAGAAGTAATATTTCAAAACAGACACAGAGGACAATCCAGGTTTAGGGGGGTAACGTTTAGACAAAGATACCATGGTTCTCCAGGAAACTCTGCAGTGCCTCACTCATGGTCTTTACATGTGCAAGAGATCCCATCACATCTGAATGTAGTGGGAGTCAGTGATGGTGAGGGGAAGGGCTCAAGTTGGTATAAAAGATCTGCAGGGGGTCAGAATATGGCTGACTGTGTAAGCTGTGCACCTTGTCATTGTGCACAGCCCGGGTTTGAGTCCCAGTACCACATGGAAATACCATGGCACTAGGGGAAGCCCTAGTACTCTGGTATTTTTCTCTGTGTATGTCTTTCTATGTGAAAATAAAAGAATGAAAAACAAGACATACATGTGGTCCCAGCTCAAAAAAAAAAAATCTAAGCAAAGGTTACCCTGTGGGTTGAGTGGAAGCAAACATGGAATAAGACAAGTTGAGACAGGAGACAGCAAAGGAAGACTAAGGCCAAAGCTGAGCATATCTCATGTGTAAAAGTCTTTATGATACTGACAGCCAAATTATCCCACCAAGTAGAGAGGAGGCTTGCATCTGTGCACATAGATAGCAGAAAAGAAAGGTGAAGGAGCAGCAGATGGCATCCTGGGCCATGGGAGCTTTCAGTCTGGCAGGCGAGATAAGATTTGGACATGTGCAGCAGTTGGTGATGTGTCGAGGCAGTCAATGACAAGTGTCAAGGGAGTGACTTAGACCATATGTAGCTAATGTCTGGAGGAGATTAAATGGCTAAGGAAAGTGAACAAATTTTTGGAGTAGTCAGTGGAATCTGTTAAGAATCACAGAACTGGGAGTCGGGCTGTAGCGCAGCGGGTTAAGCGCAGGTGGCGCAAAGCACAAGGACCGGCATAAGGATCCCGGTTCGAACCCCGGCTCCCCACCTGCAGGGGAGTCGCTTCACAGGCGGTGAAGCAGGTCTGCAGGTGTCTCTTTCTCTCCTCCTCTCTGTCTTCCCCTCCTCTCTCCATTTCTCTCTGTCCTATCCAACAACAACAACAATAATAACTACAACAATAAAACAACAAGGGCAACAAAAGGGAATAAATAAAATTTAAAATAAAAAAAAAAAAGAATCACAGAACTGCAGTCCAGGGGAGATTGGAATGGCCTATGCAACAGATGTTCATGCCTGAAGCTTAAGTGTCCCCATCATCAGGTTCGATACCCAGTACCACCATAAGTCCCAGAACTGAGCAGTGTTCTGATCAAAAAGGTGAAGAAAAAGATGAAAAAAAAGGTGAGGAGGAAGAGAAGGAGGAGAGGGGGAGAATGCATTTGAGAGGACTGGGCAAGAGAGAAGGGATGTGTGGACTTTATGAAAAGTTGTCTGGAGGAGGAGCTATTATGTTCAGCCTGGCTCAGCCCTAAAGATGTCAGCTGGTCCACCTGGCCCTAGGTCTCTTGAACAAGACCCATTTGAGAGCCTTCCAGTGAGGTATGCACAGCCTTTGTCTTGCTTGCCTTGTATATTTCCTGCCCTGATTGGAGTTGTTCACCCTCGTACCTGGTCAGTCTCAGTCTTCCGTTCAAGTCCTGTTCTTGAAGTCATTTCTGAATTCTGACCTTGGATCACTTACTTGACTATGATTTGCCAATACCCACTTGGAGGTATTAACTTCTGATCCTCTGAATAGTATCTCAGTTTCTCCTAACGTCTACCCAGAACCTTGCCCTGTCATACCCAGTCCACACAGCTCTGTCCTGGTTCCCAAGAAGGGGATGGCAAAAAAAAAAAAAAAAAAAAAAAAAGCACGATGGCCTCTGAGGGAAGTGTCTGAAATTCTTAAGGAGGTACAGGAATGGGAGCTGTTTGGAGCCTGTACCAGAAGATCTGCTATCCTCAGATAAGCAGAAAAGATGATAATATAATCAAAGATAACCACCTCCCAGTCCTGAACTCTCCCACCCCAGAGCTATGGTTTTCCTGGCTAGGAAGATTGAGTTGAGCTAATGATCATTTGCATTACTAGTATAGATATATTCAGTCATTGGAGTGTAGCACAGCCATCTGATGCCCACAGAAATGCTCAGGTAGGGCAGAACAAGCTGAATGACTCTAACAATATCACTTAACAGAGAATACACAAGCACACATGCATGTATATGTGAGAACATACTGACACACATAAGTGAACACACATGAAGCAGCTACTTACACAAACACAAGCATTCACAGATTTGCACAAAGATGCCTGCATGTATATACACAGACACACATTGCCAAGCACATGCCTCTCCACAAAAAACCACATTGCGTTTTAAACCTCAAACATCACAGTGACGATCTTACAGGCAGACCTTTCTTTCCACTATGCTCACAGCCTCACTGGGAGCCCCCCAGGGGAGCAACACCTGCTCTGCCACACCTGAACTTGCCTTGCCGAGGCTCTCAGAAGACTTTAAGGCCATCTTCTGCTAATGTCACGTGCCACATGATGGTGGTGTGAATTGATCTGTTTATTCACAGCACATTTTCTTCTGCTAAGCAGCATTCAGTTTAAATCAAAATATGTGACTCCTGTGTAATTATTCTTGCTGTTACTTCCTTCTGGTTGCATTCTCTTGCTATTTAGCTTTTCAGAAGTGGGCGCAGATATTCATCTCCAGAGATGTCAGGAGGTTTTTTGCTAAGCACACTGGCACAGGGACAGCGACATCAGCAGAGAAAGTCCCCAACTTAACCCTTTTGAGCCCTGAGCCCACTCCAGTTTGTCTCATGGAGCATGGAACATCTTATTTTGAGAATGCCTTCTTTCGATAATGTCTGTATAACCTTATTTTGAATTATGCAGTGCAATCAGGTCTATGGGTATTAACCAGCAACTAGTCAATGAAATTCCAACCTTTTGGAGTTTCAGCCCCTCTTGAAGTGAAAGGAAAACAGTTAAACTACAAGATGTTCAAATCATTCCTGTAAATATTTATTTATTTACTATTTACTTATTTATTTTATATTTTTCCTTTTTTCTTTTTTCCTTTTTATTTTTGGATAGTGATAGAGAGAAATTAAGAGGGGGTGAATGTGTAGAGAAGGAGGGATGGAGACACCTTCAGTACAGCTTCATTGCTAGTGAAACGTCCATTCCCCACCCCCCCAGCAGGAAAGAATGAGAGCTTGAGCCTAGGTCCTCAAGTATGGCAATGTGTCCATTGACCATACTAATGCTGCTTGACAAATGTCCCAAATTTTAGTGACTGATAATAACAGTCAGTTCTGCTTACTGTAGATTGATTCAGTCGGCTAAGATCTCAGGTGGGCTCTGGGAATTAAGGTCTATGAGTTGGGTCTGGGTATGGGCCACATGTTTTTCATTTTCCTTGGACCAGAAGCTAGCTAGGTATCTATCTATCTATCTATCTATCTATCTATCTATCTATCTGTCTGTCTGTCTGTCTGTCTGTCTGTCTATCTATCTACTATGTATCTATCTTATAGTTTGGTAGGACAGAAAGAAATTGAAAGGAGTAGGGGAGATAGTAGAGGGAGTGAGAAAGAGAAATACCTATAGCACTGCTGCAACACTTGTGAAACTTTCCTTCTACAAGTGGGAATCAGGGGCTTGAACCTGGTTCCCTGCACATGCTAATGTGTATGCTTAACCAGGTGTACCACCTCCGGCTGGCCCCTATTTCTTCATTTCAAAAAGAATGAGTTGCTGAGTGCAAACCCAGATTTGCCCCCACCCCCACCCCCAGGGTCAAAGGCATACCTTCATTCACCCTGAATGACATACAGAAGCACACTCTGCCCACGTTGCCAAGCTCATTCTACAAACAGCCACATAATACAGATGCCATGCTCTGTCCAGCAAGTTAACTCACCTGGGAGAGGACCTGTTTTGTCATATGAATAACCCAAGTTCAAGCTCAGCCCCCACTGCACAGGGAGAAACTTTGATGCTGTTTCTCTACCTCTGTTTTTCTATATCTAAAAGAGTCAGCATACTATGGTGGAGTCCTGGTGACAACAAAAAGTAATACTAAATAAAATAAATGTGTCATGCTTTGTAAGCCATGTACTTATGGTTGCAATGTCTCGACTCTGCTGTTATAATTTAAAGGCAGTCAAACCTCACACATAACTGGGCGTAGTTGTGTTCCAACAAACCATCACTTACAAAACCAAACCTAGTATGCCATCCTCTGCTAGAAATTATCACAAATTCCTCTTGCTTTCAAAAGTCACTAGATTTTGATGATAAGTTGTGCCCCCCCAATAGTAAAAGTTTGTCAATGGGAGACACGTGAGCGAAGCCCAGCAGAAGTACCTGTCATAGGGAGTGTATGGGGGCATCCATGAATCTTACAGCTAGCATCTCAGAATCTAGAAGTTTAGCCTTACTATCTCCAAGTGATTCTGATGCACAGTAACATTTGATTCTCATTGCATTGAATGACCTTAAAGATCTCCCCAAAATCAAAAATTAAAGAAAAATATGTCCTTGATTTGAAAAGCTCTTTTAAGACAAAGTTACTGGATTTTCCTTGTAAAATACTATTTAAACTGTGCCTCTTCCTTACACATAAAAGAATAGCTCAAAGCCATGGCTAGGGTAAAGTCTGTAGAGCATCTGGCACACAGGTTTTAAGGGGGCACTCACCTCCAGGACTATGCAATGCAGGGTCAGCACCTGAGAGCAAGTATCTCCTTAAACGGTGCTGGGCTACTCACAGGCTTCACTGTGATCCTGGCCCTAACACTCACACACATACACACACAAACACACTTGCTCACACCCCCTCACCCCCAGTCCCGAGATAGGTAGATAGATGATACAGAGCTAGTTTAGTGAGCGAGGAGGCCCCTCTACAGTCTAAACTGAGGATCAGAGTCGAGGATTAGGACTGTTTCCCTCCCTGGACTATCAATACAATTGAAATTCCACGAGCAAACTCTTGAGTCTTCAAATCTTAGGAAAATTTCTATATTATCTCTGAAAAAGCACTTGGTTGAGAGATTGTGTTTGAAGTGTAGCATCTGTCTAAAGGAAGTCAACTAAACCAGCTAAAATCTTATGGAGAAAGAGATAGAAGTGGGGGCTAGGTGTTGTCAGACCCAGTTGAGTGTACATGTTAACATGTGTATGTTCCAGATTCAAGCCCTAGATCCCCATCTGCAATATGGGGGTGGTGGCAGGGGAAAGGAAGCTTCACAAGAGGTAAAGCAGGTCTGCAGGTGTCTCTCTTTACCTCTCCCCTTCTGCCTCCCCCTCCCCTCTCAATTTCTCTCTGCTTTGTCTAATAAAATAGGAGGAAATGGCTGTTGGAAGCCATAGATTCATAGTGCCTGCTCTGAGGCCCAGCAAAAACACTGGTGGAAATTTTAAAAACAGTGGAATAGAAGGGAAGAGAAGCAGCAATGATTCATTGAGCATCTACCAAACTCTTTTAAAAAAATATTTATTTATTCACTTTTGTTGCCCTTGTTGTTGTGTTTTTTATTGTTGTAGTTATTGTTGTTGCTGTTGTTGGATAGAACAGAGAGAAATGGAGATAGGAGGGGGAAGACAGAGAGGAGGAGAGAAAGACAGACACCTGCAGACCTGCTTCACTGCTTGTGAAGCGACTCCCCTGCAGGTGAGGAGCCAGGGGCTTGAACTGGGATCCTTACACCAGTCCTTGAGCTTAAACAGTCACCTGCGCTTAACCCACTGTGCTACCACCTGACTCCCTTCTACCAAACTCTTGTGTGACAAGCACATCCAAGGTTTGCCGGGCTAGCTTCACAGGTGGAAGAGAGGTGACCAGGGACTCATGGCTGAATGTGACGCAGTTCAATCTTTATTGATGAGGAATGTAGTGCAAGCTCTCTAATCTAATCTCTTTTCATTAGAAAGCCCTGTCCTCCTGAGGTGGAAGTGTCAGGTCAGAAAAGGATTACATAGGATAGGGGGTGGGGAGAAGGAAAAAGCACAGGAACCAGTAGGGATTACAATGTGGAAAACAGGGTGTGACTAGGAGAGGGGGCGGAGTGGAAAAAGAGAGTGAACCAGTGGGAATTAAACCAGTGCGAACAAAACGGTGATTATGTAAATAGACCACAGCATCAAGCAATGCAACAGAAGGGGTCTTAGAAGCAGAATTTAGAAGCAGACCAACAAAGATTATGGGAGAAATGGCAGTATCCCACAATCATGGTGGGATTTGTAGTTTCAAACTTTCTAGGTAAGATGAATAGGGCAAAAATTAATTATCAGCATCCTATTTTGCATCTGAAGAAGCCAGTACACTGGCAGGTTAAGAAAGTGGTCCCTGGCAGTTGTGAATCCCTAACCCTTGGGTTGGGGTGGACCTTTTCTCTTCTGGCCCACCTACCCCAGCACTCAGGCACTGGTCACTGGTCAGGGGGAGAGCTGAAGTTGTTTCTATGGGCAGTCTAACTTCGTAGCAAAAACCTTCATAAAATACAGCAGAGTAAAGGTGAACTGTTTTTCCTTGCTTTCTGAGTCTTAATATTGCTGACATTTCCATATTTGTGGCATTTGGTTATGTATTAGGCATTTAAGATGAATTTATAATATTAACCTTTTTCGAAGGGTCACTTTTAAAGTAGTCATCCTTGCCTGTTTAAAATGCAGCTCTGGGTGTTACCTGTAATTCCAGCAGTTGAAGTTAATGAATCAAAGCTATGAAATGCGGGGACGTATGGGGGGGGGGTAGCTCTGCCAACAAATGACCGACAGTGAAATATCAGATACTCATCTGAGTGTCACCACTCTCAGATTTGGTTCTATCTCTTCTTGCCACAGCTCAAAAGATGTTGGAGAGGCCTAGCCCCTAACTTTCTAAGATGTTGAAATCCCAAATGCCATCCCATCTTTGAGTTCCTGCAAGATCAGAAAGAGGAAGTAGCCCTATAGAGGACATCCCCCAGCCCCAACCCCCACTCCGTTCAGAAGACACTGCTTGGTACACCTTTCTGAGGGCAAGACAATACCTTCTTTGTACCTCCAGAGTTGACACAGTCCCAACACCAAGACAAATATCAAATAAATGTCCACCCCATGCATTATCTTTCTAAATCCTCTCAAGAATGCTAAAAGTATCACTAGCCCCTTGAATAGCTGAGAAAATGGAAATTCAGGGAAAGAAAGGAACCTCTTCTGGATCATATGATGGGAGGAAGTATGGTATTGACATAGGAGCTAGATAACCCCAGGTTAAAATTCAAATTCCTTGGTCCCAGAAGTGGTGCAGTAGCTAAAGCATTGAACTTCAAAGTATGAAGTCCCAATCTAAATCTCTGGTGTTGCATATGCCACAGTGATTTTTCTGGTTTTCTCTCTCTCTCCTTCTCTCTCTCTCTCTCTCAGTCTTGAAAACAAATAAATGTATTTTAAATATTTATTAAGTACTTATTTTTGGATTGAGGTAAGAATAAATCCAGAAGGAAGGTGGAGATAAAGAGGGAAAGAAAAAGAAATACCTGAAACACTGCTTTACTATTTGTGAAATTTCCCCATGTAGGTGGGGACTGGAGGTGTGAACCCAGGTCCTTGCACATTGTAACATGTATACTATACTGGGTTCATGTGGTTCCTATAAATACATAATTCTAAAAAATTATTTAAAACTCCAATGCCACTGTTTATTATTGAATATCTTGGGACAAGATATTCAATATGTGCCTCAGTTTCTACATCTGTAAAAGTGTAAAATCATGATAAAGCTTAATGAACTGATGTAGATAAAGTGACCCAGGCCAGATGCAACATATGGTAGCTGTCTTTAGTCTCTGAAGTGGTGGGCCAGAAGTTTGAACCCAGGTCTATTAGATTGCAGAGCCCAATGTAGATTTATTTCTGTCACTGCTTCCTCACTGGAGTGTCACTGTGTTTTTTCCAACAGTGGAAACTGAGTTTTCTGACAGATACCTAGGGATCACTGGTCTCCTATGACTTCTGAGATCAGACAAGATCAGGCATGTTCAGAGTGTTCTGGCTGTAGACAACTGACTTCTGTCATGGAGAATGACCCCTGGGAGCCTATTCTAAAAGATGCATGAAACAGCCTCAAATTAACAGAAAAAAGGGAATAGGTATTTTTAGGATATGGTCTGTGTAGCCTAGGCAGCTTGATGAATCACCCTTCTCTTCCCTAGGAATATTTCTGTCTCAAGAACTAAGGCCATTTGTCTAGACTTAAAGTCTTCCAAGCTCCCCTGTGTCACAAGCACATTGACAAATATGGCTGGCCAGCTCTTTTTTGTATCAGTCAACAGAAGCCCCATTACCTCCTGCCTGACAGGTTATACCACAATCAGGTGGCCTGGGTTTGCAGAGAGGGAGAAAGAGAGAGAGAGAGAGAGAGAGAGAGAGAGAGAGAGAGAGAGAGAGAGAGGAAAGAAGGAGGAGGAGGAGGAGGAAGAGGAGGGGAAAAGGAAGAGGGGGAGGAGGAGGAAGAAGAGGAGAAGGAAAAGAAGGAGGAGGAGGAGGGGGAGGAGAAGGAGAAGGAGAAAGAGAAAATGACTCTCTGTCAGGACCCTGGATACCCAAGTAGATATAGATGTCCTTGGTCGTCTTACTTACTGTCCTTCTTTATCTGTAGAATGGAACCTGTAATACATCCCACAGAGACTTGCATGGACCTAGTGGGTTCCAGTCCCCTTCCCAGGACTGGGGAAAGAAAAGGCAAATAAGGCATCATCCCTAGTGCCAAATTTAAGCAGTGCCAAAAATTAATTAGTTAATTTTAAAAATCCCAGTAACCAATATGGAGAACATTCACACGCAGTACTCTTTAAAAATTGAATGTAATGTCAAAAATCTTGATGAGCAGAAGATCCATATGGTTCAGGGTCTATTATACCCTACTGATGTGTCGCCCTTCATACTTTCCTTTGAAAGTATGATAGATAGTCAGTGGTACGTCCATGGTGGTGGCTTAGTGGGAAGCGCATAGAGCTTGTGTGTTTGAGTCTCCTGGTTCGAGCTCCAGCACTATGTGTGACGGAGTAGTCCATTACTCTCCTTCCTCCTCTCTCTCACTCTTGTAAAATAAGTAAATAAATGTTTTTAAAATTCACCTTCCAGATTCTGTCTCTGTCTCTTTCATTTGTTTTACTATTATTTTATTTATAAAATGGAAACATTGACAAGACCATAGAATAAGAGGGGTACGTTTCTACACATTACTCATCTCCAGAGCTCCATATCCAGTCCCCTCCCTTGATAGCTTCCCTATTCTTTATCCTCTGGGAGTATGGGCCCAGGGTCAGTATGGGGTGAAGAAGGTGGAAGGTCTGGCTTCTGTAACTGCTTCCCCACTGAACATGGCTGCTGGCAGGTGGATCCATACTCCCAGCCTATCTCTCTCTTTATCTAGTGGGGCAGAGATCTGGGGAGGTAGGGCTCCAAGACACATGTCTCTTTCATTCTATCTGAACAAGTTAGCTCAATAAAATGAAGCTACAGAGAAGACAAAACAAGAAAATTCACCTTAGGGCCAAAGGAGATAACTTGGTCTTTCTGAGCACAGATTTCTATGTTCAAGATTCGGAAGCTATAGGTTCAATCCCAGAAATATTCTATGTAAGAGCTGATCTCTAATCCTCTGTCTTTGTCACTTCCCTCCCTCATTCTCTCTCTAAAATAAACCTTTCAAAATTAGTGGAATAAATGTCTGGCCTAGAAACACTAAAATTATAAAATCCTTTTAATGCTCTGAATTAATCTAAAAATTGTCCTGAAGGACAGAGGTGTTTAGACAGAATAAGAAATAGATTCAAGGTATAGGCCCATATCTATGACTGTCCCATGATTTCACTTCTCTCCTGACCCTACTCTTCCACAGAAAGTAGCATTGAGGAAGAGGAGTGCTGAGTGTCAGGGTCAGAGGCAGCAGAGAGACTAGAAAGGAGTAAAGCAGGGAGATTAATCTGAAGGTTTGGAGTAGATGGTGAAATACCATGAGCACTAGAGTTTTAGAACTTCCCTTGGAAAAGAACCCACTGACTGGGTTTTCCCCACTTCCAGAGAGTGTACCAGGGAATACCAGGCTTAGCCATCACCAGCCCAGAAGAAAGCCCCTTTATTGCCATGACCATCGGGTTCAGTCTGATATCTGCCACTGACTTTCCAGCCAGTCTTGCCCTGTTCCTGCTTCCTCACTCCAGCATCTGCAGGCTTCCTGGCCCCCGCGTTTCACCTGCCTATCCCTGGGCTCTCTTCCCCATGCACTCCCTCTTTTCAGACACTGAATGTTTCCTATCTTCTCCCAAAATCATGCTCAGCCCCTCGCACCTCATATCATCACCACCAAATCTGCCCACCTGCTACAAGAGCAAGGTACAAGGTCAAGATGCATATCTGATATCTCACACTTATCACAATCCACCCTTACCCTAAAGTCCTATGAGTTTATTATTTATTTATAAAATAGAAGTATTAGCAAGACCATAAAATAAAAGGGGTACAATTCCATATAATTCCCACCACCAGTATCCAATTCCCTCCCTTGAAAGCTTACCTATTCTTTGTCCCTCTGGGAGTACAGACCCATACATTATAGGGTGCAGAAGATGGGAGGTCTGGCTTCTGTAACTGCTTCTCTGCTGAACATGGGCATTGGCAGGTTGATCCATACTCCTAGCCTGTCTTTCTCTTTCTCTAGTGGGGTAGGGATCTGAGGAGGTGGGCTCCAGGACACATTGGTGGGGTTGTCTGCCCAGGAAAGTCAGATTGGCATCATGACAGCGTCTGGAACCTGGTGGCTAAAAAAGAGTTAAGAAATAAGGCAGAACAAATTGTTGACTAATCATGAACCTAAAGACAAGAATATTGCAGATGAAGATTTGGGGTCTCTGTTTTGGAAAAAGCTAGGTCTATTTAAAGTCCTAGGATTACACCATGTCTCCCTCTACTCTTGCAAGCACCCTCCACCATGGCAGACTGCACGCACAGGTCCCAGACCTCCCCAAGTAACTTCATGCCTCAGTGCATTGCCTAGTTTGTGCTCTCTTCCCACCTCTCTTTCTCTCCCTGCCAAATTCTTAATCATCCCCCTCTCTGTCCTCTAGTCAAAGGAGACTGTGAGTTTAGTCCCTCCTCTTTCTAGGAATCTGTATTTCCCTGAGCATTTGGGGAGTCAGCAGGAAGACTGAGCTGTGGGCTCCTTGACTTGGGGGCTGGATTATATTCATTTCATGGCCACAAGTCCTAACATGGCACAAGTGCTGCTTAAGGATTTAATAGATAATTCTGACTTTGGACACTCTCCAGTGCGTGCACGTCTGGCTATTGCATCTCAGTGGGGTTTCCTCTTGTGCTAGAATCGGTTTCTGGGAGTCCCCCACCTGATCCTGCTGACAGTCATAGAGACTGTCATTTGTTTTGCAGCCCTTCAGGAGGGCAGATCTCCCTGCTTGCCATCCTGGAAAACCTCTACAGCCTGATGTGGTAGAAAATGACTGGATTTTATAACTTATCAGATCTGGGGTTGAAACACATCTTCCCTACTTATGGTCTCTGTCACTTTGACTGTGCTGCTTAGATTATCTAAACTATAATCTCTTCAACTCAGAATTGAGACTTGGCTTTCCCACCTACTTACTTGTGAGAATTTGCAAGAATGGGATGTATATCACTTAGGTTACACACAGTACAAGCTCCAGTAATTCTAGCCTTCTTTATTACCGTCTTGTTTCCTTTTAGTTAGATTCAAGCATGTCCATCTTCACATCATGTCGGGTTGCATCGTGGGGGAGAGAAAAGATACCAGGAATTTGTGGCGGTTCGGGAACACAAATCTTTATTCACGTGGACACTCCAGAGTTGGGTGTGAGCACAGCGGTTCGGGCCACGTGGAGCTAGCAAAATGGCCACCTCCTGCTATGCTCAACAGCCTTTCTCCAGGTCTGGTCATGGAAGAGCAAAGAGAGTGAAAGAGGAAATACAAGCGGCTTTTATGAGAGGATTCCGGAAGTGGCAAGTCGGGATGGGATTGGCTAGGAAAGGGGGTGGAGAGAGGCAAAGGGCATGTTGGGAAGGTGGAAGCGTCCTTAGCAACTGTTGCAATGGTTTTAACTGAATTAGCAATAGCCTGGGGGGATAAGGTGGTGGATATCTGTAAATAATGCTTGCATGGAAATATAGTGGTTTGTGGGCCCTGCCAATGTTCGACCACATCTGCACAATTCCCCAACAACGTCATGGCTTTATTTTTGACTTTCAGTGAACTGAAAGCATCTCATTTCTTGGGTGCTTTAGGGACCTGGTAACTATCATTTTACCAAGATGCTAGTGCTGATATTAGTCAAACTACTTGCATTTATATTTTTCCATTTCTGGGTTCTTGCAGTTTAATGTAAAAAGGATAATAGATCTGTCTCCTTTGAATCCAGCTGCCAGACTTGGCTCACATTACAATGTTTTACTGACATTGAGAACTAGCAAATAACTGGCAGGTTTGTCAGGCGCAAGTTTTCAAAGCGATAAGTCAATTCTGACTTATTGTTATTATCTCCTAATAGTTTACACTGTATTATTTCGTAATTACTCTGTGAATCACGCTGACAGCTTGCATGTTTGCAGCTTGCCTGAGTTATTTCTCCATCTTCCGCTGAAAGCATCATTAATCTCTCACTTGCCTGCAGGAGGACGACCCCCATCACCTGCCGAATACAGAGGACCCTTTGTCAGCCCTTGTCAGGAGAGGATGACACACAAGCCATCATGGTCCTGGGTTGGGTTGCTTATTTGGGGAGAAGGAACAGTTGCTTGCATTCTAAATAACCCCCACAAATTACACAGCCCATCTCCCCACATTTTTGTGAAAGCCAAAGATACTCCCTTTGTATAAAATTGACCTCTTTGGTCAAACTTCCTCTCAACTTTTTGGATGAGAGACTAGATGATTTCTAATTGGACCTGTTAGGTATACTCTACATGGCCATGGTCTTTAGAAAAACCATTTTATTATCCCTTTGTACATTGAACCCAGCAATGGGGAAATAGAATTGGATAGAATCAGGAACTAGCAGAGGTCTAAGTTCCATCATCCGCTGATTGCCCCAGCAGATTGGATCAGAAAAAGAAGAGAAAACAAATACTGAAATGCATCATATAATGGGAAGTACATATTTGGAGCCAGGCACTGCTTGAATGACTTTCTTTACCTTCTCTGGACCTCAGTTTTATTATACATAAAATGGGCATGTTAACATCTATCTCATAACATGTCTCAGCTGACACTCCCTCCTCTTAATATATATATAGTCAATAAACAGCCATGATGTGGCTCCCTTGTAGGTTGTGTAGATTATAGGTCTTAGGGTTTCAAACTCAGTGCACCCAAATTAGGAACCCCGTTGCCCAGAGGATTAGTAAATAGTTGTGCTTCTAAGACACTTAATTTTTGATTTATAACAACTGAGCATCCCCCTTGTCCTGCCCCTTCCTGAGGGTGCTGAATACTTCCATTTTGCAACTCCAGGCTGAAGAAAGAGTTTGTTGTGTCAACACCACTGAAGAGGGGTCTTCCTTACAAACCAGCTTTTTGTGTGAGGGGGCAGCCCCAGTCCAAGGCTCTAGAAAAAGACTTTGCAAATTGTCAGAAATGATGCATCAGTGTGCAAAATGCAAATCTTCCTGGCAGGAGATGAGCCTGTCCACCCACAATCCCGCTCTCTTCTCCTCCCCTCCTCCCTCTTCCCTAGGACCCTAGAGTCATAACCAAGTTATTTTCTAGCATGCAAGAGAAAAAACTTTTTAATTGCTTTTTAAAGTTCCCCCCTTAATATTGTTTACTTATTATAATAAAATGGATTTTATTATGAAAGGGGGAAAGTATATATACTTACTGTATTAAACACACACACACACACACACACACACACACACAGAGATAAGTGGGAAAACAAAGAAGAAAAATTGCCCATCTTCATACCACCAAAAGCACTCTAAATTCCTTAGTGTATTCTCTTTTCATTACTTTGTTGTGTTGAGATGTTTTTGTACATACTGATAATTCTGCAGGAACAATGTTGATTCCTGCTCTTCCCTCTTCATATTTTAGCACAATTTCCCTTTGTGATAACTCTCTGATATTAGTTTAAATGGCTGCATGATTTCTCATCTTTAGATGTAGCCAAGCTCCTGTAATCTCCACACTAGAACCAAACATTGGGGTTGTGTATGATCATTTCATAGAATAAATAAGTTTCCTGGTAAGCATCTCTAGGCACGCCAGTTTCTCTACATTTCAGATCATTTCCTTATGAAATTACTTGATCGAAGGGAATAGATATATTTTATGTCTCCTGATCCATATCATGAAATTACTTCTTAACACATTTCACTTTTTATAAACAAACAAAGTTTAGAACACGAAGGAATGATGACTGGCCACTGTCATCCTGACAGTGAGAGATTCCTGGAAATGCCCCACTCTTAAAGAATCAGTGGGTGAAAGCTACTAAAAGTGTAGACTGTAAATGTTCCCATTTTTTAAAAAAAGGAATGGAAGAAAGAAATGGTTATTATTTAGCAGGATAAAAGTATTCGCTTAATGCTATGATGGTGATCACTGGGTATTTGGGAGATCAGGGAATCTATCATTGTAGATTGAAAAGATTACAGGCAATGAGTTAGATTGCTACCTAGAAGGTCAGAAAATGTCAGTGTTTCCTGGGCATAGTGTTGTAGTCCCTGATTGAATCTGAGATCTGGAAAAGGGAACCTAGGGTCAGAGAAATTTATCTAACATGGTCTGTTCGATATATAAACTATCAATCACTTGGAATGTTGCTGGTCCAAATTAAGATGTGTACTGTAAGAAAAAAAATGCAAAATTTATAAAACTTGATACAATAAAAGAATAAGACAACTCAATATATTTTCATCAACTCAATATACATTCCAAAAATTCTGTCACTCCTTTTCCAGATAATACAAGTTATCCAGAAAAAAGAACAAGAGGTATATCATTAATTATTTTCTATCAGTTACATGCTATTATGATAATATATATTAAGTGAGATGAGGTGTATTTAAAATAAAGCTATTTTACCTGTTTCTTTTTACTTATGCTAATATAAATACATAACTACACATGTGTCTCATGTCTATTGTCAGATCAACATTAGCTTTATTGGCAAAAGGAAACTATAGGAACCCTTGTCAAAGGACTGAGCTTCTGGAAAGTGAACTCTACTAAGTCACTTAGGAACCATCATTTATACAGTGGCAAAGATTTCTCTGCTAATGTACTTTATTTGTTTATTTGAAATAAAAAGAGAAATTGAGAGGGAAGGGGGGGATGTATAGAGGGGAGAGAGACAGAGAGACACCTTCAGCACTACTCACTGCTCACAAAGCTTTCCTCCTGCAAGTGGGGACTAGGAGCTCGAACCTGGTTCTTTGCTCATTGTAACATAAGCACTTAATAGGGTGAGCTACTATCTGCCCCCATGCTAATGTATTTTAACCTTCAATGAGTATTTGAATTATCTAGTGAGCTTTTAAAAAAAAAGCATAAACGCTCTACTCTATTTCCAAGAGACCCTGATTCAGTTGGTCTATCAAAGGGCAAGAAATTCTATTTCTCAAAATTTCTCCCCCTAAATGTGAATCTTATTGTGCAGTGAAGTTAAGAACTGCTGCCTAGCTGGCAGTTGCCTAGTTTGGATCCTAACCCTACCATCTGCTAGCAGGATGACTTTGGGCAGCTACCCTTTCTAAATCTCTGTTTACTCATCTGTAGAATACAGATAACAATAAGGTGGACGTAAGCACAAAATTATATTACCCATGTAAAAATACCACGCACCATATGTATCTGATACACAGAAGATGCACACTGCATATTTGCATCTCCTTATAACAAGTGGGTTAGCGTAACAAAGGGCTGTCTTTGACTCGTGAGTCAGTACAGGTCTTTGCCAAAGGCATAGATCAAAAAAGATGGCAAAGTACAACGTGTTCTGGATTTCATTTGTATCTTTCAGTTCAGTGCTTTTGGTGTCTCAGAAACTTTATTTAGAAGAAACTGAGGTATCAATCCCTCGAGTGCATATGAAATAACTGAAGTGGTCCGGGAGGTGGTGCAGTGATAAGGCTTTGGACTCTCAAGCATGAGGTCCTGAGTTTGATCCCCAACAGCACATGTGCCAGAGTGATGTCTGGTTATTTCTCTCTCCTCCTATCTTCTCATGAAAAAATAAATAAAATCTTTTTAAAAAGAAATAACTGAATTTTTCAAAGCAAGCACGTTAAACCTACTGGCTCCATGCCTAAACTGTTGTATAGCCTTGAATGGACATATTAATCACTCTGAACCTTAGTTTCCTTATAGATGATGAAATTAATAGTATAATCTAGTTTAATATTATTGTCAAAAGGATTCAATGAGGGAATCCTCCCAATACACTCAGTATCTGGACTTTTTTTTTTTTTAAGATAGAAGGAGAGAGAGAAATTTTGTTAGCAATTTTCTGGGTTCTCCCCAGATTTGGGAATTGTTTTTCTCACAGTGAAAAAGGAATATTGTGACTGAGAAATGAGTGCTTACTTTGTGTTAGGTACTATACAGAATGGTATAGCCATTTCTAGAGGAAAGGTAGGTAGGTTGGTAGATAGGTAGATCTATTTATGCAGCACTAATGGCAAGCATTTTTGAGTCAAGCATTATATTCTCTGTTCTATAGAAGAAGTTCAGAGAGGCTTGCAAACTGTCCAGTAAGAATTGTTTTTACCTTCAATGTTTAACAGTGAACTCAGCTGTGAGTTAAAACAAGAACTGGAGGGGGGGGTCGGGCGGTGGCACAGTGGGTTAAGCGCATGTGGCGCAAAGCGCAGGAACCGGCGTAAGGATCCCGGTTCGAACCCTGGCTCCCCACCTGCAGGAGAGTCGCTTCACAGGCAGTGAAGCAGGTCTGCAGGTGTCTATCTTTCTCTCCTTCTCTCTGTCTTCCCCTCCTCTCTCCATTTCTCTCTGTCCTATCCAACAATGAATTGCATCAACAAGGGCAATAATAATAACCACAACGAAGCTACAACAAGGGCAACAGAAGGGGAAAAAAAAAAAAGGCCTCCAGGAGCGGTGGATTCATGGTGCAGGCACCGAGCCCAGCAATAACCCTGGAGGAAAAAAAAAAAAAAAAAAAGAACTGGAGGAACAGAGAGGCTGGAGTTCCAGTCCTATTCATATCAGTTGTAGTTTTGTGACTTGGGTCAAATTAATAACTTCAATTTTCTTAGCCACAAAATGGGCATAGTGATACCAACATAGAGTATATAGGACCATATTGGTAAAGATTAAAAAACAGGAGGGAGGGTGAATGGTGGTACATTCAATAGAGAACACATATTATCATGAGCAAGATCAGGGTTCAAGCCATTGGTCCCCACTGCAGGGGCATGAGGAACCTTCATGAGCCATGGAGCAGTGCTACAGGTATCTCTTCTCTGTCTCTTTCTTGCTCTCTATCTCTTTGATATCTTTGTCATTGTTAATAAAAGGAAAATACATGACAACCAGGAGTGGTGGGGTCATTGTGCTGGCACCAAGTTCCATCAATAATCCAGGTTAGGGAAAAAAAAAAATATATATATATATATGTTAGGCTGGGGTGATCTCTCAGGAATAATATTGTAAGATGAGACATGCTGCAGGAATATGGATGTAAAACAGACACAAATCTCTGATACTGGCCACAAAGCACATTACTATCAAGATTTAGGGAATTTGCTGTGACCTTGGCCAAGTTTCCTGACTATTCTAGATTTCAATGTTTCTCTCTGCAGAGAACCTTTCTAAGGATTAATATTTTAAAAAAGAAGAATTTCTACTTCTTTCTGCATGTCTGATTTTCTTCAATGTCCTCATATCAGCCATCCCCCAGATATATGCACAGATCCAAAAATTTGTTATAATAACAGATAGCTTCTCTCCCCACTCAGGTCTTTCCTCATCAGACCTTGCCCACTCTATCACCCAGAAATAACTCCAATCTCTCTATTCTTTGCCATCACTACTAATGCCAGCCCAGTTCAGCTCACTGTATTCTCAGTTTAGGTTATGCTCATTGAGTCCTGCCTTTGTCTCATACCTTTTTCTGCCTCTGCTTTTTCCAACCCTATCCAGAAGCCAGGGTTACCCTTTGAAAAACATAAATGTGAGCATATAACTATGTTACTTAAAATACTCCAATAGTCACCTGTTACACTTCAAGTTGTTTTCTAAATGTTTCCATACCCCACAAGGCTCTCTATGCTCTGGATATTGGCTGGCTCCTCAACAGCAATAGCTGTCTCCATTCTCATGCACCACACTTCAGCTGCTTTGACCTCTTAATTTCTTACAGCAGTCATTCTCTTTTCTGTTTTCAGACCTCTTTGAAAACTATTCTCTTTCTACAGAATGCTTTCCCTGCAGTCTTTATCTATTAACTTCTACACCATTTTCAAATTCTCCCCTCTATATAATCTCCCATCATAATGTAGATGAGGTTTTTTTTTTTTCCTGTCACCTTCTGGCATCATCTCAGATGTTCTTACCGTCACCATCCCCGCTATTGAATTTATTTAACCATTTGCATGAATACCTGACTAATTTTTCTCACTGGACTCTAAGGTTCATAGAATCTGTATCTTTTTGTTGTTGTTGTTGTTGTTGTTGTTTTGGTTTGGTTTTGTTTGCTGTAGCATCTCCAGTGCACAGAACATAACTAGTTATTCAACAAAATGCTTCCAAATGATGGAAGACATGTCAGATAAAAAGCATCCAGAACAGAGTCTGAAATGAGTCAGCATTCAGCCATTGTTCTTTCTCTTATGCTTCCTCTGCCAGAGCTCTTGTCCAGACTGGGGTGCCTGACTGTGTGAGACCACTATTGTTTATGTCACATCTCTTTCCAGGGTAGTTTTCTTGTGACATTCCTGGTGATTTGTGTCAGAACTGCAGCAGGAAGGCTGAGAGCCTGAGGGAATGATTAGCATCAACTCCATGCTCCTCTCCCCTGTCTTTCTTCTCTAGGATAGAAAGAGAAGTTGTCTTTGTGCTGTTGAGAAAGCCACTAGAGCCACTGACCCCTGAATTCCTACCTTAGTAGGAGAAGAAAGCACAAAGTGTCTTGGCCAAATATCAAGGGGCAACATGATAGTTGAAATGAAAACTGGAATATTTTGGGGTCCAGGTGGTGGCACACCTGGTTAAGTGTACAAGTTATAATGTGCAAGGACTTGGGTTCAAACCCCTGCTTCTCACTGTAGGGGAGAAGCTTCACAAGTGGTGAAGCAGATCTACAGGTGTTTCTCTGTATTTCTTTTTATCTATTTCCCCCATCCCTCTCAATTTCTCTCTGTCTTATCAAATAAAGGAACAACAACAACAAAAGAAATAATTGGCCACAGGGAATGGTGGATTCATCATGCAGGCACCTAGCCCCAGCATTAACCCTGGTGGCAATAAAAAATAATAATAATAAAATAAAAGGAAAAATAAAAGACAGCAGTACTATTTCAATGAAAGTTTCCTAGAGATGCACCAAGCATAGGAGTTCGGTATCCTGATACCGTACCCATGTCTCTAAGTGATAAGAGCTGTCATCTCCCAACCCCTAGATCAGATCCAACCAGTCCTCAAATTTACCAGCCCTGTTATATGTTTTATCCTGCTGGATATCACACGGAAGGCAATTAATGGGATTAGGAATCAATCAGAGCAACAAATCTGTCAGAATAGCAGCCCTATGTTACCCTTTTCTCCTGATCTGGAAACTAAGGGACAGAGAATCAAACTTCCCCTAGTGGTCATAGACAGAGACTTAACTATATGGAAAAACAAAACAAACAAAAACAAAAACTTGTTTTGTTCATAGCCCCACTTTGCCTCCTGAACTAGTAGTATCTAATAAATGAATGCAGCAAGGCCTTTGAAAGCAAATGAGGTGCTAGAATGAGGGACACCAAACCTCACAGAAGTGTTCTCTCCTCTCTTCTTCTTCTAGCGTTTGCCATTCTTCCGTAGCCAGTCAACAGCGTCAGGTTGAGCCTGATGTAAAGTTTCGAGACCTCCTTTGAATCTGGAGAGGTGGCAGTCGTTGACTATGTGGGCCATAGTCTGTCTGTAGCCGCAGGGGCAGTTCGGGTCATCTCTGGCTCCCCAGTGATGGAACATAGCGGGGCACCAGCCATAGCCTGTTCGATAGTGATTGAGGAGGGCCCAATCATAACGTGCTAGGTCAAAGCCGGGTTGATGCTTGCAGGGGTCTGTGATGAGGTGTTTGTTCTTTACCTCAGCTGACTGCCAACTCTGTTTGCAAGAGACTGGAACAGAGAAGTTCAGTGTAGGCATAGGGGACCAGATCGGGTGACGAGACGTCAAGCGTTGGACAGGGTGGGCGAAGATATCCGTGTATATTGGCAGGTCCGGTCGAGCGTAGACGTGGGAAATGAACTTAGATGATGCCGCATCCCGACGAATATCTGGCGGGGCGATGTTGCTAAGAACCAGCAGCCATGGAATCGGGGTGGAACGGATGGTTCCAGAAATTATCCTCATGGAGGAATATAATTTGGAATCGACCAAGTGGACATGGGGGCTATGGAACCATACTGGGGCACAGTATTCTGCAGTGGAATAGCATAATGCCAGAGATGGTGATCGTAGTGTGGAAGCGCTCGCGCCCCATGAGGAGCTGGCCAGTCTTGCAATGATGTTACTCCTCGCGCCCACCTTTGCTGCAGTTTTTATGAGATGTTCGTGAAATGACAGAGTGCGATCAAGAGTAACGCCAAGATAGACTGGCTGGGCTTCATGCCGGATTCTCGTATCGCCAAGCTGCACATTAAGCTCTCCTCTCTGAGACAGGACTAATCCCTGAGGACCCAATTCACCGCAGACACCTTTTGTTTCTTTCTTTCTATTTATTTATTTATTTATTTATTTATTTATTTATTTTTAGAGACACAGAGGCTGAGGGGGGGGAGGGAATGAAAAAGACCACACCACAGAACCTTCCTTTAGTGCAGTGAGGGGCAGACTTGACCCTGAGTTATGCACATGGTGAGCTATTTCACCAGCCCACCACAGACACCTCTTATATACTCCAAATAGCCCTTACATCTTTCTGGTCTGCAACCTTGGATCACAGATGACTTTGGATTTTTCTTTATTGAAGGACAATATGCATACAAGATAGTGCTCTATCACAAGGGTACAGCTTGCTGAATCCTCCCACAGTGAACACCTCCATGCTGCCAATACCCAAGTACAGAGTGAGAACAGTCCCAGTATCAGCAAAGCCAGCCCCCCGTTTACTTCCAGGCAAGCACAGTTAGCACAATGATCTCTAATGGCATCTATTCATCTGCCTGCTTCAGAACTTTATGTGGTCATGTGGTGCATAGACTTTTGTATCTAGTGCCTTTCATTCAATATTAGGCTTTTGAGACTTGTCTATAGTGTTATACATAGTAATTGATTGTTCATTACCACTGCTGTATAGTGCTCTGCTATATAGCACTCCGTGGGTTATCGGTCCATTCTACAATGGCTATTGTGACAATTCCCCCTTTTCTGGGAGGGAGATACTAGGAATACTATTGCTGTGTATATTCTTGAACATGAATTGTCATGCACATCACCTAGGAGTGGAACAACTATGTCATAAGGTAGCCATATGTTTAGCTTTAACTAAACTAAACTAAACCAACTGCTGTCGGTTTTCCAAAACCACTTGTACCAACTTACATTCCTACCAGATGCCTGTGTGAGTTCAGTTATTTCTTGTTTGTTTGTCTATTTTTCAGTTATTCTCTGGTTATTTGTGGGTATACCCAGAAAGATAGAATTGGTTTTCAAATACTTGGGTTCTTTATTCTCATGAATCATTAAGACATACCCTAAATTTTTTTTTAATTGGGGGATTAATGTTTTACACTGGACAGTAAATACAATAGTTTGTACTACCCTAAATTCTAATCAGAGTTGACTCTGGCCCCTTAAAATGCACTGTGCCTGCACCCGTGCACACACACACACACACACACACACACACACACACACATAGACTTCCATTTCTTCACAAATTCTTACTCGTCGTTCATGAAGCTGCTCAAATATCATCTTCAGTTCTTCCATCCTGCACCTAGTCCAGGTGAAGTACTGACCCCCCCCCACACACACACACTTTTGTTTTGTTTTGTTTTGTCGTTTCTATCATATTCTGTTCTTGCTTCCCCAGCACCTCTCACTTAGGCACCTGGCTCCCCTATCAGCCTATCAGACAGTGGAAATGTGCAAGGAGGTGCTGTTTTTTTTTTCTCAATTACTCTATTTACAGTACTTAATGCTCATAGAGTAGAAGCATATAATAGTGAATGGATGAATGAATAATTTCCTTGGTAGTTGATAAGTTCACAAAGTCAAGACTTGTGTCTTCCTTGTATCACCTCAGCAGATTAGCTGAGCACAAACAAGCACTTAGTAAAGGTTTGCTGCAATGAATTGGCATGAGTTGCACACCAACACCTTCAGCTGATGAAGGGAAGATTCACTTTGAAAACCTCTAGAGAAAGACTGAGTGGACAAGTCTTGCAGAGGCTAGATTTTGGAAATGTTTGCATCTTCCTTCCCACTGACTTTTACAAAGTCACCCCTGAGCCAGGGACTGGGGTGACTCAGACTCATTTCTCACCCACACACACAGTTGACACAGTTACCCCACTTTTCAGCCTGGCTCAGGCTCTGATCTCAAAGTTTCAGGAGCCAGGGTTGCAGTAATTATAGTAAAGACCAACTAGCCCCCTCCACCCACAAGCCCTAGGGAGCTGATTCACAAGAAAGATCCTGGCTCTTGGCTGATTGTGGACCTGCTTCCTCACCGTTACAAGTCACATTCTGCAGGTACAATGATGAGCAGGGTCAACACTGGTCCTTCCTGAGCTCTAGACAGCTGACAGGGACACCATGATGTCTTAACCTACTGAGACTCACTGCAGCTGCCACCATCCCTGCTCATGTTTAACTTCCTGTGTTGTGAGATGTCTGGCCTGAAGTGTGGTGCCTGATCAGTTGATGGCTTGGAGCAGAGCATTTTCAATGCTCTAGTTAAGCCAGCATTAGGCTCTTCATCGAGAAAGCTGTAAACTCCGTGAAAAGAAAATGCACAATGAAAGTTCAGCTGATGAAGGGAAGATTCACTTTTGAATCTATCCTCTGTGTAAAAATAAACTAGTTTTATTGATAATTTGATACATAATAATTATGACCTGCATCTCCCAAAGACTAAGAGATGGTCATTTCTGATACCTCCAGTAAGAAGCAAAATGGGTCCTGTTAGGAAGAAACACAGTAAAAACAACAATAAATGCTAGGAACATAATCTTTAATATTTATTTTTGCCCAGAGCAATTCTATAGGAAGATGTATTTTAATTCAGCCAAATAATAAAAATTGTAAATGATAGCACAGAAAGAATGAGTCAGAGACCTGGTTTCCATTTTCACTCTCACTCAGAAATTCTGTGTATTCTTGGATCCCTGGGTAAAGTATGTCAATTCCATTCCTAAGCCTCAGGTTTTGCATTTATAAAATGGACCCCTCGGGAGTTGGGCGGTAGTGCAGCTAGTTAAGCGCACATGGTGCAAAGCGCAGGGACCAGTATAAGGATCCCGGTTCAAGCCCCCAGCTCCCCATCTGCAGGGGAGTTGCTTCACAGGTGTTGAAGCAGGTCTGCAGATCTCTATCTTTCTCTCCCCCTCTCTGTCTTCCTCTCCTCTTTCCATTTCTCTCTGTCCTATCCAACAACGATGACAACAATAATAACTATAATAAAAAACAAGGGCAACAAAAGGGAAATAAATAAATAGGACCCATCTACCTCTGATATAGTAAGCATGTGCAAAACTCAGTTTTTGTCACTCTGTAACCAAAACTAAGCATGCCTCTATAAGTGTAGTGTATTGTACTTAGACCCCACCCCACCCCAAGTAGCACATTTAACCAATATTTTCTTACGTTCACCATGAGCTAAGTGTTAAAAGACAGACATACAAACATAGACCCTGTCTATAAGCACAAAGTAGAGAAGCAATGACAGGCACTTTATGGCATTTACTAGCAAAATTGCTACAAGAGTGCAGTGGGTCCCATTAGAGCCATCAACTCCCTTGTGGCAATAGAAAAATACCTTAAGAGGAGAAATCCAGAAGGTCTTGAAGGACATGTTGCTGGAAAGAGAAAAAGGAAAGAGAAGAAGAAGGAGAAGAAGAAGAAGAAGAAGAAGAAGAAGAAGAAGAAGAAGAAGAAGAAGAAGAAGAAGAAGAAGAAGGGGAAGAGGAAGAGGAAGAGGAAGAGGAAGAGGAAGAAGAAGAAGAAGAAGAAGAAGAAGAAGAGGAGGAGGAGGAGGAGGAGGAGGAGGAGGAAGAAGAAGAAGAAGAAGAAGAAGAAGAAGAAGAAGAAGAAGAAGAAGAAGAAGAAGAAGAAGAAGAAGGGGAAGGGGAAGGGGAAGAAGAAGGGGAAGGGGAAGGGGAAGAAGGAGAAGGAGAAGAAGGAGAAGAAGAAAAAGAAAAAGAAAAAGAAAAAGAAAAAGAAAAAGAAAAAGAAAAAGAAAAGATGGATGCTTGCAGCTCAGAGAGCAAACACATCATGACTTAAGAGTTCCACACGCAAAAGCAAATTACTTATGGAATCTAGCCAACTCTAAACCAAGGAGTCAACCAGGGTGATACGTCTGCAACAACAAAACCCTCAAGCAAGATGCTGTTCATCTCAAGTTCCTACTGACCTGGCACCAGCTAGCTCCCTGCTTCTGAACAATTGCACAATTCTCCCTAGATTCCAGATTCCCCACTTGTAGGATGAGAAGGTGAGCTCAGATGGTCTGCAAACCCTTGACTTCTCAAATCATCTCCAGGCTAGTGACAATTACATGCCAAGAGCTGCCCCAATAATATATATATGTTTTAGAGCTTGAAATAGTAAGGCTGCTCTAAACCCACCAACTAAAATAATGAATGACTCAACAAAAATCACATTTATAAAAAATACAGCCCCAGAGTTCCTTTAAAAAAATAAATAAGGGCTCAAAATTTATGAGTAGAGTGTTTTATAGAGAACCTGCCTTAGAATGGAGGAATTGGCTGCTGGAAGATGCTCAACTTCTGATTTTATCACAGGGGTATTACAGACACAGTGCTGGGAGTGTTATGCTGGTGTTGCGGTGGTCACCTCTGACCTAACTCCTGCTTTTCACTGTTCTGTGAGCTGCTTAGAGATGCCTCAGAGTCAAACACCAAGTCACAAAGAAATTATTTCACTCGCAACCTCTGGGTTGGTTTGTTTTCTTTTTTCTTGTCCTCTTACTATATTTGCTTATTTATTTTACTGGCTAGAGACAGAGGTGGAGGGAGAGAGACCTGAAGCCCATTTGTGCAACTTTTAGCCTGCAGTTGGGGATGAGGGGCTTGAACCGGGGTCCTTCTGCATTGTTATGTGAGTGCTTAACCAGGTGTGCCACCACCTGACCTCTATAGATTTTTTCCCAAACACTAGGTTTTGAGTAGAACCTGGGGGGGGGGGGGGGGCGGTAAATAAATAAATAAATGTAATCTGAATCCTTGACTTTCCCCAGTACTTGCAGATATCTGACAGTGTGAACTCACAGGCTTTACTGGTTACTCACAGCCCAGCAAATCATCCTGGGGAGCTGACTGCATCCCATCCCATCCCAATGCAGGGCTCCATGGGTCTGCGAAAGAGGAAAAGTCACTTTCAGCGCTGAGCGTCTTCAGACCAACCCCCACCAGATGCACAGAATTGTAGTTTTCAGTAGTCAGCTGTCCTAGTACTTCCCACAGACTCTCCAAATTGTTAGTTGCCCCAGATTTGTTCCTGGTAAACATTCTCTGTAGACCTAGAATCACTTTCTTGCCATAAGGATCAACTTCCTTGTCTTCCTCCCCCCCACCCCAATATGAATAGCTTTTTCCTTTTTAAACTTCAAAGCAACAAGGGCCTTCTGTCCCCTTTTCTGCATAATGTAGCTCTCCTGCTACCCTCCTAAGGAATATAGTCACTTGCTCATCTTCAAGGTTCCTTATATACATGCTCCTATCAAGTAGCCCCCCCCCCCAAAGGAGTCCCAGAGATGATTTTCCTTTCTAACCACGATCAGAGGGGCTCATATAAGTTAGGGGTGCTTCTTCTCTAGAAAAGTATTTGGTTTTGCAGTTGCAGCCTTTAGGCCAAATGAGAAAAGGCAGTAGGGAGGGGACCTACCTACATCCTCTTGTCAATTTGGGGAAGTGGAGGGAAGATGAGTGCAAATTAGGACCTCACAATTCTACAGTAGGTGAAACCACTGAGGCTTAGGCAGACAAAATGATAACAGACAGCCTGAACCCAAACTCCATATGCACAGACCTTTTGTTTGATCTCATCCTGAGAATGGGTATTGAGGAAAAAGAAAAAAAAGCAAAAAAAAAAGCACAGAAAGGAAAGCTAGAAATCCAGAGAGCCTGTGGGAAACGGGAAGGAAAAGGAAGATGGATATGTCTCCAATGGAAAGAAGGTAATTAGGGAAAGCTGACTTCCAACTTCCTCTACTCTTCCAGGGTACAAAGGTCCATTGTGAGCACCCTAGCAATGCTTCATTTCCATACAATGGAAGGAGACTGATAAAAGCAGCCAGTGCATTTGCTAATGCTGGAAATCATCCCAGTCTCTTCTCTGTGCTTCACTTAAACTCCTCTCTCTCTCTGTGTGTGTGTCTCTCTGTCTCTCTGTGTGTATGTCTTTTTCCCTATCTCGCTCTCTTTTTCTCTCATTCAAATATGTTTCATATTTATTTATTGGATAGAGACATTCAGAAATTGAGAAGGAGGGGTGATAAAGAGAGAGAGACACAGAGAGAGAGACACAGAGAGAGAGAGACCTGCAGACCTGCTTTACCACTCGCAAAGCTTTCCCCCTACAGTTGGAGACTAAAAACCGATCCTTGTACATTGTAACATGTGCACTCAACCAGGTGCACCACCACCTGGCCCCAATATTAAAGGCATAGCTATCTATCACCTACTCCCAAAAAATCTATTTGGATTACCTGTTATTATTATTACTATTTCAGAAAAAAATATTATCTTTATTTATTTATTGGATAGAGACAGCTGGAAATTGAAAGGGAAGAGGGTGATAGGAATTAAGACAGAGACCTGCAAAACTGTTTCAACACTTGCAAAGCTTTCTCCCTGCAGGTGGGAACTGGTGGCTTGAACCTGGGTCCTTGTGCATTGTAATATGTGTGCTCGACCAAGTGCACCACCACTGGGCCCCATTTTTTTTAATTACCAGGATTTCCTTAGCCACTGATATTCTTCTCTTGCTCCAAGAAATTCCCTGATATATCCTATGCTTTTCTCTGATGGAACTCATGTCATCGTTTGTATGTTTCGTCTTCCCAATAACTTGTAAACTCCTTGCATACCAGAGCCACATCTTACTCATTTCCAATTCCTCACAGTGCCCAGAGGAGGTCCTCTATAAATACATGTTGAGCTAATTATGCTGCTAAACTGAAGTCTTTGAGTAGAAGGAACAGGAGAGTGGAGGATGAGGGGACTTTTATTTACTTATTTATTTATTCCCTTTTGTTGCCCTTGTTGTTTTATTGTTGTAGTTCTTGATGTCATCGTTGTTGGATAGGACAGAGTGAAATGGAGAGAGGAGGGAAAGACAGAGAGAAAGATAGACACCTGCAGGCCTGCTTCACCACCTGTGAAGCGACTCCCCTGCAGGTGGGGAGCCAGGGGCTCGAACTGGTCTCCTTACGCTGGTCCTTGTGCTTTGCGCCATGTGCGCTTAACCCGCTGCGCTACTGCCTGATCCCCAAGGATGAGGGGACTTTTATGGGCTATTCCCTATTTATAGGGCCTTAGATATAATTCTGAAAAATATACAATGAGGAATACAAATCTCTCATGGAGCTGAGAGGCAAGTACAGGGAAATTGATTATGCGGTGTAGTCAATGACAAATGGCAGAGGAGGCTCCCACTCACCCCTAGACTGGAGCAGAGGGTACCATGGGGTGTATGAGCTTTAGGCCTGAGTTTTAGTTTCCCCTAATAGAGCTCACATGAACCCTTTGTTGCAGCAGCAGAAAGAATGATTCAAAACATGCCTGGACCCTCCCACCAGGGGCTGGGGCCACAGTATTCCAATGGAACCAGGCCTCTGGTACTGGAGAAAAGGCAAAGGCAGAAGAAACTCTAGACAGCATCCAGACTTCTTGGGTAGGAGAGGCCTGATTAATTGCTTTAATTAACCAGCCTGTAACCATTAAGGCAAGTGGCATGGACAGTAATAACACAAGAATTGGACTTATGATTAGACCTTAAAAAACTTCAGCACCACCCTCCCAGCAGTTGGACCCAACTCTGAAGCTGGTCCTGGAGCCAGAGAAGAGAAATGTGCAGGGTCTGATCAAAGGCTCTCAGGGCTGATTAGCAGTGAGCGTCTTACCTTGTCAGCACCAGCTCCTAGGGTGAATTAAGTGCCTACAAAATGAACACGTGCCTGGAAAAATCTCCAAAGTGGATTTTATTCTTGCCCAAATGTTACCCGGTATTTTAATTAACCTGGGCTTATTGTTCTAATTACTGGAGTTTTATACCGTGAATTGCTGTTGGGTAGTGGTGACGATCAGTAAACACAATTACCATGTTTGTTTCCAAGCAGAGCTCTGCCCTTAAAATTTTATTTAAAAAAAATAATAATTAGTAGCATAAATCTTGAGTTTCTAGTTCACTGGAGCTAACAGAGTGAGTAGGATGGAAGAGGAGCTTTCTTAGAATCTAGTCCAGCTAACCTCCCATCATCTAATACTTTAGTGGGCCTTCTTCACTGAGAAATAGCAGGTGCAACAGCCAGGAATGTGAAAGACTGCCATGATGTATTACTGAGTGAGGAAAAAATGACACCTAACAGAATGTAGGTAACAATAGCATTTTTCAGTAATAAAAAAATAACTGTGTGAGTGCTTGTGTGCTCAAGTATGTATTTTCAAGAATGAATATGTATATATATATATATATATGCATATATAGTCCACTTATGCTCCATATATAGTAGGCTCTTAAGAATAGTTAGCTCACCTTAGAGAGAGGAACTAGATGTAGAGAGAAGGCAGGTGAGCCTCTGCATTTTATTAGATATGTTTCAATACTGAAATTTGAATTTTATAACAGAAATGATTCTCTTGCAAATTAAAACACATTTTAAATTGGAAAATCGCCACTCCTCGAATAGGCAAAGAGCATGGTGGCACTAACAGCCCTGTGTGGAGACCTGATTGGGGGGGCCTGTGCAAGACCATGATCTCAAAACTCCCTCTGTAGCTGTTGCAGTAGCATCTTCTAGAACCCAGGTTTCTTTTCCTGCCTCCCTGGCTTCTACTTTGGGAAACTTCTGACATCTTGCAATCCCTACTTAGTGTTTCTATTCTTTTTTCAGGGACTCACACCGTCTCCCTTACATGGGTTTCCTAATTCCTAGACACTGTTGTCTTCATTCTTGGACTCCATCTCGGTGTCTACCTTGACCCTCCCTGCATAGCCTTTTCTAACCACCTGTGCCCAGATGACTCATCTTTTCATGATTCACCAGGCCACACCCTCACCTCCTCCTCTCTGCAACTTCTCACTCTGGGCTCCCAGTCCACTCTAGTGTTTAGTGATACATATTTCTTTCTTCCTGTTTTAATCTTTTCTTTGTATATGTGTGTGGAACTGGGGCTTCTCTCATGCCCACTTTTTTTTTTAATAATTTATTTCTTTATTGGGGAATTAATGTTTTACATTCAACAGTAAATACAATAGTTTGTACATGCATAACATTCCCCAGATTCCCATTTAACAATACAACCCCCATTATGTCATTCATCATCTTTCATGAACCTGTATTCTCCCCACCCACCCACCCACCCCAGAGTCTTTTACTTTGGTGTAATACTCCAATTCCATTTCAGGTTCGACTTGTGTTTTCTTTTCTAATCTTGTCTTTCAGCTTCTGCCTGAGAGTGAGATCATCCCATATTCATCCTTCTGTTTCTGACTTATTTCACTCAACATGATTTTTTCAAGGTCCATCCAAGATTGGCTGAAAACGGTGAAGTCACCATTTTTTACAGCTGAGTAGTATTCCATTGTGTATATATACCACAACTTGCTCAGCCACTCATCTGTTGTTGGACACCTGGGTTGCTTCCAGGTTTTGGCTGTTACAAATTGTGCTGCCAAGAAGATATGTGTACACAGATCTTTTTGGATGGATGTGTTGGGTTCCTTAGGATATATCCCCAGGAGGGGAATTGCAGGGTCATAGGGTAGGTCCATTTCTAGCCTTCTGAGAGTTCTCCAGACTGTTCTCCACAGAGGTTGGACCAACTGACATTCCCACCAGCAGTGCAGGAGGGTTCCTTTGACCCCACACCCTCTCCAGCATTTGCTGCTGTTACCTTTTCTGATATATGACATTCTCACAGGAGTGAAGTGATATCTCATTGTTGTCTTGATTTGCATTTCTCTGACAGTCAGAGACTTGGGGCATTTTTTCATGTGTTTCTTGGCCTTTTGGATCTCTTCTGTGGTGAATATTCTGTCCAAGTCCTCCCCCCATTTTTGGATGGGGTTATTTGTTGTCTTGTTGTTGAGTCTGGCAAGCTCTTTATATATGTTGGTTATTAAACTCTTATCTGATGTATGACATGTAAAGATCTTCTCCCATTCTGTGAGGGGTCTCTTGGTTTGGATAGTGGTTTCTTTTGCTGTGAAGAAGCTTTTTAATTTGATGTAGTCCCATAGGTTTATACTTGCCTTAGTCTTCTTTGTAATTGGATTCGTTTCATTGAAAATGTCTTTAAAATGTATGCGGAAAAAAGTTCTGCCAATATTTTCCTCTAAGTATGTGATAGTTTCTGGTCTAACATCCAAGTCCTTGATCCACTTGGAATTTACTTTTGTATTTGGTGAAATACAGTGATTCAGTTTCATTCTTCTGCATGTTTCAACCCATTGTTTCCAACACCATTTGTTGAAGAGACTCTGCTTTCCCCATGTAATAGTCTGGGCCACTTTGTCAAAGATTAGATGTCCATACGTGTGGGGCCTCATTTCTGGGCTCTCAGTTCTATTCCACTGGTCAGTGTGTCTGTTCATGTTCCAGTACCAAGCAGTTTTGATGACAATGGCCCTAGAATACAGTTTGAGATCTGGCAGTGTGATGCCTCCAGTTCTGTTCTTTTTTCTCAAGATTGTTTTGGCAATTCTAGGTCTTTTCTGGTTCCAGATAAACATTTGTAGCATTTTTTCTATTCTCCTAAAAAATGTGCTTGGGATCTTGATGGGGATAGCATTAAATTTGTAGATGGCTCTGGGTAATATATTAATTTTGATGATGTTAATTCTTCCAACCCATGAACATGGAATATCTTTCCACTTCTTTGTGTCTTCTTCAGTTTCTTTGAGTAGTGACTCATAATTTTCAGTATACAAGTCTTTCACTTCTTTGGTTAGGTTTACTCCTAGATATTTTATTGTTTTTGTTGCTATAGAAAAAGGAACTGATTTCTGGATTTCAATTTCTTCTAACTTAGTGTTTGCATAGAGGAATGCCACTGACTTTTGAATGTTAATTTTATAGCCTGACACGTTACTGTATTGCCTGATGATTTCCAAAAGCTTCTTGCTGGATTCCTTAGGTTTTTCCATGTATACTATCATGTCATCTGTAAATAAGGAGAGTTTGACTTCTTCTCTTCCAATCTGTATGCCTTTAATTCCTTGCTCCTGCCTGATTGCTATGGCAAGAACTTCCAACACTATGTTGAATAGTAATGGTGATAGTGGGCAGCCCTGTCTAGTACCTGATCTGAGGGGAAATGCTTCCAGTTTTTCACCATTGAGTATGATGTTGGCTGTAGGTTTGCTATATATAGACTCCACTATCTTCAGGAATTTTCCATCTATTCCCATTTTTTGTAGTGTTTTGATCATAAAGGGATGTTGTATTTTGTCAAAGGCTTTCTCTGCATCTATTGATATGACCATGTGGTTTTTGGTCTTGCTTTTGTTGATGTGGTGGATCACATTGATTGATTTACGTATATTAAACCAACCTTGCATGCCTGGGATAAACCCCACTTGGTCATGATGAACAATCTTTTTGATATACTGCTGTATCCGGTTGGCTAGAATTTTGTTCAATATTTTTGCATCTATGTTCATCAGAGATATTGGTCTGTAGTTTTCGTTTTTGGTTGTGTCCCTGTCTGCTTTTGGTATCAGGGTGATGTTGGCTTCATAGAAGCTGGCAGGGAGTATCTTCAATCTTCTGGAAGACTTTTAAAAGTAGAGGTATTAGTTCTTCTTTGAAAGTTTTGTAGAATTCATTTGTAAAACCATCTGGTCCAGGACTTTTATTTTTGGGAAGATTTTTGATAACTATTTTAATTTCATTAGCTGTGATGGGCCTGTTCATGTTATCCACTTCCTCTTTACTTAGTTTTGGAAGTTGGTAGGTATCTAGGAAATCATTCATTTCTTCCAGGTTCTCTAGCTTGGTGGCATATAGTTGTTCATAGAAGCCTCGCATGATATGTTGAATTTCTGCAGTGTCTGTTGTGATATCTCCTCTTTCATTTACTATCCGATTTATTTGGGTCTTCCCCCTTTTTTGTTTTGTGAGTCTGGCTAAAGGCTTGTCGATTTTGTTTACTCTTTCAAAGAGCCAACATTTACTTTCATTGATCTTTTGTATGGTTTTCCTATTCTCAATGTTATTTATTTCTGCCCTAACTTTAGTGATTTCTGTCCTTCTGGTTGCTTTAGGATTCCTTTGTTGTTCTTCTTCTAGGTCTTTAAGATGTGAATCAGGCTGTTTATTTGTGCCTTTTCTTGTTTCCTAATGTGTGCTTGTATAGCTATGAACTTCCCTCTTAGGACTGCTTTAGCTGTGTCCCAAATATTTTGATAGCTTGTGTCTTCATTTTCATTGAACTCTCGAAACATTTTGATTTCTTCCTTGATTTCCTCTTTGACCCAGAAGTTTTTAAGAAGTGTACTGTTGAGCTTCCACATTTTGGGACTGTTACTAATCTTTTGTTGATTGTTAAGTGTTAGTTTAATTCCACTGTGGTCTGAGAAGATGCTTGGGATGATTTCAGTGCTCTTGAATTGGCTGATGCTGTCTTTGTGGCCTAACATATGGTCTATCCTTGAGAATGATCCATGTGGATTTGAGTAAAATGTGTATTCCAGTTTCTTGGGATGAATGACTCTGAAAATGTCCAATAGTTCTAGTTTATCTATCTCTTCATTTAGCTCCCTTATGTCGTCTTTACTGATTTTCTTCCTGGATGATCTGTCAAGTTGAGATAGTGGGGTGTTGAAGTCCCCATGATTGTGTTACTGTTAATATATTGCTGTAGCTCTTTCAGTAGAAGTTTGATGTATTTAGATGGCTTCTCATTGGGTGCATAGATACTAATAATTGTTAAGTCCTCTTGATTGACTGATCCTCTGAGCATTAAGTAGTGTCCATTCCTATCTTTTTTAATCTTATCTATTTTAAAGTCTATCATGCCCACTTTTACTACTCCGAACCAACTTGTCATTCATGTAGAGAGAGATACAGAGAGATACAGCAACACTGAAAGTCCCTCTTTCTCACATGTGGTATTGGGGTTTGAACCTGGGTTGCAAGGAAATGCATGTACCCTATCCAGTCAACTATCTCACAGGCCCTTCTGACATACACACACACACACACACACACACACACACACACAAACACACAGAAACCTGGTTCAGCCTGACCTCCAAATCTGTGTGTGTGTGTGTGTGTGTGTGTGTGTGTGTGTGTGTGTGTGTGTGTGTGTGTGTGTCAGCAGGGCCTGTGAGATAGGGGTTAGGCCATGGGGCAGCAGGCAAAGCGCAGAGCAAGGACTGGTGTAAGGATCCTGGTTCGAAACCCCAGCTCCCTACCTGCAGGGGCGTTACCTCACAGGCAGTGAAGTAGGAAAAAAAAAGAAAGAAAGAAAGAAAGAAAGAAAGAAAGAAAGAAAGAAAGGAAGGAAGAAATAAAGAGTACTTCTAGTGAGATATCTTCCTGAGAGTTTTGCAAAGGTGATTTTTCTTTGCTGGAGTCTCACCTTATAGCCCATCACAGGACCCAGTCATTCACCTCCCATGTAATTCCAAATAAATGTATTTGATTCAGATGCACCTAAATGGGAACATGTTACCATGTCAATTGATCTCAATTCCCACCCCTTGTTTGAATGGTCGATGATACTAGGCCCAGAGGTTCTCATTTATTCATTCACTCACAATGCATTAATTCTGTTCTTTAAAATTTTTTGTATTTAATGAGAGACTGAGAGGAACCAAAACACTGATTTGCTGTATTCCAGAATATGCAATGCCAGAGCTGAAGCCCAGAGCACCATGGGTACAAGGAAAAGGTTTCCTCCCTTAAACAGAAGGACCGTGTGTGTCTTCAGATAACAGGATCTTCTTCATCCATCCCTTGCTCCTCTTGACTTGTTTACCAGGAAGCTCCAAACTCAACCCTTAATCCCAGTAAGGATGTCAGCCAAAGTAATTATAATATGTGCTTTCCCAACCTTTTATGTGCTGTTTTGAATTTCCTGTTGTTATGTATTCATATTATTCATTTTAAGATACCTCAAAGCTTTTTGGCATGCAAATGGAGAATACATAAAATAGCAATACAGAATGTGTTTTCTACTTACGTGGCTCTTTGGTCTTTACTCTGAACAAATCTCAGAGTAATTGCTATAGTGAATACGCAAGTGACTCCTCCCTTCCCTTCCTGGGTTCCATTTTTTTATGTGCTCTTGCAGGACCTGTTCTTTGTCATGATATCCTGCACATTTTTGAGGCGTATACCATCTATTTGTCTACTAGCATATTTAGAATCTCCTTGGTACCAAGTACCATTTTATTGTGTACCACTCCACATTTAATTTCTTCAGTATGCAAAGTACTTGCTATTACCGCCATTATACAGATGGCAAAACCGAGATTCAGAGCATTTAAATGACTGTCCCAGAGTCACATTGTTAGAAAGACGGTAATAAATCAGAAAGGACATTTGAGTTGAGCCTTCTCTAGTACAGAATCCAGTTTACTTTTCCCTTTACCAGAGAATGGCCAATTATCTTAATGCTTTTATAACCAGATATGATTGTATCTCTCATGCATTCTCCCCATCTCCCTACATCAACTCCCCCCAATTAATAAAAATGAAAGAATAAAAGAAGTAAGATTAAAAGAAAGAAAGATCTGTTCCAAGTTATATTGACAGGACTAAACAGTCCAGACTGGTTATTTTCCTGACCTAAAGTAAGTGCTTTCAAAGCACAAAAATAGAATCTCTCCTGTCCATTTATCTTTGTCCTTAAGAACCACAGAGTAGAGAATTTGTCAGGCCCCCTGACTTGCCTATCTTTGAAATTTTTTTTCTTTTTAATCTTTTACACTGCTCTCTTCTGCTTTTTATAAGGCCTAGTAATGAAAACTCCATGTGCAAATCCTAACATCAAATCCAAATTACATAATAACTCCCCTGTGTTCCTAGCCCTTTACAGAAGGGCGGGTTTCTATGAGAACATTCTGGAACTGAAGTACTAGAAATGTTTTCATACACTGATGGACAATTTAATGTCTCTTTGTCCTCTTGGGGCAAAACTATGGATTCTCGTCTAAAGTCCATAGCTCAAAAATAGCAGGAGTGATATCTTCAGACCCAAGAAAGGGTTGTGTCCTTGTGCCAACTTGGATAATGATGTGCAGAAAGTGTCCTCCTCCATAGTGTGGGATGGAAGGAAAGAAAAGGGAAGACAGAAATTAACAGTATTGTGTCCAAAACAGTGCTGTGTGCTTAGTATGCTGGCTAATTCAATCCTCATATAAACTTTCAGTAAGATTTCAGTGAGGAATCTGGGGACCTCAGTAGTATCATGGCTCAAATCCATGTCAACCAAGAAAGACTAGAGTCACAAAGCCAAACCCGTGCTTCTTTAGCTCCAGATACCACTCCTTTTCCTCCTCATGATATCACCACCTACACATGATCACAGATGATGAACAAACCTTGAAGAGTCCATGCAGGATAACACCCTTAGGAGAGAACTCTCTACAAGAAGAGGTCACCAGTCATGGCTGTCCCTACCTTCTGCTCTCCCAAGCCTCATCTGCAATGCCTCTGTGGAGGCTTCTGGGCCAGAACAATCTCTGTCATCATCCCATGTAACTTCTCAGGATGGTCCTCTCCCACTTAGCTATTCTGACTCACAAAGAGGCAAGTCTTTCTCCTCGGATTTGCCGGGAAACAACTGGAGTGCTTTGAACAGCATATGTGAAAGGCAAGTATAGGAGAAGAAATTTGAAAGTAGAGACTCCTTTGCCTTCATGGAGAAGAGATTTCTTAGCAAATGTCATATAGGAAATACTCCCTTCCCATACACACACCTGGATATCCACATGGTGCAACCATAGGAAGGTTTTTAATTCTCAGCTTGGGGAAGAAAACACAGGCAGGGATTTGTTGAGAATGATGAAACTCACCCTTCTGTGATGAAAAGGATATATGTTTATTGGACAAAACCACATATAATAAACCACACACTAGTTTGTGATGTCAGTTGATAACAAGTAATAACTCTAAAGAATAAACCCCCCCCCCAACTGCAGAGGACACTTCACAAGTGGTGAAGCAGGTCTGCAGGTGTCTCTTTTTCTCCCCCCTCTCTATCTCCACCTCCTCTCTCAATTTCTCTCTGTCCTGTCCAATAAAGTGGAAAAAAATGCCTGGAACATGATGACAGAGGAGGACCTAGTGGGGTTTGAAATGTTATGTGGAAAAACTGAGAAATGTTACAAATGTACAAACTATTGTATTTTATTTTACTGTTGACTGTAAACCATGAATTCCTCAATAAGAAAACTTTAAAGAATGAAAAATAGGTGTTAATTTCTGAGGAAATTTTTCTTTTCTTTTCTTTTTTTTAGTTCTATTAGGACTTCTTCATAAGTGTGCAGGGTCACATTTCTTCTGTGAGTTTAATTTTTTTTTACTAGTGATTTAATAATGATTTACAAGATCATAAGAATACAAGGGTATAATTCTACACTGGACCCACCCCATAACCAAAGTTAAAGCCCCCCTCACCCCACCCAATGGTCACCTTTCTTCTGTGAGTTTAATTTTTTTTTACTAGTGATTTAATAATGATTTACAAGATCATAAAAATACAAGGGTATAATTTCACACTGGACCCACCCCATAACCAAAGTTATAGCCCCCCTCACCCCACCCAGTGATAACCACCGAAATTCTCATGAGGTCTTAAAGAAAGTTTGGTCACTTTTTTTGTTTGCAAGTTCATGAGTATCAGTTCCCTATAGCCCACATATAAACAAAGCCATCAAGTAGTTGTCTTTCTCCCCACCCCCCTTTATTAGGGGCAGTAGTTGTCTTTCACTTCCTTATGTAATTCAACTGCAAGGTCACCTTTACAAGACTGTCTCAGCTGAGCCCCACTTGCTACCTTAGGCTCTTGTCTGCCAGTAATGAAAAATCCTGAGACTTTACCCCCATGGCCACTCATTGAGTGTTTCTCAGTAATCTTTAAGAATTATAGACTTCTGTCCAAATGGTCATGTTTAGTTCCTGTTGCTTGCTGTTTTTCTGGTTAAAGAATCTTTGGAAAGTTCTAGCACACTTGATTTTACTGATCTATGTGATCTGTGCCTGGATCCTTTCTGATTATGCTTTATTGTTCCATAGGAAGATTCTATGATGTTTTCTTTATTGTATGTTAGGAAGAGTGCATCATATTTACTACATCCAGTCAAAAAAAAAAGTCACTTCCTGTGTTGACTCCATGATGAAAGAAAATTTGCCCATTAAGTGGAAACCTGGATACTTTGATACATCATGTGTCACACCATTAAAAATTCTTTAAGTTCTCCTAATAATACAGTTTGAAAGATAATCATTTAAAAGTTATAAAGATAGTACAATGATAGTGCATAGGGCTTGCATATGAGAGGCCCCAAGTTAGATATCTGGTACAACAAGTAGCCAATACTTAGTGGTAATGTATTTTAAAAAGAAAAGGAAAGGAAAGGGAAGGGAAGGGAAGGGAAGGGAAGGGAAGGAAAGGAAAGGAAAGGAAAGGAAAGGAAAGGAAAGGAAAGGAAAGGAAAGGAAAGGAAAGGAAAGGAGAAAGGAAAGGAGGAGGAAGTAGATGAAAAAGTAGATGAAAAAGAGGAGAAGAAGGAAGAGGAGGATAAGGGAAAGAAAGAGGAGGACAGAAGAAGGGGGAGAAAGGAGAGGAGGAAGAAATCATTTAAGAATAACTACCAGGTCAGACACGGGTTTAACAAGAAACATATATGACTTCCATGTGAAGTCATATTTGATTTTCACAAAAAATGTGTAATGTCAGTTCTATTGGCTCCATGTTAAAAATATAGATAGGGGTTCTCTCAGCATCTTATGCATAGTAAGTTACAAAGCTGGTTAGAGCCTAGATTATCCTCTGCTTCCCCCTCTTTGTTGATGGCAGTCCCTAGAACAACTACAGGATTGACTGACTTTATTCTGAAGGTCAGGGGGAGCCCTCAAGATTAGGCAGTATCATGGCTAATGGCTGGGAATGATGAGACTTAACCAGAAAGAGCCCTGTAACAAGACTCCAGATTATAGAACTCTTAGAAACAGCAGTAATAGTGGAGTAGATGGTAAAGTTGATTCAATTTGAGAGACATTAGAATCTGGATCACAATATTAAGGGATAAGCAGAGAAAGAAATTAAGTGTGATACTTAGGTAACTTAGTTAGTGGTGAAGCACTTCACTAAGATGAGAACTCAGGAGGAAAATATTTGAGAGGAAAAGCAAAGAAGTAAATGTTGGTCATGATGAATTTTGGATGGCCCAGAACATTCAGTGGAACAGACAAAAGGAAGTGCCCTACAGATTTAGAATTCAGAAGCAAAATTTAGCTAGAGTTTAAGGCTGCAAATAACTCTCTAAAGAAAGAGAATAAGATACAAAATGGAATAAAGGGGGACCAGGTGGTGACACAGCAGTTTAAGTGCATACATTACCATGTGCAAGAACCCAAGTTCGAGTCCCCAATCCCCACCACAGGAAGGACACTTCATGAGCAGTGAATCAGGTCTGCAGGTGTCTATCTTTCTATCTTCCCCTCCCCTCTCAATTTCTCTCTGTACTACCCAATAAAATAGAAATAAATAAAATCAAAAAATAACCACCAGAAGAAGTGGATTTATAGTGCCCCAGCAACAATCCTGGTGGCAATAAAATAAAATGGAATATAATCCACTAGGATTCTAGGGGAAATCTAACACTATAGCTGATGACAGGAAGATTTCCACTTTCTGTGTTCAGATGAAACCCACTAGCTCTCTTCCCCACTCTGCGCTACCTACTTTGCTCCTACTTGCATTTCAAAGTTCTGTCAGAGTTGTGTTAACCAAGTTGTGTTAACCAAGTGTAATAAGAGTAAATTTGCTCCCAATTTTCCAGTCTCTTCAATTCTCTGTTCCTAACAGAGCAAAGAGATATATGATGACTCTTCAGTTTCTTTCTTGTGAGATAAACATATGTTCAAAGGAGAAGTACTGTCCAGTACTCACACATCTTAATTATTATCATCTTTTCTCTATAAATACACACCACATAAGTATTGCTAGGAACAACCATAATATGAATGGAATCACATGATGTCTGATAGAAAGAGCACAGTCTGTAGTGAGTAAGCAGATGGTGATTCTATGTGAAATCTTGAGCAAGTTATTTCAACACTTCAAGGGTCATTTCTCACATCTATGAAATGGCATATTCTTCCCTATAGATCTCTGTATCAGGTGTGATACAGAGCAGATAGGATATCATCTTATGCTTAGTGCCTGAGTAAGGAAGTGACACCTTGATCACTCCTGTGTAGGGAGGAGACAGAATCTTGCAAAATCTGAGTTTCAGGCCACTCCTCCCATGTCATTTAAACTCAGTGGAGGCTCTGTCAGGTCATTGTTTACCTGTCCGCCTCTCTAACCAAAGGCTAGAAAATTAGGCTTTGTGATTCCCAGGAAGTTCCTAGCCCTTGGACAAAATTAGTCATGCTAAGATAAAAATATAACATTCCTTTTTTATTTTATTTATTTATTTTACCAGAGTACTGTTCAGCTCTGGCTGACAGTGGTCTGAGGGGCTGAACCTGGGACTTTGGAGCCTCAGGCATGATAATCTCTTTGCATAACCATTATGCTATCTAGCCCTCCCCCAACACTCTTTTTTTTATACATAAAAATGGATAAGAAAAGTTTTCCTCCCAGCCCCCATGTAACCTCCTATATAGCAGACATCATTGAAATCAGCAGGTAGGTGCAAGTTCCAAGAGAAGACTCTGTCTCTGGGACTCTATTTGAGTAAAATTTCCCTTGTAAAAGAACATAAAGAGAGAACCACAGAAGATACAAGGTCAGGATCAAACCTATACACAGTCAGTGTCCAACTTCATCAGAGGCATTTTTTTACATAGGTTCTTAGCCTAAGGATGAAAGTCCAGGCTTTTTCCTCAGATCAGCACCACAGTCCCTAACCTCTGTTCTTTGTCAATGCACACTCACCTGCCTCATTCTGAAGATGGGACGACGGGGTCTGCTCAAGTTCAAGGTTAGTGAACAGCTTAAGTTAATGCATGTTTATACAAATCTCAGAAAAACACATATCTCTGAGATTATCTATTCCAATGGTGTCATCTGAAATATGAAAGATTAGAGGTTGGGCAGTGGTTTATCCAATATAACACACGTGCTACCATCCATGAGGACCCAGGTTCAAGTCTTCAGTCCCCACCTGCAGGGGAAAGTTTCATAGGCAATGGAAGAGTGCTACAATGGTTCTTTTCACTCTCTCTCTCTGTGTCTCTCTCTTTCTCTCTCTCTCCCTCCCTCCCTCCCTCCATTCTATTTCTCTTTCTGTATCAGATAAGAAAAATGAGGGGGGAATGGCTGCCAGGAGAGGTGGAGTCATCTTTCAGATACTGAGCCCCAATGATAAATATGGAGTGGAAATAAAGATGAAAGATGTATTCCCAGGTAGAAGAAGTGACTTTTTCCTAGGGTGCCACTAGAGTTCCAAGTATCACCCGCATCCCTTGAATATAAATCACATCCTTTACAAAATGAACATGAAAAGGGTCAGAGGTTTTTTTTTTTTTTTTTTGGGGGGGGGGGTCAAAACACCCAGGCTTCAGTGGACAAATGCTCTCCCATTCAAAGAAGGGATCAAAATATCTAATCTACTGATGTCTTTTGTTTGTATTTAAAAGTATTCTCCTTCTTTCTCCTCTGGCTATTATTTTAATAGGATTTGTGGAAGTAAAACATATGTCTGCAGACAGTCTACCGTATTTAGCCAAGTTATTATCTGAGCAGTAAAGAAAGGGAGGGGGTGGAGGGGAAAGAGGCTGTGACAAGGAAAACCAAGCAGAGGTCTGAGGTGTGGGAGGAGAATCAGAGAAGCTGGCACAGAAAACAGTGATTTGATCATGCAGTCAGTTGCCACTTCACCATCCTAGTTACAGCGTGGTAGAAATTCATCAGCCCCCAATGGGTGGCATCCTTTCAGCATTTTTAGCTGTTGGCTACTTCATTGCCACACTCTTCCTCCATTCCAGTCAGCTCTGACCATGTCCATTTGATGGTGGACATGAATTATTATCACTGAATGAGTTGACCAGTTCATCAAAGCCACCTATTTGATTTTTCTCAATAAAAATGGCTCTTTGCCTCAAATATGTAGATGATTCATAATGTTTTTGATATGTGGGTGGTTCTGTCTTTTACCAGAAATAAACCAGCCCAACCAAGTTTCTCAAAATCATGGAGGTTAAATCTAACAATGGAATAAAATTGCTCCTTTTATTTCTTTTATCCTCCTACTCTTCTTCTGTTTTTCATTCATTCGTCATTCATTCATTTATTCATTCATTAAATGACAACACAAAAGCACTGAATCCTGACAATATGCCAGCTTCTGCGTCAAAGTTCCACCACTAAATTTGGTCTCTTATCATAGGACTGACTGGCCTGACTGTAAGCAATACTAGAAGAAGTATTTTTAAGAAAAGAAAAAAATAAAAATTTGCTGGGGATTGAAAATCATAAAAGAAGGAAATCCCATGATTAAATCTAAACGACTGGCTAAGATGAGAGAAGAGGGGTAGTGGCATAGAGTGCCCATGTTACCATATGCAAAAACCCAGGTTCAAGTCTCTAGTCCCTGCCATGTATGGTGAAACAGTGCTGCAGGACTCTCTCCTTCTCTCTCTCCTTCTTTCTCTCTCTCTCTCTCTCCCTCTCTCTCTCTCTCTCTCATCCTCCCTCCCTCCCTCCTTCCTTCCTTCCCTCCCTTTCCCTACTTCTGTTTCTATAATAAAAAGAAAAGGTTACAGGAAACAGTGAAGTTATCTTGCAAGTTGCTAAGCTCCAGAAATAACCTTGATGGCAAAAAAGGGAAGAGAAGAAGAGAAAAAGCTTAGAGAAGATGTAGAAGTGAAATAAATAATCATAAAGCTAGATAGCCATAAGTAGGGGGAAACAAGCCCACTTTCTAGAGCCTGGGTCTTCAATGTTGGGAAAGGCTTGCCCCCTGGGAGAAAGGAATGGTGTGGCTGCAGTGGCTGAAAAAAAATTGTTTTGGTTGTTAAGATTTAAATAAACACCACCTCAAGGAATGAAAATTTAAAGATACCTTTAACAATAAACAAACAGACATTGAGTCATTCCTTCCCTAATTAGCTTGATTCTTTCTCCCAGGTAAAAAAAAAAATGCATTTATTAAAGCTAAAGTTTATTGAAGATTCCCTGTCTTTTAGAGTTTCTTTTTAGCATTGAAGAGATGTTTGCATTAATCTTGTTACCCTTCTGGCTTTTCCTTAATCATCTTGGCACTGGATTAATTGTTACCTCTTCTTCATTATGGAGAATGTGTCTATCACCTATAGACCTTAATTATTCCTCCCCTGTGTTTCTCACACATATCCTTTAATTATCCCCTTTCCATGGGAGTATTCCTTCCCATTTGCATTGTTCCCACTGTGCCCTGGACCTCATCAACTCAAGCAGAGAAAATTATAATTGTCTGTCTATCTCCTCTTTTTCCCATTCCCCAACACACTTTCCTACCTGTTGAGAAACTAATTTTCTAGGAACTTCATAGTGTTTATGTTCCTTCAGTCAAATCTTTTGCAAGCAAGACAGAGAAATAAATAAAACTTTCTCTTTTACCTGAACAGAAAAGTACACACCACACACACACACACACACACACACACACACACACACACACACACACACACACACAGAGACAGCAATCTGACCTCAGTCCACCTTGCTGTCATATTTATGTTCACGTTCACTCACACGATATATGGAGAATTTTCATTTCTCGACCTCAGTCCAAAGACCTAAGCTACCAAATATAAATAAATGGAACCCTTGCATTGACTCCATACTCCCAATATTCTGAAATATAGAGGCTAAAGCTGGTAGATCCATGGATGGCTTTTGTTCATTCATATTTTTTTAAAATAAAGATATGGATTAGAACGTCTGTCTTGATTCCCCCATCCATCAGGTAAAAGTACTATCTAGCATTTTCTGTGGGTATCAGACCTCCTTAAAACTCGCACGCTGCACATGGAACAGCAGTCAGCAAGCAGACTGATCGCTTAATTCAAGCATCCGTTTTGAGCCTTAAAGTGTAAGTAAAAGGGTGGCTGCTTGATATATAAAATAATTGCAAGATATTTATACTTTCAAAATATTTAACATATATGACCACAGTTGACCCTCACAAGAGCCAAATAAGTAAAGCAGACAATCAATTATTACTGAGGTACATATACTCGGCGCCTGGCCATGTGGACAATTCAAGTTGCTTCTTTCTTATACACAATCAGAGAAGAGTCTATTGCACAAAGATGAATAAGAACCTCTTTTTTAAAGCAGTTACCAACCATTGAGCAATTATGAGATAAGGGCACTGGCAAAGGTTTGATAGTCAGTGATAGCAGCTACCAGTTATTATTCAACAAATATTTACTGAGTGCTTACTACATTCCAAGCCCTATGCTAAATGCTTTACATATGTTATTTTATTTAATATCCTTGCTAACCCAGCAAGGCAGCTATTATTATCTCTATTTTTCAAGCAAGGAAATTAAAGCTAAAAGAGTTTTAGTAACTTTCCCAATTTGCCCTAGCTGGCTAGCAATTGAACAGAATGGTATGAGTGGTTAATCTTTCTTGCAGAAGCAGAAAGAGCTTCAGATGAGGTGTGGGTTTACGGGGAGAGAGGGAATATTAAATAAACAAAAAACGAAGGTGCCACTGAGGTCACAAGTTCAAAGTTGTAAGGAAGCAATATGACTTAAACTGGAAGAGAAAAAGACAGAATTTTTAAGATAGAATGTAGCATGAGAAGCTAGCAGGGAAGACTGGTGAAGGATTTATGAGGTAGTAAGTAGCATAAGGTCGATGGGGCCAAGGGGAATAGGGCTTTATAAGGTAGGTTTTTTCAGATCTTCCTGCACTTTTTCTCCAAGAATATAGTAGATAGAACACACTGGAGTCAACAGACAAGATTATAGTACAAAGAAGCCTTTGAATCTCCTGCTGTCCCAAGCTTGCCCTATTGTCCCAAAATGGTGAGTATCAGCCCCTACATTCTGTAACCCATTGTGTGGTGTAACACAGAGATTGTCAAGCACTGCAATCAATAGAGAGGAATCACTGAAGGATTTTAAGTAGAAGAATGACATACTCAGAGTGGCAGAGTAAGGAATAAGAGGGAGAGGGGAAAAAAAATCAAAGGCAAACACTTCAGATAAAAATAGATAGATATATAGATAAATAGATAAATGATTGATAGATAGATAGATAGATAGATAGATAGATAGATAGATTAAAATAGAGGTACGTTGTAAGCAATAGACCAGAAGGGTTCAACCCAAGGTAGTGACAATGAAACTGGGTCATAGACCATGGGCTTGAGAATGACTTAGAGACATCAACAATGGTTGGTGATGAATAGAATATAGTGGGGTTGGGGGGAGCGGGGTCCAGGAGATGGCACAGTGGATAAAGCATTGGACTCTGAAGCATGAGGTCCCAAGCTCAATCGCCGACTGCACATGTACCAGAGTGTTGTATGGTTCTTTCTCTACTCTCCTATATTTCTCACAAAGAAATAAATAAATTCTTAAAAATAAAATTAAGTAACATTTAAAATATATATATAGTAGGGTGAAGGGATTAGCTGAGGATAGCTCTCAGATTTCTAGATACAATTTAAAAGGAAATTAAAGTTCATGGCTGAAATGTCTCTTCCCAGGGGTAAAATTCCTGTTCCAAACTTAAAAGGAAATGCTTTAAATCCTCACAAAATAGTAAAAACAGTTTACATTTCTCTGTATCAGTCAATGAGTGAGTATGCAAAAGGTAAACACACAACATATTTCCTCCATGGGAAGTTTGCATTCAGAATTCTAACAAGCAACGTACTTTAGTCTAGGTAGACTGATCTCTAACATTCTCTACTAGTCAGAATGCTGCCATCACCTACCCCGCAAAACTTCCAAGTCCTGTAGAACGAAAATCTAAAATACTTCTGATGGAGATATGGATGTTGGGATGGTTTTTCTCAAATAGAATTTCATTTCTCCATTATTGTTTCTTCCTGCGGGGGTAGGAGGGATGTGGTAAAAATTGGTCTGTTATGTTTTTTTTTCCCCTTTTTTTCAGTTTAAGAAACAGAAAAGAGATAGAAGCATTTTAATACCATGAAAGTCTCTTTTATAGAACAACTAACACCCACACCATAACCCAACTGTCAGCAAGGTAACTGATTGGGAATTTTAAACCAAGTAACTCACTATTTGAACATCAAATAAAAGGACAAGGAACTCTTCTAGATGAGGGCTGGAATAACGGACCATTTCAAACCTTTACTTTAGCAACTCTCCCCCACCCCCAAGAAAATAATCATCTCCACCTGCAGGGGGAAAGCTTTGCAAGTAGTGAAGCAGTGTTGCGGGCGTCTCTGTGTCTCTCCCTCTCTATCACCCCCTTTCCTCTTGAGTTCAGACTGTCTGTATCCAACAAATAAAGATAATAAAAATATTTTTAAAGAATTTATGCCTTCAAGCATCATGATTATTCTTAATGTGACCATTTGGCTAAAATTCCTTTTGAAATGCATCTTATCTTTTTCCATATTCTTAGGAAATTATACAGAACAGAATGTAATCTTGGTGACACATGGCCATCCTTATATGTTTCAACTATTATTTTTTAAAATTTTTAAATATTTATTTGTATTTATTTTTCCCTTTTGTTGCCCTTGTTGTTTTAGTTATTATTGTTGTAGTTGATGTTGTCGTTGTTAGATAGGACAGAGAGAAATGGAGAGAGGAGGGGAAGACAGAGAGGGGGAGAGAAAGATAGACACCTGCAGACCTGCTTCACCACCTGTGAAGCGACTCCCCTGCAGGTGGGGAGCCGGGGGCTCGAACCGGGATCCTTACGCCGGTCCTTGCTTCAAGCCACATGCGCTTAACCCACTGTGCTACCGCCTGAGTACCCTCAACTATTATTTTAAGCTAAAAGACTCTCATTGAAATATTTGGGATTTGCCCAATATTAAACATTGTCAATGTCTTCCTCCTCTTACCTATTTTTATGGTTGTTTTTTGTCTTCTCTTTGTGTGGGGCTTTGCCTATACATTTTGGTTATCAGTATTCTTGAATCTTAAGTTCACTTGTTTCATTTCATAACATGTATTATTCCTGTTCTGCTGAGAGCCTGAAAAACAAATATCCAAGCATATTATCAGGACTGTACATGAAGTAAGAGTAAACAGGTTCTGTGAAAAGGAAAGGATTCACTCATGCTTAAATTTTGTGATAGTTTCTTTGAGGCCTGCTACGTTCTATATTATATGACATTGGAAGCAGGGAGAGAAAGAATTTAGCACAAAACAAAGCATGAGGTTGATTTCAAATAATCTATTTAATGTCTTTCAGTCTGAGATCCTTCTTTGGCACAAATAGAAATAATAATGTCTTCTTCATTAGAGTATGATAAATTAGCATTATACACACAAAATTCCATGCTGCCATGCCTGCTATATTATTACCCTCAATTAATTAAGACTATTATTGTTTTATATGAATTTCGTGACATGCATTTGACTGCTCAAATGGTTTTTTCCTTTATCTTCTTGCACAGCTTCTAAACTGGAGAAAAGAGTATTATCAGTAGTAAGAACAAAGAGTATTCTAACCAGCATTGGACTGAGTTAGCGAGGAAAGCAGGGTTGCAGGTGAAGAAAATGCTGGGACCTTGAATTCCCTGGGCAGACAACCTCACCATGTATCCTGGAACCTCACCATGTGTCACCACTTCAGAGCCCTACCTGACTAGAGAAAGACAGAAACAGGCTGGGAGTATGGACTGAGCTGCCAATACCCATGTCCAGGTGAGAAGCAATTACAAAAGCCAGAACGCCCACCTTCAGCACCCCCAAAACAATTTTGATCCATACTCCCAGTGGGGGAGAAGTGATAGAGGAAGATGACCAGAAAGCTCTCAACTCCAATTCTATCAGGACCCAGAGAGAGAAGAGGAAAAAAGGAGGGACACTTGGATATAGTAATAGATGTACGTTTGATTTGGAAAGGAAGAGAAGATGGAATCATAGGAGAAAAAAATGGGCAAATATATACAAATATAAATAGTTGTAGAAATAACAATCAACCCATATCTGCAACCCTAGGAGAACTGCTACAGTTTACAATGGAGGGATTGGGGATTCCGAATTGTGGTGGTGGGAAGGGTGCTGGGTTGTACCCCTGTTATCTTGTAATTTTGTAAATCAATATTAAATCACTAATAAAAATTTTTAAAAAGATAAAAGGAAAATGCTTAGGCCTTTAATGCTATTGAGGTCCAGCCAGGATCCAATGCACTAAACCAACTCTGGCAGCCAGGAGTTTTTTTTCTTTTTGGGTTTTTTTTTTTTATCATTTTATTGGGGTTTAATCACCAGCCAGAGTCAGATATCCAGGCAATGAGTGGGAGCAGATAATAAAGACACAGCAAACAGAAAGGAAAACAACACCTCAGAGGTGATTTGCATCAAAACACTTCTGCTTTATCTGAGGACAACTCAACAATGTCTGAGTCATTTTATATTAAAGGTCACTATTTAGTCACAAACCATCCATCACAGGAACCATTACTTGGGTTTGTGTTTCAGAGGACTGAGACAAAGGTGTGCATGCTGGTGGCACCAGATAATGCTGGGGAGAGGGTCAACGAAGCATTCAAAACCAAGAAAAACACCAGAGTGGGCAAGGGCAGCAACGCTGTCCCTGTTTATCACTCAGACGGCAGTGCCAGAGTGGGGAGGATGGTCAGGTTAGCCAAAAAGTTCAAGGTTGCATGACTCATAATCTAATGACACATCCTCAGAGAGACAGAAAAACATTTCCTTCCTTCCAAGCTTGCTCTGGTAAACTTGCTTGGTTTTTATTTGCTTATCTCAAATCCAAATAGCTTTACTCAAAGAAACTATTTGTGAGTAAACCCTGTTTGTCCTAACTTTCTTCTGAACACTGCTTATGTACAAAGAGATTTTTTTTTCCCTTAAATGGTCATCAGGCTTAATGTGCTCACTGTACTCAGATCAAAATTCAATGTAATTTTATGTCAAATTCAGTATTGAAACATTACATCCTTGTAATGTTCCTTCCTTCCTTCCTTCCCTCCCTCCCTCCCTCCCTCCCTCCCTTCCTTCCTTCCTTCCTTCCTTCCTTCCTTCCTTCCTTCCTTCCTTCCTTCCTTCCTTTTCTTTCTCATCAGAGCACTGCTTACCTCTGGTTGATGGTGGTGCTGAGGACTGAACCTGGGAACTCAGAGCCTCAGGCATGGAAGTCATTTGCATAGCCATTATGCAAGGCTGTTTTAATTTCCATTAGCTCACTATTACCCTGCTTGGTCATCCCCTTATTACTGGGCTTGTGAACTATTTTAGTTGATTTGTTTGCATTTCCTTCTTTATCATGAAAACTCTCATTGTGAATACCTTTTGTGTGTTTTTGTGCTTATAGGTTATTTCCTTGGAGAGGCTATCTAGTAGGGTGTGGGATTACCATGTCAAAGGCTATGAACTGTTGTTTCATGCTCATCAAGTACACATCCAGTTTATGAACTTGCCTTTATAACTCCGAGCACTTAAAAAAAAAAAAAAGATCTGTTTCAAATCTAATGAATCTAATGTTATCAGTGCTGTAGGCTTCTTAGAAATATTGAGTGACTAAACTTAAACACTGTTGGCCTAAAGAAGTATTGATTAGAAAGGAGATGGCAGGGGTGAGATCTGGAAGGCAAGAGGGAAGAAAACAGTATGAGAAGGAACAAAAATAGGAAAGAGAAAAAGAGACAGGGTAGGTGAAAGATCTCTGGTGTAGGAAAATGAATTATTTCTTTACATGTGGTGACTGAAGGTCACGTGTATGGGAATGGAAGGTCATGTGGTTATTGAGAAGGGAATATTTTGTGTGGTCTTGTCTCAATTATTTCTGTCCACCGGCACTTTACTCCTTCCCAACAACTGGGCTGGAATAATTTTAGTTTCTGACCATGAGGGCTTCACACTGAAGCCGAGAAGAATATAGCTGTCAGATGTACAGCAGATACTAAGAATCTAGAATCTGTTTTTCACATCTTTAATCTCCCTAAGGGCTTTCACAAAAACTCTGAATCATGCTGCTACCCACTTTGTCTTTCCTCTTTATAATCTTCCAATTCCTACTTTAAAATAATAAGAATAATTACCAACACACTGGAGTCAGACCTGGGATGGAACCCTGGCTCTGCTCCTGTGTGATATGTTCTGTGTGACCCTAAGCAAGTAACTTCACTTCTCTGAGCTTCATTTTCTGTACCTAGAGCAGGGGGAGCAGGGGTAGGGGCTTTTGCTTTTATCTCCCCCCCCCCAGGGCCATTTGGATGCTTGTAACATTATTGGTGGGCCATACAAAATAATCAGCTTAAAAAAAAGTCACGTAATGTTGCTTTGGCAGGGACAAATGAAATAATTTTACAGGCTGTATTTGGCCTGCAGGTAGGATGTTCCCCACCCCTAACCTAGAAAATCAGACTTAACTCAGAGCCTTCTATCTGGCTCAGTGAGTATTTGCATTATATGACTGTGACTGTTACTTGCCTTAAGCTATGCTGAAACTAGCAACAATGAGAATAAAGTCAGAAAGATATGTTTCTATATCCCTGACTGTAAAATGGTGGTAACATTACCCACTGGGGACAGACGTCATGAAGAATGCACATAACAATTTCAGGTAAGTACTTGGTTATTTTCCTATTCTCTCCTACCCATTTCTTCCTTTTCCATATCATACATAACCTGCTCTTCTCTTTCTTTCCTTCTTTCTTTCTTTCTTTCCTCTTTTCTTTCTTTCTTTCTTTTCTTTCTTTCTTTCAAGTCCCAAGCATTTTCTTCACCTCTAACCATGCTTTCCTCTATAACTCAATTCAATCCAATGCTGGTTAGAATACTCTTTGTTCTTAGTACTTATAATACTTTTTTCCCCAGTTTAGAAGCTGTGCAAGAAAATAAAGGGAATAAACCACTTATTTCTTTCTTTCCCTCCCTCCCTCCCTTCTTTCCTTCCTTCCTTCCTACCGCTTTCTTTCCCTGTCTCCTGTTTAGATAACCATAGGTCCACACCTCTGCAAGAGAATGTACTAAATCCTTCCACTTTCTCATGTGGGTGGACAGACAAGATAAAATAGGAGAAGAGAAACTCTGAGGTAGTGGTTTGGTCAGGTCATTTATAAGGGAAAGAGAGTAAATAAACCATTAGTGGTTGAGACTGAAGAAGCTGTGGCCAGAGGAAAAGCAGCCTGATGGAGGCTACTGACAACCCAGCCTGGCCTTAAACCTCTGTACAGTCATTGTACAGGGTCTGTCTGCAAGACAGATCTGGGGCTGGTATGCAGTGCTCCCCACAGGGGGGACATGAGAGCCAGAGTAAGATTAAGTCATGATGGGAAACAGCTAAGGGGACACACAAGAAATAAAATGCTTAATTGTACCAAGGGTTTTTATAGTCATTAAATTCTATTTTAACTTCATGTCTTTCATAACATGAGTGGATGGTAACTCATGAGTTGAAAAGGTTATAGTGCTTAACTAGTGTAATGAAAGTTTTGCTATGTGTATGGGAGAGGAAATTGGGTAGAAAAGTATGCAAGGCTCCATTTCTCGGCTATCTTTACAGCCTGTTACAATCGAGACTCAGTTATTTAATTTTAAACCAAAATAAGTCAAGGATAGGTGCAGCAATGCTGAGGAATGAGATAGATCCATGATTTTTTAAAATTTAATTTTATTGGGGGCCAGGTGGTGGCGCACTGGGTTAAGTGCACATAATACAAAACACAAGGACCCACACAAGCCCTGGCTCCCCACCTGCAGGGGAGCAGCTTCACAAATGGTGAAGCAGGTCTGCAAGTGTCTACCTTTTTCTCCCTCACTCGATCTACCCTCCCCTCTCAATTTCTGTCTGTTTCTATCCAATAATAAATAAATATATATCTTTAAAAATTTAATTTTATTAATTTTGATAGGAGAAAAATTTAGGAGGGAATTGGAGGTAGAGAAAGAGAGAGCCACCTATAGCATTACTTCATCACTTACGAAGCTTTCCCCTGCAGGTAGGGACCAGGGGATTGGTCCTAGAACCTTACACAGGATAATGTGTGCACTCAACAAGTGCACCACTGCCCATGATTCAGGTGACCTGGGCTGATAAAGTTAATGTCACAGATCAACAAAATACAAAGAAGGACTAAAAAAAAAAAAAAAAAAAACCCAAGACAAGATAAGGGTGTGAATGGAAAGGACACTAGCAAAGAGAATTAGGACAGTTGCTTTGAATGCTGGGCTGTGCAGGTATTGCTCTGGTCTCAGATGTCAGTTCACGTGGGAGAGGTCACATAGTTTCCCATGAGTTGGAGTGAAAAGATGAAAATGAATGGAGAAATGCAGTGGAAAGCAGAGAGCATGTACAGAGATGCTCTCAGACCAGTCGATATTTGTCCTCTGGACCTTCAACACTTCGTACTCATCTCTGGTATAACCATTATCATGCTTTATTAAAAATTCTCCTTTGCTACCCATGTCCCCCATAGATTAAGGCAAGGATCACATCTGAGTAGATGCTGCATTCCCAGAGCCAAGGACAGTGCTCTAGGTGCTCAATAAATATCTACTGATGTGAGGTCAGCCAGAAAAAGAAGGAAGAATATGGGATGTTCTCACTCATAGACAGAAGTTGAAAAATAAGAACAGAAGGGAAAACACAAAGCAGAACCAGGACTGTAGTTGTTGTGTTGCACCAAAATAAAAGACTCTGGAAAGTGGGGGGAGGGGAGTTAAAAAATTACTGATGTCATTATTTGCAGATAATTAACTGACTGAACAAGTTATTTATCCCACCTCTCCCTCCTATTTTCCTATATAAAAGAGCTATCATGGTGGTATATATCTCAGAAGGTTGTTGGGCAGAGTGATGAGTTAATATGTGTTCACTGAGCACACAACTCCATCAGCATCAGCTACCAAATATCACCATCAGCACCACCACCATCATCAGATCAATTTCGCAGTAACCAGGAGCAAGCCTTTAAACTCTGTGCATCAATGTCCTCATCTAAGTTCAACTATACGCTTGCTCATTAAGATACTTGTAGCTATGGCATGTTCTGTTTCTCTCCATAGTATGTTATACACAATAGGCTAGTCACAGAAATTTCTAAATCTCAAATTGACTTTCTCTGCCCACCAATACAAATTGGACCCATTTTTATTTTTTTAATTTATATTTATAAAACGGAAATATTGACAAGACCATAGGATAAGAGGGGTACAATTCCACACAATTCCAACCCCTAGAACTCTGTATCCAGTCCCCTCCCTTGATAGCTTTCCTATTCTTTATCCCTCTGGGAGTATGGATCCAAGATCATTAATGGGGTACAAAAGGTGGGAGGTCTAGCTTCTGTAATTGCTTCCCTGACCCACTTTTCTTATCAACAAGAGCTATGTACTCAGTGCACGTGTGTGTGTGTGTGTGTGTGTGTGTGTGTGTGTGTGTGTGTGTGTGTGTGTGTGTTTAAGAGTTAACAAAAAAATCTGATCATAAAGTGGCAAACTGTGTGCCCAGGTACCTTGTCATAGAACCTAGTGTCCTTCTTTGATAAGAAAGCAGGACAGCATGAAATGAGAAGTTCAGGAAAATAAAGAAGTTAGGATCAGGTGCCAGAAAAAAAGCAAGCATAAAATAACAGAAAATACAGGGGGGAGAATGTGAAGAACATGGGATGCAATTATTCCAGTAAACAGTGCTCACAAAATGCAACCATTTGAATAAGGAAAGGAGGACATATGGAGACTGTAACACATATGTACATACACAGAGTACTGCCAGTAGATTTCACAACAAAGTGATAGCACTAGTTGCCTCCAGGGAGAAAAAAAATTGGTCGTAGCAGCAGGGAGGACGCAAGAGTAGAGAGACTTTTTACTAGATTATTTCTTTAAAATATTCTGTCTTGAACCATGCAAATGAATACATTACTAATTCCAAAGATTTTGTTGTTGTTGTTGTTTAGTGATTCAATAATGATCGACAAGATTTCAGGATAAGAGGCATACAATTCCATACAATTCCTCATATCAGAGTTCCATATCCCGTCCCCTCCACTGGAAGTTTCCCTATTCTTTATCCCTCTATGAGTATGGACCAAAGATCTTTATGGAGTGCAGAAGGTGGGAGGTCTGGCTTCTGTAATAGCTTCTCCACTAGACATGGGCATTGACAGGCCAATTATACCACCGGCTTGTTTCCGTCTTTCCCTAGTGGGGAAAGGCTCTGGGGAGGTGAGGTTGCAGGACACTGGTGAGGTTGTCTGCCCTGGGAAGTCAGGTTGGCATCATGGAAGCATCTGCAACTTGGTGGTTGAAAAGCATTAAAATATAAAGCAGAAAGATAGTCTTTTCTTTTTTTTTTTTTTTTTTAGCTCCAGGGTTATTGCTGGGACTCAGTGCCTGCACTATGAATCTACTGCTCCTGGAGGCCATTTTTTCCCATTTTGTTGCCCTTGTTGTTATTATTGTCATTGATGTTGTTGTTGGATAGGACAGAGAGAAATAGAGAGAGGAGGGGAAACAGAGACGGGGAGAGGAAGATAGACACCTGCAGACCTGCTTCACAAGTGGTGAAGCAACCCCCCAGCAAGTGGGGAGCCAGGGGCACAAACCAGGATCCCTACTCCGGTCCTTGTACTTGGTGCCAGGTGCACTTAACCTACTGAGCTACTGCTGGACCCCCCAAAAGATATATTTTTTAAAGTCATCTCAGTAAATGAGCAGAAAGGAACCAAAAGTTGGAATGCGGTTTGTCTGGTTCTGTATTTTCAGCAGCAATCTGTTTTTCCAATCTGATTTACAGCAAGTCTCTCCTCTCTCTATGGACCTTGATTTCCTCCCCGAGTGTAAATATAAAAGGGTTAAATTTAGATTTGTTATCCAACTTCTACCTTTAGGATTCTTTATTAAACTTTGAACAGAGTACTCAGAAAAGCTTCCTGTGCCCCTAGAGAAAGTGAGCTCACCAGCCCCCTCATCTGGACCTAGGCTTTGCAGCCCCTGTGATGTTCATGCACTTATCTGCCCTCTCAAGATAGGAGTTAGTGGTCTGGAGGAGGAGCAGCTGAGAGCTGGAACTCAAGTAGAACAATCAAAGATCAAGCCAAATGATCAAAAGGACAAAAAAATGTGCCCTTGTGAGTCTCAAAGAGAACCAAGAAAAGAGAACTATGGGAGACCAATGCAAAACAAAACAGGAGTGGGGGGGGTACTCAGAGGAAATGCTGAGGGATACTGTAAATGGATCATCTAGACAGAATTCCCAGTGTTAGCTCCATGGTAGAAGGGGGGCTGGAGAAAAACATGAGTGTTCAATAAGTGGAAAACCACAGTGGGAAAGTGTCTGCATCACCATCACCACCTCGAATTCTTTTCATCAGAGCAGGAGTCCTGGCATAACTACTGGGTATGTGTTCAAATTCTGTGATAATGCTGACACTTCTGTGACCTCAGAGAATCTCGGCAGCCAAAAAGATATTAGAGCGAGTGACTAGGTTTCAGGCTGAGGCTAAGGAGAAAAGAAAAGAGAAACAAGGGGGGGGGGGAAGTAGAAGCAAAGTGAGAGAGTCAAGGACAGTACAGAGACAAAAAATAATAAAGGAGAAAGATATTTAAGTTCACAGGCAGACCCATAAAAACCCATCTGCCTCACAGTATTGGTGAATTCTAATTCTAAAAGTAGTTTTGACTCTTAGCACCATGATCAGTGAAGCCCTAAATGAAAAGTGCACTCAGCATTCTAAGCATGGCCACCACAGGCACACATCCATAGCTGCTATCCAATCTCCCTACCCCCACCTCCCATAAACCCCAGGGCTAGCTGGGCAAGTAAGAGGCCTTGGCCATCAGAAAGGGCTGGACAGAGGGAGCAGGGCCAGAATAAAGAGTTTGGTGGGCTTCCTTTGCAGGGTTAGAGAGTCAGATTTAAAGGACATTGACATCCAAAATTTTCTTCCAAGATCAGAAAGGACGGGAAAAACACCTGAAGAAATTGAGGACACAACCTAGAGAAGAAGAAATCATCTTGAAGACATTGCAAGATGGGTAGAGTCCCTTTCAGCATGGAAGTACTCTGACTCCAGAGTCACTGAAAGGCTACCAAGTGAAAGAAAGATCAGACTTATTTTGTGTGGACTCCCCAGGGATAAATGAGCAGAACTGGGAGAAATTCTGAAGGAGAGATTCCAGTTGGATAAAAGGCAGGAGCTTTAAATACTGCCAGATGTTTCCAAATAGATAGTTTACCAGTAGACAGTAGCTGAAGGGATTCCTAGAGCAAGCAGAGAGCAGAGTTAAGTGATGTCTCAGATACTTTCCAATGCCAAGTCCCAGACTGATGGGAACTAGGGATACACAGGAACATTGTGGTGTCCAATGAAGCCTGCTCAAAGTCATAAAAAAGCATCAGCTCCCAAAATTGTATTATATACACAGAAATATCACATTCACTTAAATTGACCTTCCTTATCCCAACAAACTCATTTCATGGGAGGAAGAGCTGGTAATTAGAGAGAGAGAGAGAGAGTGTATGTGTGTGTTGGGGGGGTGTCACACATCAGACTCTGGGTTGGCTGGCTGCCACACCACACAAACATCATACAGAAAAAAACCAGGATGCCAGGTGTGAAGTCACAGATGTTTTAACGATAAACAAGAAAAGAGGACATTTTGAGGTTTATTACTGGGAAATCACAATGCTCAATTTTTTTTTTCCCCTCCAGGGTTATTGCTGGGGCTCAGTGGCTACACCATGAATCCACTGCTCCTGGAGACCATTTTTTCCCCTTTTGTTGCCCTTGTTGTAGCCTTGTTGTGGTTATTATTATTGATGCCATTTGATGTTGGATAGGACAGAGAGAAATGGAGAGAGGAGGGGAAGGTGGGGGGGGAGGAGAGAAAGACAGACACCTACAGACCTGCTTTACCACCTGTGAAGTGATTCCCTGCCTGCAGGTGGGGAGCTGGGGGCTCGAATCAGGATCCTTACACCGGTCCTTGTGTTTTTGCGCCACTGCCCGACCCCCTCAATGCTCATTTCTAATTGCTTGATGGATAGTTGTGTGGGCCAACTAGCTTGTGTACTGCCTCATGAATTTGTTTTTCCAGCCAGGATAGGAAAGCTACTTCATGTGAGCTGAGTGTCGGTGTAGATCAGCAGGCAGGGGTGCTGTGGGGTAAGGCTGGACGACACAGGAACCAGAGTCAGTCTGCCTGGTTTCAAAACCCATTCTCCTGCTTCACAGCTGTGTGACTTAATGTAAGTAGCTTGACCTCTCTGTGCTAAGGAATTACTCTCTTTGATGTAAAGAAAATGATAGTATTGGTGGTCAGGCAGTGATGCATCTCATTAAGCACACACAGTACAGTGCTCAAGGACCCCAGTTCAAGCCCCTGGTCCCCACCAGCAGAGGGAAAGATTCATGAGTGGTGAAGCAGGGTTGCAGGTGTCTCTCTGTCTCTTTACCTCTCTATCTCCCCCCCAATTGCTCTCTGCCTCTATCCAATAATAAATAAAATTAAAAGAAAATAAGAAATATTTTTATGGTAGGATAGGATTTGCTAATGGATAATATTGAAAGATTCATCTTGGGCACCTGAGACCTAATATCCTATGTGGGTCAGGGAGGGGTCCCCTACATCTCTAAGAGTGCTCCAGACACCAATGGAGTGTTCTACAGTTCCACTCAATTCTAACATTATCTAGAGATAGTGTCAGATTTAACATCTTAAAGGGTCAGTCCCACAATCTCATCCCCCACTTCAGATAGCAGTTGTAAGCCCTAGTGGTTACCACAACCCTCTCCTTGAGTTTAACTTGCTAAAGCAGTCCACAGAGGCAAAGAAATGTTTTACTTGCTACTCAACAGCTTATTATAAAAAGATAGAATTCAGGAGCAGCCATCTGGAATTGATGCACAGGACAAGATTAGGGGGAGGGTTTGAAGCTCCATGTGTTTACAAAATCAGAAGTTGCCCAGGTTCTATCATTTTCCTTTTTTGGATGGGGGGGGGAGTCTTATGGAAGCCTCATGACATATCAGAAACTGATCAAACCATCGTATATATTTATTGATTCAGCCTTTAGGCACCTTCTTCCCTTTTCAAAGATGGGGGCTTGGGTGGGATGGGATTGGACATTTTAGCCCTCTAATCAAAGTATTGGTTCACCTAGCAACCAGTCCCTCTGCATAGGTGTTTCCAAAAATCGCTTCATTAGTGAAACAAAAGACACATTCAGGGGGTCGGGCGGTGGTGCAGTGGGTTAAGCGCATGTGGCGCAAAGCGCAGGGACCGGCGTAAGGATCCCGGTTCGAGCCCCCGGCTCCCCACGTGCAGGGGAGTCGCTTCACAGGCGGTGAAGCAGGTCTGCAGGTGTCTATCTTTCTCTCCCCTTCTCTGTCTTCCCCTCCTCTCTCCATTTCTCTCTGTCCTATCCAACAACGAATTGCGTCAACAAGGGCAATAATAATAGCTACAACAAGGGCAACAAAAAGGGGGGGAAAATGGCCTCCAGGAGCGGTGGATTCATGGTGCAGGCACCGAGCCCAGCAATAACCCTGGAGGAAAAAAAAAAAAAAGACACATTCACTGTTTTCCTCACTCATCACTGAAGGAATTGAAAAAGTTTGGGGGCTGGGCAGTGGTGGCATACTGGTTAATTGCACTTAGTACTAAGCACAAGGACTAGTGCAAGGATCTGGGTTTGAGCCTCACCTCCATCTGCAGGGGGGATGCTTCACAAGTAGCGAAGCAGAGAAGCAGGTCTACAGGTATCTTTCTCTCTCTACCTTGCTCTATCTATCTATCTGCCTGTCTATCTTTCTATCTACTTATCTCCCCCTCCTTTCTCAATATCACTCTGTCCTATCCAATAAAATGGGGGGGGGATGGCCACCAGGAGCAGTGGATTTTTAGTGTACTGTTAAAAGGAGCATAATGGAGTAGGAAAATTTTGAGCTTTGGAATGGTCAGAGCTGAGTTCAGTATCTACTCACTGAGATCTTATTTCAGCCACTGTGAAATGAAGGCAAAAACAGCCTCCCTGCAATTGGAGTAAGAAGTGAAATATGGTCATGTGTTCAGGTTTGTACTTAGTATACAGAAATATTCAATAACCCTGGTTAAATGCACATGTTATAGTGCACAAGGACCCGGGTTTGAGGCCCCAGTCCCCATCTAAAGGGAAAGCTTCATGAGTGGTGAAGCAGATCTTCAGGTGTCTCTCTTCCTCTCTATCTCCCCCTCCCCTCTTTATTTCTGACTGTCTCTATTCAATAAATAAAGATAAAAATTTTAAAAAGCAGACATATCTCAAAAATTAATCCCCCCTCAGACACAATATGCTATGTGTTAGCACTGAGCTAAGAGGGAGGGCCACAAATGTGATGTGATGTGTCATCCACATCTTCATCCTTGAAGAACCTAGTCCAGAATCAGACCTAGATACAGTGGGAGGTGCTATAGTATGACCATAAGGGCGGGACCCAGAGAGAAGAACCCAAATTTGACTGACTGATTTAAAGAGATCTTTACCTAAGACACAGTGCTTAAGCTGGTAGATTAAGGGTAGATCTCTGCAAAAATTTATCAAAATGTTGGTGTTGCATACAATTTCCAAAAAGAAAGTCACCTACCCTTATTGCTTCTGGTCACTAGTATCCCTATGTCTGCCTCTAGATTTCAGTGCCAAAATCCTGGAGCACTTCCTCCATCTAAGGAAGCTGCTTCTTTGGAGAATTAACAGGAAAACCTATGACAGAAAAGATACTCTGGCAACCAAAGAACATCATTTATACATCTCAAGGGGAGAAAGATAAAGTCCAAAAAGTTTCCGAACAAATCAGAAACTTAGGATGATCTAAAGGTTCTTGTAAGACAGAACTCAGGGCTACCCTAGAGCCATCTTGCTAGAAGATTCTTACCCTGGCTTTTTCATCTGTAGCAACACTGAGCTCACAAGATGACTCCAACTTAGCCAGGAAAGGTCTGTCACACCTTCTAGAGCTATGAAGACCAGGCTAAGAGAACTGGAATGTGAGCCTTTCTTAGAGGCTGGGGTATAAAAAGTACAGATTCAGTTAAACACCTGACAGCAGATACACAGACATTTTCAAGAAGTCAAATGCAAAGCAAAATATCAGCAGAATTCAACTTCAGCAGCATGTTCCTAGTTGAATGAGAAGAGTCTAGGTGGTGTGGGGTGTGTGTGTGTGTGTGTGTGTGTGTGTGTGTGTGTGTGTGTGGAGTACTCAAGATATTCTGCTTCCGGAGACCAAACGCAGGAAGATGCATGCTGATGGGATGCCCCCTAGGTCACTGTGGATGAAAAGTCCACACAAACGGAAACTCAAACACCAGGTGCTCATTCAACAGATCTTCCCAGAATATCTTTAATATCTTTAATAAATCATCACAGAGTGGATGAAAATTCTTTCCTGGCCTGAATCCAAATCCTCCTGGCCTCAAACACCCCATCTTCACTGGGGTTGTCCATCTCCCCTCAAGATCACCCCACAATGCCTCTATCCCTATGAGAGCCTACTCTGAAAACTGTCTGGCAAACTCCTTTATCTTGTAATGTGACTCAACGTGTTACCTTTCACAATGAGGCCTCAGGGAATCCATTTTTGGGGTAAAAGTGGGTAGAGGCCTACTGTGCAGCACATACTTCCAGGCAGCCACAGAAGGAAGATCCTAACCCTTCTCTCGTGGCATCTGATCAAAAGAGTGGACACTATACAACTCTATGGAACAGCAGAAAGACCTGGGGCTTTGAGCACCTTGGTATCAAATCTAGGATCCACACCATTTAATGATTGTATGATCTTGAGCAATGATTTGGTCTCCATAGCCTCAGCTAGAAAATGGAGCTAGCAGTACACAGCATGCTTCAACTAGTCTCCTGAACATGTCAAGACAGAATATTAAAAAGGTTGAATGAAAATGCTTGGAGTATTTGGGGTTAATGGGAGATCCTTGACCTGTCTAGGAGGGAAGGCCTCCATTGATTGACACCACCAATCAATGAGCTTGAAGACCCCGGCTGGTAGAATGGCAGTGATGCAGTCACCTGTCATGGAAGTCACACTCCTCCACAAGCGCCTAGGAGAGCTGTGCTTGGCTTGCTGGACCAAGGCTGAGCAGCACCTTACCAGGGAACTGGCTGGAGGCACATAGGAAATACCTTAGCCACAGAGGTCAGCCAGGAGGTTGGGGGAGGAGCAGGAATGTCCTGCTGAGTCCTTCCCATCTAAGACAGAGACCTAATCACTGTTTCCAGGATCTCAACACAATAGTGATCTACACAACATATATACAGCACTGATCACACACTCATCTATGAACACTGCTATCCACCTACCAACCCATTCACATCCAATAAATAGCACTAAGCACACACAGATAGAACCATCATAGCTACAGTGCCAAACACAGTCTTCACTTGGCCACAGTACACATCTGTAAACAAGCTCCCATTTCCGAGCTACATAGAAGTGCCCTTCTTTCGCAAATAAGCACAACTCCTGCTTACGCCTCACTCACACACTCCGTTCAGGAAACACACTATAAGGAGACTCCCTCTTCTCTGAAGCCCAGGTCATAAGCTCAAAAGTGCTGTCACAACATCGCTACCAATAGCACGTTTCTACTACTAACACATCTCTCCCACAAGCCTGCACACCCAAGCACATCCTGACGGTGGATCACCCCCCCTCCCCAACCCGGCGGTTCCAGCTAGAGGCTTCCCTCTCGGTGTGCAGCGGCCACAGTGGCCAGGAATTAAAATGCAACGAGGAGGAGCCGGGCGCGTCAGCACAGCGTCTCCAGGAGCGCACAGCGCTCGCCACCACCCCGCCCCCGCGGAGCCCCCGGGCGGCTAGCGGAGGAGCAGGTGCCGCGAGCCCAGCCGCGCCAACGTCGCGCGGCCGCTGCCCAAGTTCGCCCGGGGCCCGCGCAGGGCCGGGCAGCCGCGAGAGGAGCGCACACTCGGGCGCCGCCGCCGCCGCCGCCCGCTGGGAGTCTCCGGAGACTGAGGGCGCGAGAAGCTGGGAGTCCAGGAGGTGTATCTGTGGATCCGCAGTCCCCGGCTCCTGGCACCGCGGGGGCAAGGAGCAGCAGAGACAGGGACTGCAAGACCAGCCTTTCCTGGAGACTTGGGACAGCCGCGCGCTTCCTCCCCCGGGAGGGCAGCCCTGAATTCCGGAGTCCGGCAGTGGCAGAGCGGGCGCGGGCAGGACGCGCAGAGAAGCCCCCGGCCCTCGGCGAGAGCGGCGCGTCGCCACGCCGGGCTGGGGTGCGGGACCCGGAGGAAGCCCCGCACTACTCGACCGAGCACAGTCCAAGGAGCTGAGAGCAGGGTCCCGGAGGAGAGAGGAAGCGGAGCAGCGTCCAGCAAGCCGCGGACTGCTCACCCCAGTACACACCCACCCCAGCCGCCCAGCCGGGATCCCGGCGCGCCTCTGGGGGCGCTGGTTTCCCCGCGCCTCCGCCTCTCCCGCGTCCCAGCACCGCGGGGCTGCCGAGCGGGCCGGTGGAAGCCGCCGAGGTCTCCAAATCAGACATGGTAGCCAAGTGGCTTGTCTCCCAGGCTCAGCGCAAAAGCTGGGGTTAGACGAAGAAGGGGGGTTCAGTTTCGGGTCCCGCGAGGTCCAAGACCAGCGGAGGCGGGCGCGGTGCCCAGGAACCGGAGAGGCGGCGCCCAAAGCTAGTGGCCTGAGTGGGGCGTCCCAGAGGAAGGTTACGGTCCGGGCGAACCCGGCAGGTGCGGGGTCGAGCGGGCGGGCGGGCGAGCGCTCGCGGAGGCAGCGGCGGGGACGCCGGGCGGGCATGCCGCGCCGCCGGAGCTCCTTTCGGGCGCACGCTTCCCTGGCGCGGGCTGCGCGCGGCGGCTGCTGCTGTTTCCACTGCTGCTGCGGACTCCCATGGCGGCTCCGCCTGGCCGGGGCCGCCGCCGCTGCCGCCAGCCGCGGGCTGAATGAATGAGCCGGAGCGGCGGAGCCCGGCTGCCCGCGGCCGCGCTCACCGGCCCGGGACGCTTCCGCATGGCCCGCGAGGAGCCGGCGCCCGTGGCGGTGGCGGCTGCCGGGCATCCCGGGGGCGACCGGGGCGGCGAGCGCAGGCGGGCGTTGCAGGGGCCAGGGGCCGCCCGCAGGGGGCGGCCGTCTTTGAGCCGCGTTAAACTGCACGGGCTGCGGCACATGTGCGCCGGGCGCACGGCGGCGGGGGGCTCCTTCCAGCGGCGGGCGCTGTGGGTGCTGGCCTTCTGCACGTCCCTGGGCTTGTTGCTGTCCTGGTCCTCGAACCGCCTGCTCTACTGGCTCAGCTTCCCATCGCACACCCGGGTGCACCGCGAGTGGAGCCGCCAGCTGCCCTTCCCTGCCGTCACTGTGTGCAACAACAATCCGCTGCGCTTCCCGCGCCTCTCCAAGGGGGACCTCTACTACGCCGGCCACTGGCTCGGGCTGCTGCTGCCCAACCGCACCGCGCGCCCGCTGGTCAGCGAACTGCTGCGGGGGGACGAGCCGCGCCGCCAGTGGTTCCGCAAGCTGGCGGACTTCCGCCTCTTTCTGCCGCCGCGCCACTTCGAGGGCATCAGCGCCGCCTTCATGGACCGCCTGGGCCACCAACTCGAGGACATGCTCCTCTCCTGCAAGTACCGCGGCGAGCTCTGCGGCCCACACAACTTCTCCTCTGTGAGTTGCCCTCCGCTCCCGCGCGAACCTTCTCCCTCAGCTACCCCGCCTCCCTTACCCTCTCCAGGACCAGGCCACCTGGCCCCCAGACCCCCAGGCCCCCAATGGTTGTATCAGCTTATGGTTGTGTCAAGGCGAAACTCCTGCTCGGGTTCCCCCTGAATCTCTCCTGCCAGACTGTGGGAAGTTGGGCAGCGTTGTAGGAGGGATCACCTGGCTCCCTTGTCCTGGTCTCTCCTTCCAGCTTCAGACAGCCCCCACCCCCAGCCCCATTCCTTCCCAGCTTCGCCCTGCCCAGGTCCCCAGGACTCCGGGCAGCTTAACCTGTGACTGGGGTAAAGAGATGTGAAAATCCCGGAAGAGAGAAGTATATCTTAAGTGTGGGTTTGTTGTCTTTGAGAAAACCAATAGGAGGCTTTTCAGAAATGGGCGGTCAGGAGAATCTCACCAGGCCCTAAGCAGTGTAAGGCTTAAGAGTGCCAAAACATTTCCTATCTGGTGTGTCTGTGTCTGGGGGTGGGGGTAAGAAAGTGAAGAAAATTCACAGAGTAATAACCAACACTGACGTTGCAGCCAGTTTACTGACAGTATGTGTATGTGTGTATGGTTGGGGGGGGGCGGGCAGGGGCGAGGCGGCAAGCCCCTCTGCCACTTTTTAAAAAGTATTCTGTTCTGTAAGCTTCCAGGGAGAACTGAGCCCTAGTGTGTATGGGCAGGGTACATAACCCCAGGATATGGAAGGCTGGGCCTTCTTGTCTTACAAAGCCAACACTTGCAGTGGAGAAAGCAGTGTGGCAGAGATATTGACGCAAACAGCCAGAGCCAGGAGAAGCTGCGCCCGGGATTTGTAAACCATTTGCTGTGCTGGTTTCCGCACGCTGTGAGTCTGCAATATGCAGCTGTCTGACAGAAGGTATCTGCCTTGTGCAGTCTGCCTAGGAGGAGCAGTGTTGCCAAGCCCCAGTAGAGCTCCAGCCTGTCCAACCATTCCTGTGTAAAATGCCACTCAGGTGGTTTGTTTGGGGTTCCCCCACCCACACACTCAGGGCAGAAATGCTTATTGTTTGTGTTTATTTGTAATACGCTAATTGTAATTTTACCAGCTTTGGTGTACCATTCCTCATAGACAGGGCTCTGACAAATCCTCTAGGGTGGTGAAGAGATGCTGTGGTTCCAACAGGTGTTGGCACAGAGGCCTGTCAGGCCAGGTCTCGGATTGGCTGGTTGAGCTGGTTCAGTTTTGCTCTCCTTCTCTACTTTAAATCTGTATACAGAATAGCCCTGAATTTTCCATGCCTAAACCAGGTCTTGTTTTCTGGGCTTGCAGGATACTTACTTGGTGACTCTCTTGCATTAGCAAGCTGGTGTCATTCACATAGGATTCTAAGTGATTTCTCCCAGACTTCAAACCCAATCCTGAGTTCCACAGAGGTGACGGAATTCTGAGAGGTGACGGAATTCTAACACTCTTTGCTTGTAAAACATTTACTGACCACTCATTAGCACCCCCGAGAGTTAGACTGACGTTCTGTGTCATAATCAGCACATCAGGTATCAGCAGCCCCTATCTCCAGCTCTGATTTATACAGCACAATGCACCCAAATTACTTTTGTGCAATGTGTGAAGAACTGCATTCTAATAGCTGCCATTCACTTTTCATATCTACCACAGCCTTACTGTGCAAGGAGTTAGTGTTAGTCCAGTTTTAAAGGTGAGAAAATGAGGCTTTAAGAAGTTATCCAAAACTCAGAAAGTTCAGAGTCCAACCTTATCTATATAAGCACCACCTGTACTACCATAGAAGACACCTTAATCTTCTTTGATTCTGGACCTATCTTCCATTAGAGGACCTTTGCAAAGGACCTCACCCCCACCAAATTCTATCTTTCCTAAAAATGTGGTTAGGGTGGAAAGTGGAGTCACCCACTAGGTCCACATGGTCATAGCCATGGCTACATTCAATGAGTATAGACACACAACCCCTTCAGGAGCCACCTGGCATTGACCTCCCCAGTAGGGACAGCCATGAGTGTGTCTCAGTGTTTGAGGAGTGGAGGAAAATAGGATGTGGGCATTTCTTTTACTTCTTTGTTCCCTGCCTTCCTGTTCTGAAGAGTTTGCAGGCAGGCAAGTGTGTGTGTGTGTGTGTGTGTGTGTGTGTGTGTGTGTGCGCGCGCGCATGCGCGTTCTCTCTCTCTCTCTCTCCCCCCTACTATTCCCCCAAAAGTTCACGTTTCTGGGGATTCAAGTGACCTTTACTGGCTTCCTCCTATGGCCCTATCCTGGAAGTTTCCAGTCTCAACATTTCATGCTACAGATTTTTATTTTTTCAAAGTTCTAAGAATCAAATTCCATACTCTTTTTCTGTAGAGGGCAGAAACTATTTCAAGGGAGCCCTCAGAACAGAAAAGGCCCATCAGTAATACTTTCCTCTAACCACACTATGTCTCAGTCTTTGTCATCTTTGGTGGAGCAGCCCTACAGTACAGTGGCCAAGAGCATGAATATTCCACTCTACTGTTGGTTCATAGCTTGAGTCTACCAATTACTGTGTGCCCTTGGGCAAGTGACTTCAACTCTCTGTTCTTTGCTTTTCTGCTCCACCTAGTGGAGAAAGTAATAGTATCCCATTATGATATGTGTGTGTGTGTAGCTGTATGTGTACACATGTGTGTGCACCCATGTGCATGCACATGAAAACACACACATATATATGTACACACACACACACACACACACACACACACACACACACTCACTCACTCACTCTTAAAACTGTGCCAGGACCCCATAAATGGCATCAGACTCCTAATTGGACTTTTGATCTTCTGCCTGATACTCCCTCCCCGCCACACCATAGCCAGAGTAGTATTTCATAAGTTCCACTCAAAGCATATCTTCCCACTTCTTAAAACCATTCAGTGGTTCACCTGTTCTTAGGGTGAGGTACTTGTCCCCTGGGCCCTGCCCCAGATCCTGCCTTGTCTCTTGTCTTCCTCTCCCTTATCCCATGGATTCAGGCTCTATGTACTAGCTTATGACAGCTGGAGCCCTGCTCCTGCAGCCTCTCTGCCTTCTCCTACTGCTGTAAATGGCCCCTCTGCTGTTTTCTCTGCCAGGGACACTTATGCATCTGCCAAAACCCAGCCCTAGGCCTTCTTCTGCTTCAGACTCCTTCCTGACCATTCACCCTCTACCCCTCCACCAAACAGCTGAAGCTTTCCTTTGTCTACCTTGTTAGGTGTTCTCTGCACACATATGTATGCTAACATACCTACAGGGCAGTATCTGCTCTCCTCTGGGCCTGAGTGAGAGACCTGTCTGATTTTCCTGCTCCCTTCAGTGCCCTGACACAGAACTTTACATGTAGTCAAAGTTCAGGAAAAATGGCTAGAATGAATGCCTTCACCAGATACCCCCAATAATTCTTGTTGTCTTGGTTCACCACTTTGAGACTCATGGCTTAAATTCTATAGGGAATAGCGGGGGAGTACATTTCTAATGAGGAAATGCCCATATGATTTCTAGGCATGTATTCCTTTGGGAGGAAGAAAGGGAGAGAGCATAACAGGATGCTAGGGACTCCCCAGAAATCGTGCTTCCCTGAGAAATCCTGAGAAGCTAGTGCACAGATGAGGAGTAGAGTTCTAGGGGAGACCCTAGGGAAATGCCAGATGTCCCCAACCTCTTTCCATTCCAGTGAGTCTCATGAGATGAGAATAAACCTAGCAGAGGAGAGAAGATCATTGTTCAGGAACATCTGCTGGGATTCATTCTCCAGGCTCCTTCTGGAGACAGCTATACAAGGGTTAATCATCCCAGCCACCAGGCCTCAGCTTGTGCTTCTGAATGGCCATGTTGTTTCTCTGGCATCAGCATGGACCTCAAGCTCTGCACACTCTGGCCCTTCTGTTTTTTCCTGCGAGAAGAAGGAAGCATCCTCCCCAGTAACTGGGCAAAATGTAGAACTGTGAGGCCAGACTGTCTGAGTACTGGGGCTTCAAGAGAGAGACTGAGGATCTGGGAATGGGGGGGGGGGCGTCAGAGAGGATAATCAGTGTCCACTGCAAAATGCAGGAGCAGGAGCAGTAACTGTGCAGGGAGGAGCGTCAGGCCAACCTTAGCATAGGGCTGTGACTGTGTGCTTCACTCTGAGTCTTAGATGACTGGGATGAAGGTAGCATGTTTATAATGGCTGGCCTGTACATGAGTAATAGTAAATGTTCAATATTCAAAAACTGTTATTGCAGTTTCGATAAAAAAAAACCTGTGCAGTGGTAGCCATTATTAATTAGTATCAATGTAACGAGCATATACTATCGAGACCACTTACATGAGTCGGGCTAAGTTCATTTCCCAGTTCACTCATTCAGTCAAATATATGTTTAGTGTTAACTGTGTCAAGCTCTATATGAGCTGCTGGCAATCTAGTATTAGACATAGTGTATGCCCACCACCCCCATGAATTTGCAATCTTTTTGAGGCAGCAGTCTTGGGAATAGATGCCAGGGACATGCAGAGGTATTGTGTGGGCTCAGAGGAGTATTCAAGACAGACTGGGGATTTCTGATGACTTCCTGGAGGAAGTAACACCTTTGGAGTTTGGAGGCTAAGTAGGAATTATAGGTATGGGAGTTGGTGGAAAACTCGCTTAGATAATGCTCTGCTTTACCATGTCCACAACCCAGATTCAAGCCCGGCCCCCACTGCATTGAATCAAACTTTAGTTCTCGGATATCTACCCCTACCCTTCTCCTTCTCTGTATCTTTATTTAAAAAGAGTTACAAGGAAGAGAAGGAGGAGGGGCCAGGTGATGGCACACCTGGTTAAGTGCACATATCACCACACACAAGGACTGGGGCTTCTAGCCCTTGCTCCCCATCTATAAGGTGGTGCTCCAGGAATGGTAAAGCAGGTCAGCAGGTGTCCATCTCTCTCTCTTTCTCTATATTTCTCCTCCCCTCTCAAAGGAAAAAAAAGTGGCTGCCAGGAGCAGGCACCAAGCCACAGAGATAACCCTGGTCACAAAAAAGAGAGGGGGGAGACAAGGGAGCTGGAGGGAGGAGCCAAGTGTGCTGAGAGCTGGTGGGATAGAGGTGTGATTAAAAAAAAAAAAAAAAAAAGCCATGGGATGACAGATACTTAGAGTCCAAACAAAAGTTTTTAAATGTTGTAGCAAATACTCTGACTTGGTTCAGTACTGTTAGACTCCAGAGGGAGACCTCCTTTGTGCTCCTCCACCCCAAAGACATCCCCCATCAGGGGCTATTCCTTCCTGCACTCTTCCCCATTTCCTACCTCTACTCCTGAGGGTCTAGATTTTGTAACCAGCCAGCCATCTGGACTGCAAGCCAGGGAAACAGCATTTGATTTCATCACACCGTCAGAGCAAGCAGACTGGCTGCTCCCAGCCAGCAACAGAAAATAAGAAATCATTGCAGCAACATATTGTTTAAAATCAGCACAATTCTGCTGGAATGGTGCTGGGCCAGGCAGTTCAGTAACTGTGAGGATGGATGGCTTGAGGGAGGCAGAGAAAGATACGTTCGCTTTTAGAGAAACAGGGATAAATGAGCTAATACATGTAAAGAGCTTACAACAGTCTCTGGCACTGACTAAGGACTCGATAAATAAGAGCCACTTCCATTAGTATTACTTGCGGTGAGCATATCAAGCGAAGGACAAAAGCAAATAGCACTGGGCAACTGGGATGTGCCAACCCCTGGGTAAGCCTGTCTCCTGCCGTCCCAGCTCTTGAAGTAGCCCTGGAGAGTGTGTGATCATCCACATTTTACAGATGGGCTGCTGAAGCTTGGAGAGTGTCTTCACCTAAAGCCAGACCAGTAGGTGATGAAGCCAGGGTTCAAACACAGGTTTTCATGACTTTAAAGCTTTGTGCAGCTGGATGAACAGTTGGGTGAGAAAGGAGAATAATTGGTGGGAGGCAGGGTAGGGGGGAATAGGGAGTCCACTCAAGCTTCATTTCTGATCTGACCAGCTAGCTCTGTGATTTTTGGCTTTAGGATCTTCCTCTGTGAAATGAGAGCATGAGCCAAATGAACGATGGAACGTCAGGCTGAAAAGTTCTCTATGCAAGTAAGCAGTCTGGGAAAATTTGGGCTTAACTACTACAGATGACCCAAGTTTTTCAGCCAACTGTTTCCTTTCTTTGTAGAGCTGAAGCAGTGATTAACAGGGAAGTGGACTAGTTATTGAAGTATTGGGGACAGGATGGTGATTTTCAAAAGACATTTATGCAAGGAACATGAAAAGACCTCTACCAGTTATTTGACTTTAGGGAAATTAGGAAATCTAATGTAAAGTCTGCTCAGGTAGGTAGATATCCAAATTGACCAGTGCCAGACTGATTCTGACAGTGGTTACTTGGGGGCTATGGTAGCCCTTCATGGAGGCATCAATCAGATGTCTTCTCAATTGAGAAGGGCAAGAGGAATAGCCAAGCCCTTCAGTTTGTGCATCAGTCACTTTGATTGTCCTAGATGATTTGCTTGGATAAGCTGCTGAGAAAGTCAGCTAGTGTGCATGAAGGTCTACTATATTCCACTCACCAGGTCACAGATTCAGTCATAAATCCTCTTGCCTCTGGTTAAGTAGGCCTCCAGAGGTCAGTGTGTTTTCTCAGGGTGGCTGGTTATCAAAGGAGCTGCCCATTGACTTGTATTAGGCACCTGCTGTTTACTCAGTCATCACATGTTTTGCCAGAATCCAATAGGTACTGCAGAGCCCATTGTACAGGTGAGGAAGCTGAAGCTCTAAGTCTCAACCAGAGTGTAGCCAAATCAGGATTCAACCAAAGACCAAAGACGGGTCTAGTTCCAAAGCCAATGTTCTTATCTATGTGTCCTTTCTGCCAATAGGGTAAAAACCATCCCTTCTGGCACCAGCCAGGTAGTTGAGCACATATGTTACTGTGTACTAAGGCCGAGGTTCCAGCCCTTGGTCTCCATTTGCAGGGGGCAAGTTTCTTGAGTGATAAGAAGACTATAGGCCAGTCTCTCTCCATCTCTCTCTCTTCTCCCTCCCTCCTACCTTCCTTCCCCCTCCCATTTTTCTCTCTATCACTATCTAATAAATAAAAGAAGTATTTTTAAAAAATAATTGTTTAAAAAAAAGAGAGAGAGAACTGTTTCTTCCATGGAGGCAAACCCCTATGTTCTTTTCAAGCCTAATTCATGAAATTAGTGAAGTTTCCCTCATTGCTAGGCTAAGTGGGCCTCAGAAGTGATCCTAGGCTTCCAAGGCTTCCTGAGAAATAGGGCCATTCCCAGGAGGACAAGATCTGTGACTTGGACCACCTTCTCCTGCAACAGCTGGTTGGAAGTAGATGTATGAGGGGGCATCTACTCAGGAGTTGTGAAAACATTTTAATTTAACTATAATCTTTCAAGGACATTGTGGTAACTTGAAGTCTTGGCTAAGGAAACATTGCTAAATTGAGAGATCAGGCCTGTGTTAACATAGATGACTCACACATAATTGGAACATGAATTGTTGGTAAAACAAACAGAGACAGCTAATGGTACTGGGGAAGTTTGTTCTCCTGAGTATGTCAAATATTTCCCGGGACGCCATTGTTTATATTTATTAATTTACTTAGTAAATTGTTTCCTCTGATATCACACAACTTTTGAGCTTACACTCTCCACAGTGCACTTTTACCTTCATTATTTTATTTCATCCTGACAAAGGACCAGAGAAGAGAGTAATCTTTTCTTCCCTGGAATAGATAAGAAAAAAACTGTTGGACCAAATGGTTCAATGACTTGCCCAGAGCTGGGGCTGGTGGATGGCACACCTGGTAGAGCGTGTGTGTTACAGTGCTCAAGGACCAGAGTTCAAACCACTCGCCCCCACCTGCGGAGGGGAAGCTTCACAAGTGGTGAAGCTATGCTGTACGTGTCTCTTTCTTTCCCTATCTTACCCCTTTCCTCTCAATTTGTCTCTATCAAAAAATTAAATTAAACTTAAAAAATCTTGCCTAGAGTTGTAGACAGAAAACTTGAACGTAGGCTAAAGGCAGCGCTCTGTGTTATGCAGTTGTTCTCACGAAGAAATCCCAGTGCAATTTTGGTCAGACAAACATGAATTTTATTTGAAAAATATTTTTATTGGAGAAAGAAAGAAAACAAACTGGATCATTACTCCAGTAAATGCAGTGCCAGAAATGGACTCATTCAAATCCTATACCACTGAGCCACCTCTCTTGCCAGAAACATTTTTTATCAATAGAGTCTGAATTAAATGACAGACTAGAGAGGGGTGAGCAGTGGTGTACCATAAGTGTACAGCATGCAAGGAAATGGGCTCAACCTCCCACTACCTACATGCAGTGCTGCAAGTGTCTCTCTTTCTCTCTACTTCCCCCTTCCCTCTCAATTTCTGTTTCTATCCAATAAATTAATAAAATATTAAAAAATAATTATATTTGTAAAAAGTGAAAAATGCCAAATAGAATGGCACAGCCTACATTGCTATCTCACTTTATTTGTGTTGCAATGGGTGATTATTGTGCTATGTTGCCTGCCTAATTTTAGAGAGGGGAGTGACTTGTCCAAGGTCACAGAATACAACAACAGAAAACAGCCAGAATTTAAATTCAGTTTTCCTAAGGTTCCATGTCTCTCTTTCCCCATTTCCTCTGTTCTCTGGGTCAGGGTGGACTTGAGAGGATTTCTCTTCTTCTAGAAACTTGTCTTCAGAAAGAAACAACAGACTTGTAACTGTTATGCAATAAAGACTCAGGGGAGTTGGGCGGTAGTGCAGTGGGTTAAGCACGAGTGGTGTGAAGCACAAGGACCAGCATAAGGATCCCAATTTGAGCTCCTGGCTCCCCACCTGCAGGGGAGTTGCTTCACAGGCAGTGAAGCAGGTCTGCACGTGTCTCTCTTTCTCTCCCCCTCTCTGTCTTCCTCTCCTCTCTCCATTTCTGTCTGTCCTATCTAACAATGACAACATCAATAACAACAACAATAATAACTACAACAATAATAAAAAACAAGGGCAACAAAAGGGAAAATAAATAAATATAAAAAAGGAAAAAAAAACTTTAAAAAGACTCATTACTAAAGCTGGATGCCAAAAAAAGGTATCTTCCTTCTTTATCCCTGCCCACAAACCTGACCTGCTTCTAAGACGGGTCAAGATCAGCATGCTCCTATTAGCTGTGGGTGGTGGAGCACACTCTAGGCACATGCTTCTCAAACTTTAGCAAGTCCAGAGTATCCGTGAGTACCCATCCAATGCAGATAATCTGATACGATGTCTGAAATGGGTCAAAGATGTTCTTTTCTTCCCTTTATTTTCTTTCCCTTCCCTTCCCTTCCTTTCCATTCCCCTTTTTTCCATCCCTTTCTTTCCTTCCCTCCCTTTCTTCCACTCCCTGCTCCTCCCTCCCCTCCCCTCCCCTTCCATTCCATTCCATCCTCTCCCATTCTTTCCCCTCCCCTCCCCTCCCTACCCCTCTCTTTTCTTTTTATTTCCACCAGGATTATCACTGGGGCTCAGTGCTAGCACTATGAATCTATGGCTCCTGGTGACCATTTTCACCATTTTTTTCCTTTCTATTATTCTTGATAGTACTGAGTGAAATTGAGAGGGGAGGGGAGAGAAAAATGGAGAGAGAAAGATAAATACCTGCAGACCTGCTCCACCACTTGTGAAGTGCCCCCTGAAGGTGGAGAGCTGTTGGGAAGGCTTGCACATGTCCTTGTGCATGGCAGTATATGTGCTTAACAGGGTGCGCCACTGCCTGGCCCTGCCAAAGACATGTTTTTCTAACAAGGTCTTGGGCGATGGAGGTGCTACTAGTCCTGGGGCCACTCCTGGAAGGACAAGCCTGTGTTTTTGTCATCCCCCACCAGAGTTATCACTGGGCTCCATCGCTGCAGGAGTACTCCACCTCATTCCTGGTGGTCTCCCCTACCCCCTTTTTCCTTTCTTTGTGATAGCTCTGTCAGGTATTAATTGTGGTAAATGTTGGGGAATTATTTACTTTATTGAGGCTGTTTTCTCATTTGTAAAGTAGAACACATGTCTTCTCTTTACGGTTATTGTGGTACTTATAGATAATGTATCAGCCAGTGTGTGGACTGATTATTGAGAGCCCTCTATGGCCAAGCCCTGGTGGATGCAAGTTGAGTCTATGAACAGAAAGTGTCCCTCATCACAGGTGCTAGATAAACTGTGAGCTCTCACACTCATCTTCCTCATCACTATTAATAGGTAATACCTCATACTTCTTCCAAGAAAAACCTCTAGATTCTTGAAGAACTGTGTGTTTTATAATGGCCTTGTCTAAATTGTTAAAATTCTAACCTGTCACCCTTCGATAGTTTCTATATCACACCTCCCTGGGTAGGTGAGAGCCATTGATTATTCCTCGTCCTCCTCAAAAAACAATCAGAGAGGGAGCTTGAGTTGCTCAAGGTCACTCTGAATGTCACTGGGAAGCTTGGAATAGAATCTCAAGGTATTTGTGCATAAGCTTTTCTATCACAGCCATATCTGTCTCTTCCTCTGTGAACTTTCTCTTTTCTCCAAAATATGTATGCTGGTCATCCCCTTCTGATTTTGATAGCCTATCTGATCTGAACATTGTTGATCCTCTGATCTCTGAAAGTGAAGGGTTTAATCTTCTCTTGGAACCCCTCCCAAGGAAAATTATTTTCCCACTTTGGAATGGAACGGGCATCCTCTGTGAACTCACGTCCATAAATCTAAGCCTACTGCTCAGGAAAGCAGATGAGCTTTGATTCTGTTTCCCCGCACAGCCTCGCAGAGCAAATTGTAGCAGGGATTTGATTTATAGAAGCACCTCAAAGGCTCTGGAGTGAGACGTGTGTTTATTCACTTTATTACCGTTTATTTTACACTATCTCTTTATGCTCCCTGCACATGGATTTGAAAGACTATTTGGATAGAGGCTGATGACATACACAGTCTTGGTGAAAAACATGGCTCTCTGTGATCATAATGTGGTCAATGGCTGGGGTTGGGGGCTCCTTCTGGGTAATGCAGTCATTGGGTGACTGTACTTCCCTGAACTCCCCCAGCTCTGCATTTTTGTGATACTTGGCGCCGTTCTCCAGCTACACCCCCAATATGTGTATAGGCAGGCTTGATTTAAGATTCAAATATCTCAGAACAGCTGGGGATATTTAACATCACTATAATTACATTACATTTTTGACAGTGCATGGAGTGAGAGCCTTTTTTGTTGTTGAATATTCGATGAGCCTCAAATATTTTAACCAGCCAGGGAAACACGGCTGCATTTTTCACTTCCAAAAGTTCCATTTTTAAACTTCTGGTCTGTGGTGGGTATCTCAGACTCCGATCTTGTTTGTACCATGCCTTTGGAAAGGCTAGCGTGGTGCCCCTTTGCTGTGAGGGAGGAGAGGATGAGGATGGTCATAAGGTAAGGAAGGATGGAAAGAGGCAAGCATTAACCTGGAGCCCTGCATGTATGTGTGTGGGGAAGTGGTTCTCTGAGGTATAAAATGTCCTCTCTCATTCACGCTCCACCAAAGTGGTGTCAGAGTAGCAGGGGCTCAGACAGCAGATGGAAACTTATCAAATGTGCTACAACAGATAAATGATGGAACCAAGGTCAGCTAAGGTCTCACCAAAGGCATTTCTGGCAACCTAAGTATAATGCCTGCTTCCGAGAGGCACTACAGGAAAAACAAGATGGAAGAAGACCTACAGTGCACCGAGTTCTGTTTCTCACATCTGTTTTCTTCAACCTTCATGGCAGTATTCTGGGGCATAGCACTATCATGCCCATTTTTCAGATGAGGAAAGCAAGGTGCATGAGGTTAGTGGTGAAAGCAATGAGGAGGACCTGTATCTCACGCTTACAGTGGGTCACTGTTGGATATTCAAGTCAATTCACCCCCAGCTATTTCACTCCCCACTCTCTTTTCCCTGTTCCAGTGTGCCAGCAGCTTTAACCAGCTAATGAAATAGGAAAGTACCTGATATTTCATCTGACCTTTCTCTTTCCACTCTTTTGGCTCATGAATTCATGAGCCTGTGTCTCAAAATCAAATTACTTATGAGCTGCTCTTGTTTTCAAGTGATTTTCTTACTTCTGTGCCCTTGTTTAGGCTGTTTGACCCCTTCCCACATGCATCTGACTTACCATCTCTGCCCTGAAAGCCCTCTCTATTTTACTTGATGGTGTGCAGAGAATATTCTTAGGAGGTGCAAGAAGCCTGAGAACATGGTGGCCTTGAGGAGAGGACCAGAGTGTAGGGCAAGGCAGGTAGGAAGGAACCTTGTTTCTTAGACTCCCCCACTTCTATGCTTGTATTCTTTTTAACTATATATATGTATAGCTTTTAACAAACACATGGAACAAAGCTAAAGCACTGTTTGAAAAGCAGACCCAACTCTTCTGGAATTGTCTCCAGTCAGTCCTTCATGTAAATCCATCTGGAAAGTGAAGCTTACATTCTTTGAATCACCCAAGACTGACTTGTCTTTTGTTGGCCTTTATTGAAATACTCTACAGATGTTAAGCTTACCCTCATCAGGTTATCAGCACCCTGAGCTGGCTCCATCGTTGGATTGCCCCTGTGCCCAACTCCCTTCATTGTAAGTATAAAATGTCCATCTGTGTACTGACTTGTCAAAATAGGATTGGAATCTCCAAAATATATGTGGACTTATTCTGGCTTTTCAATAATTTGCTCAATGAAAAAATTATCAAGATTCCATGTGTATTGATCATTATGCTAGAAATGGGACACAGAGGAAAAATGAATATGTTGCTCTGAGAGTGATCTTCATGGAGATCAGAATCAATGGGATAGCTTGTTGAAAACTCCCTAGCCCCAACTCAGAACTATTGAATTAGGATTTATGCAAGAGAAACTCAGAAATCTGTTTTTAACACACAACCTTCAGCGACTGAAGCTTTCAAGAAAATGTTCTCTACTGGGAGCAAAATACAGATAGTATAAAATTAAACAAGAAGACTGTTTCTGATATCAATAAATGCAATGAAGGTATACACACACACACACACACACACACACACACACACACACACACACACACGGGCTTAGGGAAAGGTCAAGAGGAAACTTAAAGACAAGAGCAGGGGAAGACTGTTTCTTTGAAGGCATGGCATCTTCTCTGAATCCCAGAAGGCAAACGTTAGGAAAAAGCAGCCCCAGCAGAGAGAACTGTAAGCTAAAGGATCTTGGAGCTGGGGAAGGATCTGTCCCCTTCCTTCCAACACTGGAAATACAGCTCATGTAGCTCCAGTGTTCCTTTTCTTTTGTACTGAATGCATCTAGCTTCTTCCAAAATATAGCTGCCTCTCTCACCAACACAATGTGTGAGAAAAACATGATTCTAGCAGTTCTTGCAATGTTGACCTATGGAATGCTAATGTAATGTTGCCTCGGGTCCCGTAGCTGAACTCCCTTTTAAAAAATAATTCCAGCAGTGAAGCAGGTCTGCAGGTGTCTCTCTTTCTCTCCCCCTCTCTGTCTTCCCCTCCTCTCTCCATTTCTGTCTGTCCTATCTAACAACGATGACATCAATAACAACAATAACAATAAAAATACAACAAGGGCAACAAAAGGGAAAAATAAATACAAATTAAAAAAAATAGCTCCAAGTGAATGGGGAAAAAAACACCTGCAGATCCAAGAATCCAATTGCAAATCCATGTATAAGGGCAGCTTGATGAATCCAAGGTGACTGGGCTCTTTCCCTAGAGAGCTACTGTCTGGTTAATTAGAACCACATTCCAGTAAGGATTCTTCTTCATGACTAGGTCTTAGACCTTTGACATTCCTGTGGATTCTCCACATTCAGCTTCTAAAAAATGTTGAGTCAGGGTAGCCAGTTGGCTTTATGTTTTTCAGAGAGCATGCAAAGCTCACGTTTCTGTTCACCTTCATGATCACCTTCCCGCAGGAAATCAAATAGGGTTGTTCCCATTTCACAGGTGGGGCACTAAGGCACAGAGAGGAGCACTGACTTGCCTGATGTCACCAAGTTAAAGCTAGAGCCAGGCTGGTTCTGATCCTTCTGCCAGTACTCCACCCACCCCACACTGATGAATCACTGCTGGAAGATAAACTCTTTGCCTTTCTGCAGGTTTCATGATCATCAGCACCTCTTAGGGGAAAGTCTTCCCTGATGACCCCTGGAAGAGTTTCAAGAACCTAATCAGGGAGTCCCAGCCCTGGCTGCAAGCTTCCCAGGTGACCTGCAGGCAGACTTCTCAAACTTCAGTACATTTCACCTACACGAAAGCCTATAGATAATACTAAGGAGTAGGTTCTGGTTCTATGGTTGGGGGCATAAGATGGATCCATCTGCATGGACATGAATCCCAATTCTTCATTTTATGTGACAGTTATCCCTGGTAACCAAAGTTTAAGGTGGATCCTGAATTCTGCCTTGAGAAGCAAAGAAAGCTGCTTCTGCCAGGTTAGACCTATAGGCAAGCTGCTACTTAGAAATGCAGACAGCACAGCAATTGGAGAGCCTCTACTCATGACAACTCTTCCTTTTGTATTTATATGATACTGAAATGACTAGTAAGTTAGAGAAACCAAGTAAACAGAGAAATGACAACCGAGTCATATACTTCCAAAATGAGTTCTCTGTAAGCATGAGCCAACACCAAGGTATTGCTCCCTCTCTTGACTTTGTACATCAGTGGATAAATTTTTGAGAGGTGCAGCGAAACAGGGCAGTCTCTAGTTCTATCAGGTAATCAGACTTTGTCTTTGTGCACTATTTTGTCCCTGAGGGGAAAAGCCTTCAATTTCAGGGAGGTATGCCAATAACAGGGCACTTCTAGGTAATGCAACTAGAGGCTTGTGCTTCCTTTTATATATATATATTTTTTTTAATTTAAGAAAGGATAAATTAACAAAACCATAGGGTAGGAGGGGTACAAATCCACACAATTCCCACCATCCAATCTCCATATCCAATCCCCTCCCCTGATAGCTTTCCCATTCTCCATCCCTCTGGGAGCATGCACCCAGGGTCTTTGTGGGTTGCAGAAGGTGGAAGGTCTGGCTTCTGTAATTGCTTCCCCGCTGAACATGGATGTTGACTGGTCGGTCCATACTCCCAGTCTGCCTCTCTCTTTCCCTAGTAGGGTGGGTCTCTGGGGAAGCAGAGCTCCAGGACACATTGGTGGGGTCTTCAGTCCAGGGAAGCCTGGCAGGCATCCTGATGACATCTGGAACCTGGTGACTGAAAAGAGAGTTAACATACAAAGCCAAACAAATTGTTGAGCAATTTGCCTCGAGGTCTTTAGTTAGAATTGCTAAGGCTGCTTCCAGACCCTGCCTTGTACTATCCAGTCAATGTACTCACTCATACCTACATTTATTGCTTTAGTCATCCATTCCTTTGCCTTTTTTTTTAAATTCATTTACCAATGCTAAGTTCATTTAATCAGGTGAAGATTTATTGAGTTCCTTCTGAAGGTCAAGCATAGTGCTAGACTCCAAGGATATAAAAGTGATTCCACTCTAAGCATCAGTTCAGTGTTCTCATCCATGTATAATCCAGTAGCCAAGAAATAAGTTACAACCCTTAATGCCCTCTTCAGTTTAGTGCTGAAAAAATTGGACCAGCCATGTGTTATCTCCTTTCCCAGAATCTGCCCTGTTTAAAGTTTTCACGTGGTTCCTCATTGCCTACAAATGAAGGCCAGTCAGCCAGGTAAGCTGCAAACTCTTGCCCACCCACATCAAGCATTTGCTACCTTGGGTTGCCTGAGATTTCCTGAAGCCACCATGCTCTCCCAAGTCTTTACATAGACTGTTCTCTCCACCTAAAAAACAGCCCACAATGCCCTTATCTTCCTGGAAAAGTTCTTCCTCATCCTTCCAAATTTAGCATTGTCATCTTGCTTCATGCTACCATGCTAGGAAGAAGTAGGTCCTTCCTCCCCTTGGGCTGCATATAACCTCTAATGCCTGCAGATAATCTACCACATAGCAGTTAAGTGTAAGAACTCTGGGTTCAAATCCTGAATTTCCTACCTGCTGATTAATTGCATGACCTTGGGTGGATATTACTGGAATCTATGTGAGTGGGTTTTACATCTTATTCTCCATTTGGACTTATACAAATGCACTACAGAAAGGTAGCATAAGAGGTGCAAATTCCAGACAAGTAAGAGTGGCTTGCTCAAGGTCACAAGGTAAGTAAGATGTCAGGTCTCACAGCAGCTTAGGTCTTTTTCATTGCCTTCCTAGCTTAAGTCACACAAAAAGAAAACAGTAGCCACCGGGAGGCATTCATTAAGACCTGTAGGGCATTTTTATGACTTTTCACCAAGGAATAGGAGAATCTTCTCTGGCTAGACAAGTATGTCTCTGAGGAGAACTGAAGTTATTGTGTGATGATTCAGATTTTTAAAAGCAAGTTTGGCTTCAGATATTTAAATAACTCCAAGTTCCTGCCTCCCTGTGCCTGAAGAGGACAACCAGCCAGTGGTATATGACTTCTTGGTGGGAGGGGAATTGAGTGGGAGGCCAGAGCCAGGCTTCTGGAGAGAAATTACCATTTTGTATTTATGACTTTGGCTTGCAGGAGTGCCGCAGGGACAAGCTTGCTAATACATTAGATAATTGCCTCAGTTCTCCACTTGGTTTGCAGTGTTTAGACCAGCCCAGGTGTAGACTGGGAGGATATGATTCAGCTTAGTCCTCCCAAGTGCTCAAGGTTCTTTTTAGAGACCTGAGATGTTGAGGGCGAATGGGGTGAGTGGAAGGGGAATTAGGAGAATAAGTTGAGTGGGGGAGTCCATTGCACGGACACCAGGATGGTCTGTTTCCTGTCACCAGAGTGAAAGGAATAGAGGAGGGATCCTAAGCTGGGGACCAGAAGCCTACAATCTTCACTCTATTACTGAACACCTTGGGGTTTTAGTTGTCCCTGTCTGGCCTTCTGGTCCCCATCTAGAAAGACAAGATAATAAATCAGAATTTTTCTGGTTGCACATTAGGATGGGCTTAAAAAAAAATTACAGGGCCAGGCGGTGATGCACCTGGTTAAGTGCACACATTACAGTGCACAAGGACCCAGGTTCAAGCCCCTGGTCTCCATCTTCAGGAAAGCTTCACAAGTGGTAAAGCAGGACTGCAGGTGTCTCTTTTCCTCTCTGTCTCCCCTTCTCCTCTCAATTTCTCTATGTCTCCATCCAATAATAAATAAATTAAAAAAATATTTTTTAAAAATATTACTAGAGCCTACAGCTTACCCTCCAGGAATCCAGATTGCACAGACTTGAGGTGGAGCCCAGACATAGCTATATTTTTGGCAGGAGTTGAGAGTTCATGGACCAACTGACCTGTGTAATCATCCTGAAAAGAGGATAACTCTAGGAGGCTGTGTCATTGAAAAAGGGCAACCAGACAGTGACCTGGAGATCCATGGCTTCTCTTTCCCTGTCTCCCTGGCAAGGTTTCCTCTCATCAGTGAATATTCAAGAGGTTCAGCATCTTGTCCTTCTGTTGTTGTTGTTGCTGTTGTTGTTAGCTCTGTGGCCAGGGATAAATCTTTCTGGGATCTCTGGATCACTGAAGGATGAGAAAGCAGCTCAACTCTGGTTATTGGGCCAGGGTTTGTTTGCAAATGCCATTTGGTGTGGAAAGTGCTTCCCCCTTCTGTAGCTGGAAGATGATAGACACGCGACCTAAGTGACATGCCCAAGGCTATATGCCCTGCTGACCAGAAAGAACTGGCCCCATTTGCATCCCAGCAATGCTGCCTCCCAACTAACTTTTGCTACTTTATATATATTTTTTCCTGTACCCTAGTTTCCTTATCAGTAAAATGGACATGAAACTCATCCTTTCCACAGAGTGGCTGTGGGGAGGGGACAAAAAGATTAAAAAAAAAAAAACTCCTGTGGAGTTTGGTGCAAAGTAGATGCTCAGGTAATACTCCCCCCCCCCCACCTCCCTCCTTCAGCAATTTCTTTTGTTCTCCTTTTATCATTTCTTTTCCTTGTCTTTAAAAACTGGGACTTTGAGAGGCTGCTCACTGTGTGTGCTGTTGGATAAGCGGTGTAATCTGCCCCCATCTGCATGTAAAATGGGGTTAAGAGTGGCAGTGGAGGGTCTGGGAGATAACGTAATGGTATGCAAAAGACTTTCATGTCTGAGGTTCCAAGGTCCCAGATTGGTCTCTAGGACCCATATAGACCAGAGTTGAGTAGTGCTGTGGTAAAATAACAACGGTAGCATTAGGAGTAATAGTAATAATAATGATGACAATAACAATCAACTTTTTTGTCACCAGAGTGGTGGCACAGCAGATAAAGTGTTAAAAGCAAGCATGAGGTCCGGAGATCAATCCTTAGCACTGAATATGCCCTACAGTTGTTCTGGTTCCTTTCTGTCTCTCTGTCTCTCTGTCTCTGTCTCTCTCCCCTTCTCCATTCTCCCCCTCTCCCTCCCCTCTCTTTCTCAATCTACCTTTCACCAGTGAAATAAATAAAGTAATTCTTAAAAAATAATAAAGTGTGTGTGTGTGTGTGTGTGTGTGTGTGTGTGGCGTTTTCAGTCGTGAGAACTGTGCCGAGGGAGTTGCTTCCAGCATAGAGTCTTAGCTGTGTCTGCTGCACTGAGTTTCAGGGCCTTGCTCTTCCCCTCTAGGCCCTAGCACAAAGGAGGCTTCCCTCCACCCACAGCAGTTGTTGAGTGAACAGGGGAGTGATCCCCCAGGCGGAAGGATGGTAAACAGCCCTCCCTGACTGTGTTCTCAATCATGACAGGTCTGCTGAGCTCACAGCCCCCAGGGTTCCCAGGCAGAGAGCTGCAACCTTATATCAGGGGATGGCTTACTATCTTAAGATGAAGAAAAAAAGCGAAAAGCTATAAATATGGAGGATTTGTCTGCGATAAGTCATGGTTAGAAACCCCAGCTATATAACTCTTTAATTCTCCACTCCAGCTTGTAAGCTCATGCAGTAAAAACAGTTACCAGTAATTTATTTTTATCCACTCTTTTAATTTCTTAATTTTTTTCTTTAACCAACCAGAAAAAAATTCTCCTAAACTCACCTTAAGCTTCCCCCCTGCCTTTACCAGTCAAAAAGTGTGACCATGGATTGCAATTTGAAAGTTAGCCTCTCACTAAAGTAAAAATGTATAAACTTGAACACTATTAATGCTTTCTTTCTTTTTCGCCACCAGGGCTATCTCTAGGGCTGGGTGCCTGCATGATGAATATACCTGTCCTCATAGTCACCGCCCCCCTTCCCTTTCCTTTCTTGTAGAACAGAAAATAGGGATGGAGGAAGACAGAGGGGGAAAAGGCAGAGGGGAGAGAAAGAGAGAGACATCTGTAGCACTGCTCCACAGCTCATGAAGCTCTCCACTCCCTCCCCCTTTCTCCTGCAGGTGGGGACAAGGGACTTGAACCCAGATCCTCTTGAGAAATATCTTAATAGGCCATTATTAAAGTAAGAATGCCAGGCACCTCTTCCAGTCTTGCCCTACCTGCCTCCAAGTAGCAATGGAAGCTGTTTCAGAGGAAGCAGCCAGAACTGAGCTTGCAGTCCAAGGGATTTGAGTCATTTCTCATTTCTTCTGGAGCTGAGTGATCTCAGGCAAATGGCTTCCCTCTTAGGTGCCAGTTTCCTCTGATGTCAAATGTGAACAGATATTGGGAACTAACCTCCCATGAGGCAATGTTCTAAGAACTTCAAGAGACGACCTACAAAAATGTTTTGTTCCATAAAAGGTACTATAAGCATGTGGAGGATGACTGTGTTTACTGCTGATGGTGATGATAGTGGTGGAGGTGCTGCTGGTGGTGATGGGGATGATGATCATGGTGGTGGGAATGACAGAGGGTGGTGATGGTGATAGTAAAGGCTGTGACAACAACCGTGGTGGTAACAGAGAGGATGTTGGTAGCAGTGATGATGACAGAGTCCGTCTTATTTGATAAAATGATTTTCCTTCTCTATGGATATCGACTAGTTGTACAGTAAGTATCCCTCATCAATAATCAGCTTCAGATTTTAGAGCGAGTCCATTTCTTTAACTCATTCACCTGTCAAGTATTAATTGAGTACTGATGATGCATCAGACCCAGATAGCACAGAATTAAAGCAAACAAACTAAACAGGTGGGTTCTCTGTTCTTATGGGCCTTATAGTTTAGAATATGATAGAGTGAAATGGCGGGGAGGGGTGGTAAACATGTAAACAGATAATGATAAATAAAGTCTCTGAATATAATAAAAATAGGATGGTAAGATGCAGAGGAATGGAGAGGAATGTTAGCAAGATATTTTCAGTTCTAGCTTAGTTGGGGAGGTGACATTTGAGCAAAGACATAAGTGATGAACCTGTTAGACTTTGGAGATTATTCCCAGGGCTGTGGAAGGCCATTGAAAGGTTTAGGGATAGATGGACCAGTTTAAAAAAAAAAAAAGTAAAAAACTCACTTGAATACTGTGTTGCCTTGCCATGTACTTGACCCAGGTTTGAGTCCAGCCCTCACTTCACTGAAGGAAGCTTCAGTGCTGTGGTCTCTCTCTCTCTCACACACACACACACACACACACACACACACACACACACACACACACACACTTTCTTTTTCTCTGCCTCTGTCTAAAAAATAAAAATCGGGGCCTGAGAGATGATGCACCTGGTAGAGCACCTACCTATATCACCATGTGCAAGGACACCAGTTCAAGCCCCTGACCCCCATAGGGTGGGGTGGTGGATCATAAGGAATGAAGCAGTGCTGCAAGTGTCTCTCTTTTTCTCTCCTTTTCTATCCACTCCTTTCCCTTTCAATTTCTCTCTCTATCAAAAATTAATAATAATAATAAATTTTCATTTAAAAAGGTAAAGAAAGGGGTTCAGAAAGTGGCACACCCAGTTGAACGCATATGATACAGTGAAAAAGGACCCTGGTTCAAGCCCCCTAGTATCCATCTACAAGAATCTATCTATCCCTCCCCTTTTAATTTATCTCTGCACTATCAAATAAAATAGAAAGGAAAAAAGAGGGGGGGAAATGGCCACTGGGAGTGGTGGATTTGTAGTGTAGGCACCGAGACCCAGCAATAATCCTGGTGGCAATTAGAAAGAAGGGAAGAAGGACGAAGGAAAGAAAAAGAGGAAGGAAGGAAAGAAGGAAGGAAGGAAGGAAAGTAGGTTTAGTGATAGGAGCACTATTAATTAAAGAACATTCTGAGGATTAGTCTGACAAAAAAGATTGAATAGAAGTGGATATGAATGGAGAGAGGACAAAGGAAGATACAGATGCAGCATTTAGAAGGAGTGATGCCAGTGGCCTGGACTAGGACTAGAACACTTCATTATCGAAAGTAGAGATAATGAAACTTGATGTTAGATTGAGTGTGGGTGGCGATAAATGGACTCAAAAATAACTCCCAAGGGGCCAGGTGGTGGTGCACCTGGTTGAACACACACACTACCATGTATATGGACCTGGGTTTAAGCCCTCATTCTCCAGTTTTAGGGGAGAAAGCTTTGCAAACAGTGAAGTAGTGTTGCAGATGTCTCTCTTTTTTCCCTCTCTACCTCAGTTTCTCTCTAGTCTGTTCTATCTACAAAAAGAAAAAGAAAAGAAAAGGCCTCCAGGAGTCGTAGATCTGCCTGCCCTACAGGCACTGAGCCCCTATGAATTGATGTTAGTGTTTTATTGTACCAAGAAGGGAAAAGTTGAAGGATGAGTGAATTTAAGGGGATGGAGTGGGGGGAGGGAGCCGCAGGATGACAGTTTTGGACCCTAGCTGTCCATTGGATACATGAGCTTGCCACTTGGGAATAGAGTGGCTCAGGGTTTAGGCATGTGAAATCACTGCTAGAATGATGGGATATATCAGCATGAAACTAGATGGGATCACAGTTAGAATGTGTGGAAATAGATAAGTACTAGGCCCCAAGCAACACCCACATTCAAGAGTTAGGCAATGGAGAGTGAAAGGGAAAGTGGGGGAGGTGGGAAGGAAGCCAGAAGAAGCTCAGAGGAAATGGACACAAGAGGGGTGCATAGGCAGCTTTCAGCAGTAAGCTGCCAACCTGGGGCAGGCCTTTCCCCTGTTTGGAAATGGCAGGCTGTGCTGTATAAAAGTTGTATGCACAGACTTTAGAACCAAACACACTTGAACCAGGTCTTGAAGCTGACATTTGTTAGCTTTCTCACTTTGGGCTAACACTAACCTCTTTAGTCTACTGCATGATATTATTATAAATGTTTGTTTGTTTTATTATTATTAATTTTGCCACCAGGATTCCTGCACAACAAACCCACCACTCTCAGTCACCATTTTTTTCCCTTTAATTTTGATAGGACAAAGGAAAATTGAGAGGGAAAGGAGAGATACGAGGGAGAGAGAGACAAAGAGTCACATGCAACACTTGCTTCACCATTTGTAAAGATTCCCTCATTTGTAAAGGTGAGGAATGGGGGCTCGAACCCAGGTCCTTGTGATGGTAACATGTACTTAAACAGGTGCACCACCACCTGAACCCCTGTTACTATACAGTTAAAATGTGGGTCATGGACCTAGCTCAGAGGCAGAGCTCAAAATATGCATCTGTGAGGCTCCAAGTTCAATCCCTAGCACTAACTGTGCCAGAACTGAGCTGTGCTCTCACCGTTCTTATTTTTTTTTCTGTTTCTTTCACTCTCTCTTCAGCTATTTCTTATAAAACTAAGGAAGTCTTTTTAAAAGCCTTAGACAGTTTTAAACAGTAAATGAGCTAGAATCTATCAGGCACTCACCACTAGACCTGGCATATAGTTGATACACAGTCAACAGAAGCTAGCTGTCTTCTTTTTGAAACTGTTCAGGATGGTAGAGTTGTTGTCATTTCAGGGTGCTGCAGAGAGGCTTAAGTTATGAAGTGAATGTTTCATTTGGGCAGTCTGCCCTTCATTCAGGTTTGGAAATGAAGTTGTAAGATTCAGACAGGATTGTAACGAAGAGTTGGGTGGACACAGAAAGGGTTAGAAGGGCAACTGGAGCATGTAATCTCTGTCTAAAGGGATCCAAGTTCAAATGTGTAAAATTCCCAGGCAGGCTAAACAAAACCTACTCAGGATGCTGAGTGCTATCCACCTGGGTTTGAGACCCCTATAACATCCTGGTGGATCTAGGAATTTAAATAGGATAGATAGGATTGACAGGCACTGATTTACATTTCAGAAAAGTCTTGTTCTGGAAGAAATGCACAGAGAAAAATCAGAGGTAATGTGGGTCTAGTTCCCCACAGGAGAAGGAGTCAGGAAGCTCTTCACTCAGGTGAGACTGTACCAGGAGGAGGAAATGGGCTCATAATAACATAATTAGCTCTGTAATCAGTATGTAGATTTATCATGTCAAAAATGTAAAGATGAATATACAATTTAAAAGATTTTTTTTTCCCTTTTAATGAAAGTAACTTGCCAGCCTGGGTGTTGGGTAGATGGTTTGAGGAAAAGATAAGGTATTCATCTTTAACCAATTAATTTAGCAATGAATTAGCTTATTGATTTAAAAAAATCACTCAGTGTGGATGGTGAAAGTTGTAAATGAGATTAGTGTCTGTGTAGAGGAGAAAACTCAGATGGGAGTTTTGGAGGATCCCTCATTAGGCGGGAAAGGCCTCATGTGACTGAAAAGATTGTGCTCTGGCCTGGACCTCAGAACCTTCCGGGAACAGGGACTGAGTGGTCTCAAGTCTGAAACACCTTCTTCTGCCTTCTGGAAAGACTTAAGTGGCAAAACATTGAATATAGAGAGACATAGTTGATCCACATTCCGCCATGCTCTAAACATAAAAAATGTTTCTACTGGCATTCCCAGTATTTTGAAGTATAAAGATAAATGAAAGAAAAACAGAAGGAGAAGGGCCTAAGAGGGAGGCAGGACATATCTCAATGTACTTTAGGCCACAGGGCATTGGCATTGGAGTAGTGGAAAGAGCATTGGTGCTGAAGGTTGGTAGTAATACCTGACTTTGAAGTTTGGTTCTGCCATTTAATCAGTATACTCAGGGGCCAGGAGGTGGTGCACACATCACCGTGCACAAGGACCTAGGTTCAAACCCCAACTCCTCACCTGTAAGAGACAAGAGGTCTGCAGATGTCTATCTTTCTCCACCCCCATATCCCCTCCCTTCTTAATTTCTCTGTCCTGCCCCACAAAAAAATGGAATAAATGACTACTGGGAGTAGTGGATTTGTAGTACAGGCACCAAGCCCCAGCGCTAACTCTGGTAGCAGAAAAAAAAAAAAAAAAAAAGATACTCTAGGTCAAGCTGCCTCAAATTTTTTGAGTCTCCACTTCCACAATATGGTTGCTGATACCAGCTTCCCTGGATAGAATAAGGGAGATCACCTCAGTAAAAGTACTTAAAATAATATTAATATCTTCCACATGTTGATCTTCTTTATTTATGTATGTATATTTATGTCATCTCTTGGGCGTCACTGTTCCAGGATGACTTTTTCATACAGAAAGACAGAGACAAAGAGAAAGAGGGAGAAACATCATAGCACCAAAGCTTCTTCCAGTGTGATGTGGACCAGGCTCAAATTTGGCTGTGGGCATGAAAAAGCAGGTGCATAATCCAGGTGAGCTGTTTTGCTACTTTTGTGCTATTTTCCTCTAAAGTTTTCTCTTAAAAAAAAAAAAATCCCCTTCCTCCAAAGAGTCTCGCTGGTAAACCATCACTGGGCTTGCTGCTGCTTTATCTACCATCTGTGTTCTCTTACTTTGCACTAAATTGCCTGTTGATATAGGATTCAATTTTAAGCTTCTTGTCCTGGTTTTTCCCTTTAACTTTGTGTTCCTTGTCTGTCCTTGCTTCTTTCCTACTGGCCCCTCACTTTCTAATAATAAACTGGTGGGGAAGTGAATGGATGAATAGATGGATAGACAGAAGAATGAGTTGATAGTTGAATGGATGGATGGATGGATATTGGAATTTGTCGGTCAGTAATGGAAGGGATTATATTTCAAAGATATCAGGAGGTCCATAGAATCACTAGTACTGATAAGGCTCTAATTAATTAAACAACTATGAAATAAGAATAAGAATTTCCTTTTTATTGTTGCTGTTGTTATCGATGTCATCATTGTTGGATAGGACAGAGAGAGAAATGGAGAGAGGAAGGGAATACAGAGAGGGTGATAGAAAGATAGATACCTGCAGACCTGCTTCACCGCTTGTAAAGACACTCCCCTGCAGGTGGGGAGCTGGGGGGGCGGGGCTCAACCAAGATCCTCATGCCAGTCCTTGCATTTTGTGCCACATGCGCTTAACCCTCTGTGCTACCGCCCAACTCCCAGAATAAGAATTTTCTGTGCTAAATATAATTAGGCTAGGATTGGGTGGAGAGATGGGACACAAAGAAGCACACATGCACTTATACACTCATGCATGCCTATATATTAATGCTAGCAAAACCAAACTTAGTAAAGGCAGGAGGTGAAGCATTACAAATAAAATGTGGGATAATTACCACCAGTCAGATAAGGTCAAGACATTTTCATCCCTGGGTCAGTATTCAAGTCAAAGTCTTGAGAAAGACAATCCAGTTGATGTTGCATGAGTCACATGTCACTTGATGTATAAGCTCTCTGTGCATGCACATTCAGGCGTGGGTACTTTCTCAACAGTAAACGAATGTAGTGTGGCCAACAGAGGAGAGAATGGGCTGGGAGTTAGCTCAGTCATAGCATGCGGGGCTTGCATGCATAAAGTCCAGGTTCACTCTCTCACATCATATATGCCAGAGCTGAGGGGTGTTCTATTCTCTGCACCATAAAAAATATAAATACATGGGGGTCCGGCAGTAGTGCAGTGGGATAAGTGCACTTGGCACCAAGCCCAAGGACCAGCTTAAGGATTCCAGTTCGAGTCCCAGGCTCCCCACCTGCAGACCTCCCCCTCTCTGTCTTTCCTTCCTCTCTTGATTTCCCTCTGTCCAACAATGACAACAATAATAATAACCACAACAACGATATAACAACAAGGGCAACAAAAGGGAAAAAATAATATAAATATGTGAATAAATAAATAAGTAAGGTTGTTAAGTGCTCAGTCCTACCACTGTCCTCAATAAAGAGTGTGGGTGAGTCCTCAGTCCCTGGAAGTAGCACCAGTGACTTGTTTTCTTGGTCTCCTATTGATCATCCTCTTCCTACCTCTACTTACCCTTCTTTCTTCCCAGTCTAGGCCTGACCATTACTTTCCCTCCACTTCTGAATATCATGAACAGTGCCTTCCTACCTCCTCCAAGAAGCCAGTGTAGGCTCCTGTGTTCCTCTCCCTGAACTCCCATTACCCTGCCATCAGTGAGTTCTGAGTTGTTCCTAAACCCATTTGTTGTTTCACTCTTTGGGGTCTGAACGATCTAAGTTTTCTAGAAACTAAAGCCTTGTTCAGAATATGTCCTATATTCCTCAGAGTCAGTGGCCAATGAATGCATACTGAACAGTCATCAGTATGGATGTTTGGCTTAGAGCTGGCAGCTGCATTATCATACCATAGAAATTATTCCAACAAACTGTCTTCGGGGAGTTGAAGCAAGTGGGACTCCAAATGATGTCTTACCCAAAGTTGCACAATTAGATATATAAATAATTATCAATCTAGAGCCCAGATCTTCTTCTTTTCAGTCTAAAGCCCAGCACTCCTTGCTCCTGTTGTGTGTGTGTGTGTGTGTGTGTGTGTGTGTGTGTGTTCATCCTGTCTGAGTAGGTGCTGGCCTGTACATTATTTGGCATACTAAATTCTTAGTTGGTGTTTGTTTAATCAAATGAAGTCCTGTCAGGTCTGTACTAGTATGTTTTACTCTGTTTCTTATCCCTTCCCCATCTTTGCCCAAGTTCTGTTTGCAATAAGTACCTAGACCAATGAGCAACCAAAAAGTGTTGACTTGTCCTTAAAATTTCAGTTCTTTTGAAAGCAGTGAATTTTCAATCAATCAATCAATCAATAAATGCTGCATCCCAGAATCAACCAAATCCATTGTCACCAAAAGCACTTGGAGCAAAAGCAAGTGCCCTTGTCAACCACCCTGCCTCACTCTGCTTTTCCATGTTACGTGAAAAATTAGTTGGTGTACTGGAAATAAAGTCACAGGTAGCGAACATTTTGACAAGGTAATGGTCCCCTGCCTTTCTCGACATCTGCGAAGGAGTCGGAGTCCATTATAATGTCACAACGGTGCATGCCATTGACATCTCATTGAATAATTAAAAGGCGGTTTAATCATAGCGATCATCCACTTAGTGTCTGAATCCTGATGTCAGGGAAACATATGTAAGGAGGCAGACCAAGGGCTGGGGGGATGGGGTACAAATATGGGTCAGAGCTAAGACCACCCAGCCAGCAGCAGATTCTGCCACCTGTGCTATGGTTCAGGGGAAAAGAAAGTGATTATTCCTGTCCTCTGCTGTGCCTGCCCCACCCCACCCCCTCCAACAAAGAAAAGAAAAAGGAGGTGGAAGAGGAGGGCAAAGAAGAAGAAGAAGAAAAAAAATTTCTCTTTGTGCTTCTTTGAATTAAATGCAAGAGCAAACCTTTTCAATCCAAGTGAAAAACTGAGAGTTCATCGATTCTCATTAATCATAAATACTTTCTGCTGGAAGGGAACTTAAAGTTTTCACTCTTTCCTAAGGCAGGTATTTACTGAACATCTGCTCTGAGTCAGGAATTGTGCTCAGTGCTGTGGATGGAGGGACAGGGATGACAGACCAGTTCCTGCTGCTGTGGGGCGTGTGTTCTGATGGGAGACAGATAAAACCACCATTTCTGTGGTGACCCAGTGACTATTATTGTAAGTGACATGATCAAGGAGGTCTTTTCAAAAGTGGCACCGTAGCTGAAATCAGATGACAAGAAGACAAATGAGTGCAGTTCCCTGGGAGAGCTCTTCTGGCCTAGAGAAGTTAGTGGAAAGGTTCCCGTGAGAAGGCATATGGTTGCCTACCAGCCAGAGGACCACCATGACCCTGGGGAGGAAGGATGAGGGGGTGGGGTAGGGCCAGGCAGGCTTCCCAGCTTCTCCAGTAGGGGTTCTGGATTGAGCTCCAGAAGGTGAAACAGAGGAATGGCAGTCCTGTTACATGGAGATCTTCTATTAGAGAGAACATGCCAACTCTTTAACCCCTCCCCCAACTCTGTGCTCCATACCAGGCTCTGCTACATGCTGGGAAAGAAACAGGAAGTAAGTGTATCTGTATCTGCTTGCTTCCAGGGGTTTACTGCCTGGCAGGGATAAAAAGAAAAAACAAATAGTGGTCACCTAATGTAAAATCTGCCGGGCTGTAGGTCAACCCTGAACTTTGGAAACCAGAGACCAGAGAGATTTTCCAGAAGAAAGGACCTCCCTGCTGAACCTTTTGTTTTTTAAAATATTTATTTATTTATATATTCCCTTTTGTTGCCCTTGTTGTTTTATTGTTGTAGTTATTATTGTTGTTGTTATTGTTGTCCTCATTGTTGGATAGGATAGAGAGAAATGGAGAGAGGAAGGGAAGACAGAGACAGGGAGAGAAACACAGACGCCTGTAGACCTGCTTCACTGCCTGTGAAGTGACTCCCCTGCAGGTGGGAAGCCGGGGGCTCGAACTGGGATCCTTAATCTGGTCCTTGCACTTCCTGCCATGTGCACTTAACCCGCTGTACTACCGGCCAACTCCCACTGAACCTTTTTTGGTGATGTTGTTGGAGTCAAAGCCTTGAATATGCAGAATTCCATTGCTCCTAGGCCACTATTTCCAATCAAGTAGAGAGGGAGATCTTTCCCCAGTGCAATAGCACTCCTTATGTGGTGCCAGGGCTCTAAATGTGATGTACTTGGCAAGGCATGCATCCTTCCCATCGAGCTGTCTGAATCTTGAGGTGGTGAGAAGAGACCGATGAAGCAAACAAGGCAGTGCAGAAGAGAACCTTTTTACTGCCCATACCAAGAGGTTCTGAAAAAAAGTGATTCAGGTGAGGAATAACAGAGAAATTTGCAGGACTGGAATCACAGGACCTAGTGATGATCTCATAGCATACAGTTCCCTTCCTCCTTTTTTTATTTTTTAAATTATCTCTATTTATTGGATAGAGACAGCCAGAAATCCAGATGGTGATAGAGAGGGAGAGAGACAGAGAGACACCTGCAACACTACTTTGCCAGTCACAAAGCTTTCCTCCTGCAGGTGGCATCTGGGAGACTGGAACTCGGGTCCTTGCACATTGTAACATGTGTGCTCAACCAGGTGCGCCACCATCCAGCCCCAGTCCTTTTTTATTTCTTAACCTCCATGAATGTGACCACAATCAAGTCACCTTCAGGCTACTGAAGAATTTAGGATTTCCCAGAACTGGCCTTAGCTAAGCTGGTGCAAGGACCTGGACAGAGTTCACATCCATCCAGACTGAGAAGGCTTTTTCTCTCCAAGGGCTGGTGATTGTGATTTAGTTTGCCCCCAACCCCCCCCACCCCATAGCCTTTGCATTTCCCAAATGCCTGAATCCTAGACTCTTTCAACATGCCAATGATCATGCTTAGGGGAGAAGCAGTTACATAAGCCAGACCTCCCACCTTCTGCACCCCATAAAGAATTTTGGTCCATACTACCAGAGGAATAAAGAATTGGGAAGCTTCTGATGGAGGGGATGGAAACTATATGGAATCACACCCTTCTTCTCCTACAATCTCGGTAATCATTATTAAATGATACTAATAGTAATAATAATAATAAACCAACAAGGGACTGGTGTGGTGGTGCTCCTGGTTAAGTACAAATGTTATAGTGTGTAAGGACTCAGGTTCAAGCCCCTGATCCCCACCTGCAGGGGGAAAGCTTTCTAAGTGGTAAAGCTGTGTTGCAGGTGTCTTTCTCTCTCTCCCTCTCTCCCTCTCTCTCCCTCTCTCTCTCTCTCTCTCTCTATATATATATATATATATATATATATATATATATATACCCTGCCCTCTCAATTTCTGATTATCTCTATCCAATAAATAAAGATAATTAAAAAATAAAAACCCAACAGATTCTGGATTCCATACTACTAAAAATTCAGCCTTGCCTATAATATTATAATTGGGAACACTGAAGCCTAGAGAGAAAGAAGCAAACTAATCCAGACTGCAGATTTTTCAGTGAAAACGGTGGGACCTCCCCCCTCCATGGTGGGAGAGATACTTTGAAGTAGATGAAAAGTGCAGATGACCTAGAAGGGTTTGTGGGGACAGGAGCAAAGTGGTTCCAGGCTGGAATTCTGAGTCAAGCAGCTTGCATTTCTTTTGCATCTCCACTCATTCCTAACTGTGTGGCTTTGGCCAAATTGCTTGACCTCTCTGTGCCTCACTCATTTCCCCCACCTATATGAGAATAATGACCTTCTCTGCTACATAGGCTTGTTGTGAGTGTTAACTGAGTCAGTGCAGCAGGCACTGAGATCCACACAGCACACACAGTGCATGCCTGGTGCTCATCTCTGGTCTGAGGTAAGGAAGAGCTGCTGTCAAAACACCTGCCATCTGCCACTCTTGCTGTTTCGCACATCTCTTTTTGGCGATGATATTACAGCTTATGAAGCATCTTTGCAAATGCTTGACTCCTGTCCCCTGCCTCTAGTTGATTTATTCTACTGACATTATCTCATCTAGTCATCACAATAACAATGTGGGTTGCCTTCCTAGATGCACAGAGTGAGACTCAGAGCGGTTCAGTTACTTACCCAGGGTCGCACTCACAATTGTGCAGATGAAGTGAGATTCTAGCCCAGAGCTCTGGCCTGCCCCTTACAACCTTCATGCTTTCTTAGACTCCCTGCCTTCTAACCTGGGGACCTGTTGCTATGAGTAGGGTCACTTGTAACTCCCTGCACCCCACCTACTGTCCTCGCTAACCTCCTCCTCTGTCTCCTGAGGAGGTTGAATGTGGGCTCACTGCAGTGTGCTTGTGAGTTCCTTTTTCAGGCAGCATGGAGAGAGGAAAAATCAGGGCCGGGTAGTGGCACACCTGGTTGAGAGCACATGTTACAATGCACAAGGACTCAGGTTCAAGCCCCCAGTTCCCAACTACAGGGAGAAAGCTTTGTGAGTGGTGAAGTAGGACTGCAGGTATCTCTCTCCCACCCTATGACTTCCTTCCCTCTTAGTTTCTGGCTATCTCTATCCAATGAGAAAATGAAGATGATAGAAATTTTTATAATGTTAATTCAAAAAAGAGAGAGGGCAAAGCTTTGCAGCAGGTGAAGTCCACTTTTTTATTTTTTATTATTGATTTGACATTGATTTACAAGACTGTAAGATAATAGGGGTACAGTTCAACACAGTTCCCATCACCAGTTTCATGTCCTATCCACTCTGTTGGAAGTTTCTGTATTGTTTATCCCTCTGAGAATATGGACCAAAATTCTTTTTGGAGAGGATAGGAGTTGTGATGTTTGTAATTGCTTCTGTGCTAGACATGGGTACTGACAAGTTGATCCATACCCCTAGCCTATTTTTTATCTTTTACTAGTGGGGTAGGGCTCTGGAGAGATGAGGTCATCTGTCTAGATAAGTCAGGGTGGAATCATAGTAGCATCTGGAACTTAGTGGCTAAAATGCAGTAAGCTGGAAAGCAGCACAGATCTGTGCAGCCAATACTTTCTGGCTGGGTAACAGGTATCCTTCACCCCTGCAGCAGAATCACGTCCAAGCCAGAAATAATTCCTCCTGGAAGTCAGGGGATGGGCAGAGGAGGAGCAGGTGGTGGTCTGAGATTCATGGGGAGCTAGAGAGGAGAGGCCCCCTGTCACAGAATGCCTAGGTCAGTCATTAATGTCAACCCCAGCTCCCCATCTCAGAAGCATGCTAGGAAGACTGGCTGGGTTCTAGCCCATGTGTGGTCAGGGCTTCAGCCATAGCACCTCTGCTCTTTTATTTAACATAGCAGATTTATACCCAAGAAAAGAGTGTTTCCAGACCCAGGGTGGTACATGGCACCCAGCAGGCATTTCAACAGTAGTTTTTACCATGGTACAGAGACAAACACCAGGCTCCGTGGTTCACATGTAACCACAAAAAGCTACAATAGCAGCTTCCAGATTCACAGTCTCCACCCCTACCACATGGTAAAGGAGCTGGATAGTGGTCTTTCCAAACCTGTGTTATCTTCACATCTCAGAGGTGCAATGGGTGGGCTGTGTTGAATAAACACGCATCTAGCCATGCCTGCCGCAGTGAAGACCACAGCGTGCCCCCCTCCCTCTACCGATCTCTCTCTCTCTCTCTCTCTCTCTCTCTCTGTGTGTGTGTGTGTGTGTGTGTGTGTGTGTGTAAGTGGGTGGTACCTCCCTGAATAAGTAAATAGAAAACACTCTGAGGAGACTAGGAAATCCCTAATGAATAGCAGATGCCCTTTCCTCAGGGAGCTCACAGTCCAGCTAATGAAGGAAGCACCATCCATAACATTTCCCTTAATAGCTCATTTACAGAGGAAGCAGTCATGCAAGTCTTCAAAGCCCTCTGGGGCCTGCCTTCACCATAAGCATCACCTGCCTAGCTGAGACCTGAGTGTCCAGCCCTCGTTAAAGACAGCCTCAAACCCACTGCAGAGCACTCTTCTGTACATAGGGAAGGCTTTCTTTCTCCATCACCTCCCTTGATTTTCCTCTCATGGGACTCAGGACAATGCAGAATTCCTTATCTGTTTGTTTAATGTCTGTGAATGGGCAGGGACTCAGAGTCTATCTGGTTCATATTGGACACATGGGTTAATTTCAAATAAGTGAATGACCACTTGGGAAATCATAATAGATATGCCTGGAAATGGATTGGGGCCCAGAATGTGGAGGCCTTGAGTGACAGGCTGAGAAACTCATATTACAAGATAGTTGCACAAATACAGCCATTGCATAACTCTCCCCCACCACCTCTGTCTTTTCCTTTTACTCGATTACCCCACCATCTATTCAAAGTAAGAGGGGAAAATAAAGAAAGAAAAGGGGGCCAGATGTGACACACCTGGTTGAGCACACATGGTACAATGCAAAAGGACCCAGGTTCATGCCCCCAGTCCCCACCTGCAGGGGGGAAAGTTTTGCAAGTGGTGAATCAGTGTTACAGGTGTCTCTCTCTCTCCCTCCCTCTCTCTCTCTCTCTCTCTCCCTCCCTCCCTCCCTCCCTCCCTCTCTCCCACTTCCTTCCCTCTTGATTTCTGGATGTCTCTATCCAATAAATAAAAATAAAGATGATTTAAAATAATTTTTAAAAAGAAAGGAAAAAGAAAAGGAAAGAGAGAAAGGAAAAAAGAAAGAAAGAAAGAAAGAAAGAAAGAAAGAAAGAAAGAAAGAAAGAAAGAAAGAAAGAAAGAAGAGAGAAAAAAAGGAGGAGGAAGCCCTTGGGGATACAGAGGGGTCTGTGAATCCTGTAGCAGGCAGGCGGGTTTCAGAAGCCTGAGCTAGAGACTGGGTGGTCAGTCCCTCCTGGAGGTCTTTTGCAGCAAACACCAGGGAGGGCCAGATATTTCTACAGCTCAGCAGAGCCTGAGTCTCAGCACAGGCCAGATCCCAGTACACACTGTTCAGACAGAGCTTCCCCCCCACACACACCCCCTGCAACCTTGCAGACTGATAAACGGTCACGCACCGGCTCCCCTTCATTACTCCTGTCTCTAGACACTGCCATGGAGGGACCCGATAGTCACACTTCAGTGAGAGGGAGAGGCCCTCAGCTCCCTGGGTGGATGCAGAGAGAGGCGGAGCAGCCCAGTGAGCTCCCTCTGGAATCGAAGCTGCTCTTGGAGTCAAGACAGCAGCAGCTGCCAGCCCTCACATTCACTACAGCCACACTCATGCCTGTGATGGCAGTGTTGAAGACATGGAGTCTGGAGACTGACTCTAACTGAGCTCAAATCCAGCTACTTTTAAGTCTCTCCTGTGGATGAAATGTGGTTAATATAGCAATCTTGTTAACCTCTAAGGATAAACTGAGTCTTAAATGAGCTGCCATACTGAAATCTAAAGTGCTTGGGCATGGTCAGTGCTGTGAGCATATGACTTTGATTCCTGCAGTTCTCAGGATGCCTGCCTTTCTTCCCCATGCTTGTGTGAATTCCCTGGGGCAAGGCCCTGGCCTTGCTCACTTAACAATAGCTAATTGTCAGGCCACCAGTTCCCACCGGCAGGGAGGAAGCTTCACAACTGGTGAAGCAGTACTGCAGGTCTTTTTCTTTCTCTCTTTCTCCCTCTCTCTCCCCCTTCCTTTTCAATCTCTCTCTGTACCCATTAAGTAAATGAATAAGTAAAATATTTTTAAAAATCAGTAAATAAATTAAAATCTCAGATGGTTTAACAAATGAACCTACCCTATGACCCAGCAGTTCCTCTCCTGGGGTTATATCCTAAGGAACCAAATACACTCATCCAAAGAGATCTATGTATACCTACATTCACAGCAGCATGATTTGTAGTAGCCCAAACTTGGAAGCAACCTATGTGTCCAACAACAAATGAGTAGCTAAGAAAGTTGTGGTATATATACACAATGAGATACCACTCAGCTGTTAAGAATGATGAATCCACCTTCATCGCTTCATCTTGGATGGAACTGGAAGTAATCGTGGTAAGTGAGATAAGCCAGAAAGAGAAGGGTGAGTATGGGATGATCCCAGTTGAGTAATAAGAACAGAATGGGAAAACACAAAGTAGAACTTGGACTGGGTTTGGTGCATTGAACCAAAGCGAAGGACTCTCTGTGTGTGGGTGTGGGGAGGGGCAGTACTTTCATGCCCTGGTGCATGATGGTGGAGGAGGACCTAGGCTTGGGGGTGAAAGTGTTTTTCAGAAAATTGAGAAAATTTACACATATATCAACAACTGTATTTACTGTAAACCAGTTGTCCCCTCAATTAAAAAATACTAAAAATAAAAAGGACAGTAGCTAATTGACTCAATTGAAGCCCCTATGAAATTCATTATTAAGTCTAGCTTCCTTGCTGTTTTCCCTGTTACCCTGGAAAATCCTGCAAACCCCTTGAGGACAAGGACTCAGCTCCCAGCACTGGGTACATAGTAGCATGGCAGAGAACAATTGTTGATAAATGAGTAGCAGAAGGATGGGAACTGGCAGTGCTGTGGTGTAGAAGCCAAGAAGAAGGCAGGAAGCAATATTGATTCTTAAGTAAGCTGTCTTGCTCAAGAGGGCAGGTGGCAATTCTGATCGCTGAGCAAGGAAATGATGGGGGTGGGGAGGAGAACCATAGTAATGCTGGAAACCAAATACCTGAAAATAGGGATGAAGGACCAGGGTGTTATTTGGGTCACAAAAAGTTTTTTTTTTTTTTTACAAGATAAAAATGGTCCTTTGACTAGGGAAAACATACTCATTTCTTTCTAAATCTGCAGGAGTTTGAGGGCTCTTGCGGTTCGATCAGGGCAATAAGGAATGAAATCAAAATATTTGTCAGAGAGGTTTAAAAAGGTTCGGAAGAGGCAGTTCCCATGGAAGAGCAATCTAGAGGCAATAAAACATCTTTGCAATTACCAGGCGGGAGACGGCAGGAGGCCTGCCCTTGGGCAGCTCAGGTTCCTTTACATGTTGATGTCCAAGGGCCAGGACCTGCACTGTGCCAGCCAGGGCTGTTGTCGAGGTGACCCCTGGAGAGGGACTGGGGCTTTCCAACGTGTTAGCACACATCCTCCAGCTCCCCGGCCCTGTGATGGAGAGAGGTAGCTATTTTCTGCAGAGCTCAACCCGGCATAGTGTCCCTGCTTGCCACCTTGATCCCATAAGACATTTATGGCCTTCCATGCAAAAGCACTCTGCCTTGCCATGCAGCCGGACCTGTATTCCTGAGCCCCCCTGATGGCAGGGATCTATTGTGTGGTTGCCGGAGGTGATGAGATTCAGCAGGAGAAAACCATCAGACCATCATTTTTCCTTCAAGAAGCCATTAGCTGATTCTGACTGACCTTCGGGGGAGCCCTGGGAAGCTCAGAGTGGCCTCTGTGGAGCACACTGACCAGCCCCCGCAGCAATAATGTGTGTGTGGGGGGGGGCAGGTTCTTGCCTGCTTCTGTTTGCTACCTTAGTGACCTCCCCAGACTATTGTTGCTGTCATGGGTAGTTAGAGTATTCTTGGGGACAAGGTCAAGAAATCAGCAGCACAGCCCAGTGGAAGTATGACTGGCCTTCCAGTCCAGGAGACCCAGTCCCATCTGTAAATCTGCCCCCACCCTGCTGGGATATCATGCAGCTTATTTCTCTTTTTTTTTAGAAGCCCCCTCACATGCAAAGTCACATGGAAAGGGGATATAGGATGATTCACTGTGGCGCTCCAGGACCAGAGGCATCTGCATCACATGGGAGCTGGCTAGACATGCAGATTCTTGGGCCCCATAAGCAGTAGCTGGAGGTAGAACCCAGCATATGTGGTCTCTCAGCACCCAGCTATTATATGCAGGCTGAGGTCTGAGCAACACCGTCCTGGAAGAATAAAGAATTGTATCTTACTTTCTATGCGTAACACCTAGGATGAGCCATAGGCGCAGATGGTCTAGTAGGACCCTAAAAGAAAAGATAAAGCCCAGATTCACATGGGGGCTTGCCAGACTGCAACTCTCTGTTCTTTCCACCACATCTCTCTGTTTCAATCGCTTCATTTCCCTCTACCACTCAGACATAGCCCTTTGTTTAAGTTATGGCTCAGGATGGGGGCTCTGCTAGTGACATGCATGCCTTTCCTCGTCTGGTGAGACTGTATTTTGGGGGAGCTGTTTGGGACCTGACTTCTGAACTGAGTGCTGACTGCATATAGAATACCAGGCAGTGGTATCTGCACATATATAATACATGGATTTGCAAGATTCTGTTATAAATTACAGGGTTTTATGACCCCGGTTTTGCAGCTAGATGGTATGAATTGTAACAGTACAATATATTGCTGTATAAGATAATGCCACTGGCAATAGGGGCCTAATATATCATTACCAAAGAAGGTGTTGCATTTAGAAATGTGCTATTTTTACTTGAGTGCCTTTGGTGCTTTAAAACTGTCATCTCTGAGATGTCCTGAACTGACAGGATTTGGGCAACTGCCACTTTTCTTGTAAGCCCTGAACCCTCCCTGTTTCCCAGAATGGCCAATTGATACCACTGAGGTGCTTGTGGGTGTGTCAGGAGAGAAAGGATGATCCTCCTTTCCTATTTCCTTTCCATCTCTCTCATGTACACACACACACACCCCTCACTCCTAGCAGGGAAAGTTATATGTAGCCTTTTATTCCATTTAAATAATGGTATTTATTTATATATTTTGCATACAGATAGAGAAAGTAAGAGGTGGGGGAGATAGAGAGTGAGAGAGAAAGGAGAGACACTATTCACGAAGCTTCCTCCTTGCAGGTGGGGCCTAAAAGCTTCAAACCTGGGTCCTTATGCACTGTAACATGTGCACTCTACCAGGTGCACCACTGCCCGGCCCCAGCCAGCCTTTTATAGTGTTGCTGGTTATTCATACTTGAGTTCATGTACACCAAGGACTAAAAGTACAAGCTCTAAAGTCAGATTGCCTGAGGTCTAAATCTCTGGTTCTACTACTTATCATCTTAACCACATTTAGAGAGTTACCTAACCTCTCTGACCCTTAGTTTCCTCTGAGCAAAAAAAGAAAGAAAGAAAGAAAGGGAGAAAGAAAGAAAGAAAGAAAGAAAGAAAGAAAGAAAGAAAGAAAGGGAGAAAGAAAGAAAGCAAGCAAGCAGAGGACAGGCCTTGATTTTTGACTCTCTCCGTGCCCTGTGTCTAGTCTCTTTCCCCCTCACTCACTGACTCACTCACTCCAGCCACAAGAGACTTCTATTCAGCTCCTTAAATGCATCCCATGCATTTGTCCTGGCCTTTTCCTCCTACCTCAGGGCATTTGTCCTTCCGTTTCTGCCAGTAGTGCTTCTCCCATCCTCCTCTGCTGTCCACTGCCCCCCCACACACACATAGACTTCATCCAGGTCCCCACTCAACTGTATTTCATGCGAGTGCTCTCTACCCTACACAACTCTCCACCCATCCTCATTCCCTATCTCTTACTCTGCTGTTTTTTTGGTTTTTTTTTCCCAGCATGGATCGCTCCTGACAGTTGAGGTATTGATAAACTGACTATTCATGTTCCCCTATCTCCACTAGATCGTAAATTCCCAGAAGGCGGAAGGAGTATAAGCTTTCTGTTTTTAATTTCACGTTGTCAGCACCAAGGACAGTACCCAGCATACCTGGAAGATAACTGTGGAATGAATGGCACTTAACCTGATTCTAGTGAGAGAACTGAGATAAAGCATGCAAAAGGCACTTAGCATACTTCCTACCACATATCCACTTATGTTTATTGAGCACTTACTGCTGACAGACATGGTTAAATCACTCCATACATATTAATTCTCTTAATCCTCAACACAACCCTGGGAGGTAGATGCTGTTATTATAATGTCCATTTACCAAGTGAGGGAACAGAGACAGAAGAGTAAGAACTTGACCGAGGTCATCCAGACAGTGAATACTAAAGCCACGGTTCAAAGCTGTCCTCTTCTCTGCCAGGTACACCTGTCATCGAGGGAACTATGAATGGTGCTGTGGTTGCCACCATTGTTATCCCTATTTCCTCTAGATAATAGGAACACTGGTGCCACCCACACATGTGCCAGCTCTCTTGTCTTGTCCAGAAGATGGTACATGGGGAGGGAGGATGGGTTGTCTCTGCAGAGAGTCCACTCCTTAGCTTTCAGTTATCTTGCAATGGGGGAACCTGTGTGGGAGAAGCAGCGTAAGATGCACCGGTGCACTGGATTGGGAACTTAGCTTCCTGAGCTTTTGCTTTGCTTGCAACCCCTGCCCCCCACACACACAGCTGGGACTGACTTGTTGTGTGACCATAGAGAAGTTATGTTCCCTCTTAGAATCATAGCCTCTTCACCTGGACAATGGGGTGTGAGATAGCTGCCCTCTTCCCACTGTGCAGTTTCTGAGGATCATCTGGGACAGACTCCAGTAGAAACTATTGTCTAGATGAGAGGCTGAAATGCAGAGATATTCAAATCTCACCTTTCTAGGGGTGGGAGGAAGGATGGGTAGGGCTTCCCTAGGGAGCTATCAGAGCAGGAGCGCACGCGCACCTGTTAGAGGCCGCCCACACCAGGCTGCTGTCTCATAGTGCTCTCACAAGTGCAGCCACGGTTATGTGAGATTTTTCCTGGTAGGTCAGAATTTCTTAGTAGGTCAAAACAGGAATTTTTATGTGAAAAAATAAACAGTTTTTTTCAGTGCAATTTCTATAGCAATCTGTGGTGGCAGAAGGTACATCTGTGGGCTAGATTATGCCCAGGGATACTGACAGTCCCCATCTCTGCATCTGTAGCAGCTGGGGGAAGAGCTGCTAGCAAGGAGATTATTCAGGAAGCAAAAGGCTGCCTATCACCTCAACAAACCTCACAGGACTGCCAGTGGCCTCCTCCCATATTCTAGACCCAAGGGAGTTATTATAAGAAGGGCAGAGGGATCATTTTTCTTTTACAGCAATTTATTTTCATGTCAGTGCATTTTTTATTATTGTGAAAGTAGTACAGGAATTTTAAAAAGCAAACAGTATAAAAGAGTGTACACATATTTAAAAGACTTCAGCGCTCTTCTGAGAAGTCAATCAGTAATTTATGGCTCTTTCCAATATATAGCCCTTTTTTTCCTTCTCCATCTTCTCCTCCTCCTCCTCCTCCTCCTCCTCCTCCTTCTTTTTTCTTGTTTTTTGCAGAACTATGACCTTGCTTGCACATATATCATTTCACTAATACTTGGCTTTTTCATTAATATGGATGGATGGATGGATGGATGGATGGATGGATGGATGGATGGATGGATGGGCAGATGGACAGAGAGACAGACAGACAGACAGAGATACTGTAGCAGCAGAGCATCTCCCATGTGGTGGTGCCAGGGTTCAAGCTCAGGCTGCACAAAGGGCAAGGCACGTACCCTACCTGGTGGTATTTCTCTCTGACCCCTATAACCTTTGCTGTACATGTCGTTCTTCACTTTTATACTTAATGTATCTTAGCCATCGTTTTTTATGTTAGCTTTCACAAATCCATCTGGTAGTTTTGGTTACACAACAGCAAGCCATTATCTTACTAGTCCACACAATCAGACTCTTTACTTGTACATAGTGTTTTGATGCCATATATATATGATTTTAAATATTGTATTTACTTATTTATTTATTGGCTAGAGAGAGAGAAAAATCAAGAGGGGGAAGTAGAGAGGGAGAGAAAGAAAGACAGATACCTGCACCACTTCTTCACCACTCATGAATCTTCCCCTACAGGAGGGGACCAGGGCTTGAACTAGGGCTCTTGAGCATTGTAACAGGTATGCTCTATCAGATGCTTTACTGCCCGGAATATATATATATATATTTATATTATTTGCATATCTGTAAACTAAAAAGTAATACCTGTTTTTCTAAAGTGATCACTCAAATCCATGGAAATTAGTCTGATATATAAACCTATAATATTTTTGCCCTCATATGAATCAAAAAGCCTAACAAACAAATTAATAAAGCAAATGGGGTAAAATAGTAATAATAAGTGACTGGGTAAAGGGTATGTGAGTGTTCCTTGCATTATTCTTTGTAGTATTCATTCAAATTTCCTCTAAATTTAAAATAACTTCCAAATTAAAAGTGTTGAAAACTTCCCCTAATGAAGCAGCATTATGGCTTGCCTGTAATCTTTTAATATTAATTGCAATCACCTTATTGCGTCCTAGTTTAAAGCCTCTTATTCTATATTTGATTTTTGATCAAATGTACTATCTTGATATATGCTTATAATAGTGAATGGAATGAAACAGAGTAAAGCTATCCCTCCTGCCCATTCTGTCCTGAGATAATGGGCATAGCAGCCTGGTGTAAATAACAGTTCGCAGCTTGTTCCTTATTGGCACATAGATATATAAGCATATATTTACCTATTCGAATGCCCTTGACCAAAATCTATGCACACTAGCCTAAAGCTTATTACTTACTACACGCCATGACATTCCAGCAGTAGATTCAGAGCTAACGTGTGCCTTAATGATTTATTTTAATCCACACACAATATTCAGTCTTTTCTAAATGACCTTTTGTCTGTTTTAAAAAACAGTCCAATTCATCACATAAAAATGTAAGTGGCTTATAAACATAAAGGTAGGAAGTAATTATACTCCTCCACCAACAGTAACCACTCTGTTGCTCTTTTATATCCGCTTCTGGTCTGTTTACTCTACTTTTCACATATATATGTCTTTGTCTACAAAGAAGTAGTTCATAAAAATGATACTACTGTCTATGTCATATTGTCAGCGGTGCTGCAAGATACCAAAAGATTATTCAGAGACACAAGTTTTTTTTTTGTTTTTTATCTGAGAGAGCCCAGAGGTAACTTCACTGATATTCACCCCTATAGAAGAAGTTGGAGCAGGGAGGGGCAGATAGTACAAAGGCTATGCAGAGAGACTCATGCCTGAGGCTCTGAAGTCCCAGGTTCAGTCCTCTTTACCACCATGAACCAGAGCTGAGCAGTGCTCCTGGTAAAGAAAAAAGAAAAGAAGTGGAGTAAGTGGTGAAGCCCTGCGTTTAGAGTCCGAGTTCTTTTATTCACATCCCGTACAATACATCAAAATTCCAAATTTCAAAGTGGCTAATTCAGGCAGGAAGCAGGACAAACAGCAGGGATGTGAGTAAGTAACTAGGCTGGTGGTGAGCAGTTAACTGAGTCCTAGACTTTCTCGATCTCATCCCAGTGTCTAAATGACTACTCGTCACAATAAGCTATTGTTTTTCTTTCCCATACCAGGGGCCAAGACTATTGCCTGGGAGCTATTGCTACACAAGCAATAGATTGACTCTTTTTGACTCCATCCATGTTTGCGGGATTTACAGACAACTCACTCACTGAGTAGAGTCCTCTAGATGCTGAGTTATATGTCAAGCCTGAAGTTACCAGATATCTAGTCTGAATGTTTCTCTACATTGGTGTTTTCTGGTGCCCTTCTCTTTTGATGTATTGCTATAATGTGAGAATTATTCTCATATATTAAATGCACTTTTTAAAAATGGAAGCATGAAAGGAATTGAAAAAAAAGTTAAGTTAGTTTATGTTCTCATGATTGTGAAGTGGGACAATCAGAGAACGCTTCCTGAAGGAGGTATCTGAACAAAGTCCTAAAGGATGACTACCAGCCAACTAATCAGGTGGAAAAGGAGAGGGGAAAATATATATACATATATATATATATATATATATATATATACACATATATATACACACACATATATATATACCAGAAGAGGGAACAGCAGACGTAATAGCATGTAGCTAAAAGGAAGCTTGGTGCTTGAGGTTTAATGACTTGGTGTGTGGAAAAGAGATAGGACCATCTCTTGGAAGGACTGGGACTAGATGAAAGGTCTTGAAAGCAATGGAGTCCTATCATAGGATTTCATCCAGAAAGAGAAAGGAAGATGCAAGGATCATACCTGAGATTCCTGTTTTAGAATAATCACTTCAGTGACTGTGTGAGGAAAGGTCTGGAGACGGCCAACTGAAGGCAGGGAAGAGAACCGTCTAGAGGTTTCACGGAAATGCCTGACCTGGTATTCCCTGACCTTTGTAAATTGCCAAGCTAAAAGGTAGCCTGGATCTTCCTCTCCCCTGTAAAATAGAGCCACTTCTGGACCAGTTGTGTGAGTCTTTTTGGCAGTTGTGATGTTCTCAGCTGGTGGATGTTGCTTCAAAGCCCCAGAGCACCTGTTAGCAGAGCCATTAACAATTTGATGGAAATGGTTTTGGAAAACGTGCACCAGGAAATCTGTTCCTTTCTTTTTCAGCTGTCCTGCATGAGCTGTAGTTCAAAATAAAACCCAGAAGTTCCAGGGAAGCAAGATCCTGGGAACCCACTTAATGATAGAACCCAACAGATGGCTTAATTGTACAAGCCATGGGTGATTTTAAGGAATCTCCCACACATAATTATCCCCAATTGGGTTGTCTCAGCATGGTGGAGCTGCAGTTTCACCAGAGATCATATGCTATGGCCAAGCACGCATAACATTTGGAAAAAGAGACTACATCCTGAGGGCCAGGTGGTGGTGCACCTGGTCGGGCACACGTTACAAACGCAAGGACCCAGGTTCAAGCTCCCGGTCCTCACCTGCAGGGGGAAAACTTTATTAGTGGTGAAGCAGTGCTGTGGGTGTCTATCTCTCTGCCTCTCTACCCCCCCCCCCATTTCAATTTCTGGCTGTCTCTATCCAATAAATAAATACAGATAATAAAATTTATTTTTTAAAAATGAAAGAAGCTAGATGCCACACTTTTTTTTTCCCAATTAGGGCTATCACTGGGGCTTGACACCTATACAACTTCACCAATCCTGTGGTCATTTTTTTTTATAGAGGGTGAGAGACTGGAAGAAAAAAGGAAAGACATCAAGTGCCTTTCCATGACTCATGAGTTTCCCCCTACCCCCCCCCCCCCGTAGGTGCTCCCATATGGTGACCTGGGAATCAAACCTGGGTTCTCATACATGGTAATATGTTTGCTCTACCAAGGGAGCCACCTACTTGCTCCATTTATTTATTTATTTTTATTTGATTTATTTATACATTTATTGGATAGAGGCAGAAGGAAATCAAGAGGGAAAGGAGAGAGAGACTGACCTGTAACACTGCTCCATTGTCTGTGAAGCTTGTCCTGCTGCAGGTAAGGACTGAGGGCTGGAACCTGTATCCTTGTGCATTGTAACACATATGTTCTACCAGACAAGCCACCACTGTCCATTGCTGGCTTTTTTTAAAAAAATCAGATTCTTACTTTCCTTGTTTCATATATAGCCTGCAAAATCATGTGGTCAGACCCTACTAAGGCAACTACAGTTAGGACTCAAAATTCAGTGAGTATTTATTTATTTTATTTTTATTTTTTTTTATTTAAGAAAGGATTAATTAACAAAACCATAGGGTAGGAGGGGTACAATTCCATACAATTCCCACCACCCAATCTCCATATCCCACCCCCTCCCCTGATAGCTTTCCCATTCTCTATCCCTCTGGGAGCATGCACCCAGGGTCATTGTGGGTTGCAGAAGGTAGAAGGTCTGGCTTCTGTAATTGCTTCCCCACTGAACATGGGCGTTGACTGGTCGGTCCATACTCCCAGTCTGCCTCTCTCTTTCCCTAGTAGGGTGGGTCTCTGGGGAAGCAGAGCTCCAGGACACATTGGTGGGGTCTTCAGTCCAGGGAAGCCTGGCCGGCATCCTGATGATATCTGGAACCTGGTGACTGAAAAGAGAGTTAACATACGAAGCCAAACAAATTGTTGAGCAATCATGGACCCAAAGCTTGGAATAGTGGAGAGGAAATGTTAGGGGGGGTTCAGTGAGTATTTATTTTAAGTTGACAATTTTATATGACCCATAACTGATGTTATCATATACAAATGACCCTTAACAGCAATAAATAAATAAATAAATAAATAAATAAAATAAAAGCTTCCTCACCCTTTGCCATGGTGTTTCAATAAGTAACTGGTGACCCACTTCCACCAAATCCTCCCCTAACATGAACCTCAGGCACATCTGTGGGGTCAATTACTGGATGGTCCATCCGCAGAAAATCATTTCTGCCACTGAACACGACACTGCATAGACAGAGGCCTTTGTTTCATCTTGTAAACATCTCTAGTGTTAAATAGGAAAAAAAAAAAAAAAAAAAGGAAAAGTGCAAATTCATCAACCTAATTGTCTGGAAGTGGAATATCTTCCATGGAGCATTAATAAATACTGAACTGATGATCATTTTTCAATTTTGACTCTGATCCAGCTCATGTAACTCTCAGCGATACAAATGAGGATGGTATTGTGGTATGGCCATAGGTGCCTGTGTGCTTGTGTGTGTGCTCACACAAACTTCCACCTGTGCACACTCATGACTAAAGTGAAGCTAGGGACCACTGTTAGGAACACATCTGCTTGTTGTTGATTTCCTGGAATTAAACATATTGTTTGGGAGGCAGCGTTGCATATAGTTAAGCACATATGAGTCTATATTTGGACCCTCTTTCTGTCCTCTGTGGGCTATGAAGTCTTTGGGAGTTGTGTACCTTTCGTAAGGCTTAGTTTCTTTCCTTGCAAAGTGGGGATAACTAGCTCACATGGGAGTGACTCCCATTGATAAACAGCAAACAAAGGTGCTCAGCAGTGTCCAGCTTGCAATCAAGGGTAATTGTTATTTCTGTTGGAGCTTCAGAGAAGGGATATTAAAGGCACAAAATTTGTCTGGATTTCTGCTCATGAGAACAAGTCAGACCTGGCAGAGAGAGGCAGCATAGAGAAAACAGGAGCATCATCGATAAAGCTAAGAGAACAGCACAGGTGGTGAGTATGCTATTAAAGTGGAGATATACAGTGGCAAGCCAGTGAAGGACCAAGTTCTTGAAAGATGGAAAACAAACTCTGAACAAGCCAGAGGTGCCAGGCAAAGGCATCATAGAAAAGGAAGCAGAGGGGATCAGGTGGTGGCGCACCTGCTAAGTGCACATGTTACGATGTGCAAGGATACAGGTTCAAACTCCCAGCCCCCACCTGCAGGGGAAAAGCTTTGCAAGGGGTGAAGGTGTTTCTCTTCCTCTCTCCCTCTCTAGCTCCCCTTCTCTTTGTATTTCTCTCTGTCTCTATCCACTAAATAAAATAATTTTTAAAAAGAAAAGGAAAACAAACAGGGAAACTCCAGCTGAGAGAGCTGAGACAGAGTGAAGTGGAGGGTACACATGAGATCAGCTAGTTCAGGAACTAAAGGCCAGAATGAGGGACCACATCAAGTCATGCTATAGAGGCCTCAGCCAAGCATGTGGGCCCCACTGCTGGGTTCTGTGAACACCTTTTCCTTTTCCTTTTTTTTTTTTTTCTCGGATAGAGACAGAGAGAAGTTGGAGGGGAGGGGAGGGGAGGGGAGGGGAGGGGAGGGGAGGGGAAGGGAGGGGAGGGGAGGGGAGGGGAGGGGAAGGGAGAGAGACAGACACTCACAGAACTGCTTCACCACTTGTGAAGCTTTCCCCCTGCAGGTGGGGGACCAGGAGGGCCTGAACCCCTGGGCCCTTACACACTGTAGCATGTGCATTCAGCCAGCTGTGACAGCATCCAACCCTGAGAAAACAGGGAAATAAGACTCTAGACTTAAACCAGCCCAATGTTAAACTTAAGAAAGGCAGATCAGGGAGCTGGGCGGTGACGCAGCGGGTTAAGCACACATGGCTCAAAAATCATGGACAGGCATCAGGATCCTGGTTTGAGCCCCCGGTTCCCCACCTGAAGGGGGTTCATTTCACAGGCGGTGAAGCAGGTCTGCAGGGTGTCTGTTTTCTCTCCCCATGTCTGTCATCCCCTCCTCTCTCTATTTCTCTCTGTCCTATCCATCAACAACAACAGCAATGACAACAACAATAACAACAACAACTATAAACAAGCGCAACAAAAGGGAAAAAATAAAAAAGGAATGGCAGATCAAACAAAAGCAAAACAACCTGTCTTTAGCACCTTCTGCTATTGCTCTTTTCTGGCAGGTCATGGGCAGGAAACCTGGCCTCCAGGCTGGGTCAGTGTCAGCAACCCAGAGAGGTGGAGCAGGCCCTGGTGGACCAATTTGTCCTAGAACAGGACAGACTGTGACAAAGGCTGTTTGTAGTAGGGGCAGCTGTATTATGCATGACATTCATTTGCTAATTTGCATTTCCTTCACCTCTTAAAAAATGAAAAGCAGAAGCAAATAAATGATGAAGGGAAGGGAAATTGAATGCCTAATAAATGAAAGGACTGCAGTGATGAAAAAAATGTTGGTGCAGTTTGAAAACAAAATGAGTTCTGCTAAAGAGGAGCCATGAGTTCTCTGGGCAAGGTTGCCCTATGGTTATAGCTCACACCTGGACTGAGATAAGGCTCAGAAAGGAACAACAAAGCTCCATGTTCTCCCACACTTTGTGTGACCCTGGGCAAGTCACTCCATCTCTCCTGAGAGCCTCCGTTTCACCATAGGGATAGCAGGTATGCTAGTGCCTGATCTAATACTTTAACAAGGTTCTATAGATCCATGTTACCAATGAAGATGGGAGAACTGAAACTAAACCAAGAACTTGCAGATCAATGCAAGTGATTGTTTTGAGTGCAATGCTTATTTACTGAAAGTGGGACTTTTTGCCTTAGAAACAATGATGAATGAGAAGGATGGTCTTTGCCTGTACATCTAAGTTTAAACTTCCTAGCTCTATGATCTTGAGTAAGGGTGTTGCTTCCCAGCTCTTGCCCAGTTTCATCAGATATGAAATGAAAATAATTCTGATTACACCCTCGTAGCATTATCAAACAGCTAACTAGCATAAGGTATCAGAATGTACCTGGCACAGAGATGCTCAACCAACTCCTTCCTGCACTGACTCTGGAACAACAAAACTTGCCCTGATTCCTTTGGCAACTCAACATCTGCTTCATGAATTAGTAACCACTAACCACAAGGAAAAGCTAGTGTTTAGATGTCTTTTGAGCTGTGAGAAGCCTAGAAATACCGAGCTCAGGATCTATTTCTTTCTCATCCTCAGAGAGTTTTTAACTGACAACAAATACTAAGTCAACCCCTTCTTCAAATCATAACCATGCCATAAATTTGACCTCAAAGAAGGTAACAACAAGTAGGCATAAAACATAAAGAATAAGACCAGCAATCTTCAGGTTAAAAATGGAAATAAAGCATAAATACAAATGTATTTTATACATAACCATCTGAAATACATATTCATCAGTGCCAATTCATCTAACTCCAATCACATATAGCTTGAAACTCAGAAGCTCTAGCCATTTCTTTGCTGTTAGTCATAATTTTTCAGCTTGTTCCTTGAAGCTGAAGGTTCTATGGGGGGGTGCCTTGGGCAACTTTGGGTGGGTAGGCGGGTGTGGATAAAGCAGAGTTCTGAGCCCAGCAGGACTGAGGCCACCTGTCCACCTGAAGCAGGAACTCTTTAATCTGTTTTAAAATCAGGACACATGATAAGCATTTAATTTTTTTTTTGGTTGAAATGTGAAAGTAATCAGTGCATTTAGAATGTGGTTCAAACCCCTCAGCTTGCAAGGTTAAAAAAAGAAAAATGAAGATGTGTATGGATGGTGATTTGCTGAGAGCACTTAGTAAGTGAGCAGAGAACTGTGGAACTTCAGAGCTTATATAGTGCCAGGCCTCTCCCTCTGCCACTCAGAGAATCTACTCTAAGCCTAGAGGCAGTGTTTACCATGGGCCCTCCCATGATTCTGAGTTAGCTGGACACAGCTGGTCTATCCTTTGGGGTGAAGACAGGAGGCCAGCAGCCTTACACAAGGAAGGGGCTCCTGAATCTGGCCTCCAAGTCCATCGTTCAGCTGCCAGCACCTCCTGGCTTCCCTAGAAAGAGACCACTTCCTCTGGGTGGGTGTGGTAGCAGGGCTGACTCCAATAGTTACAAATCAGTGGGAGTGGGGCCTAAAATGCTTTGATCACCTCTAGTGTGTCTGGCAGCTTAAACAGTGTCCTCCCTGAGAAGGAGGTCTTTGTAATTTCACTTTATAAATAGCAAAACTGAGGACTGACTGGGAAGATTACTCAGCCCGTGAAAGTACCCACTTGGGTACCTAAGGCCCCAGAGCTGCAAGTTTAGTCCCTGGCACCACCTTATGCCAGAACTAAGCAGCGATTTGGTGTTTTCCTTATGCCTTTTCTTTCTTTCTTCCTCTCCCTCTCTCTCTTCCTCTCTCTCTCTCTCTCTCTCTCTCTCTCTCTCAAGCAAAAACTCCTTTTCACTTTTTAAAATATTTTATTTGATATAAATATTTGTTTATTTCATTTAAAGGGGGAGATAACGATGGAGAGGAAAAAAAAGAAACACCTACAGCACTACTTCACTGCTCATATAGCTCCCTCCATGCAGGTGGGGGCTGGGTGCTTGAACATGGTCCTTTAGCGTGGTAATTTGTGTGCTCAACTGAGTGCACACCAGAAAGAAATTTTTTAATACTTTATTTATTTGTTTATTTATTGTATAAAGAGAGAGAAGTCTAGGGGGAGGAGGAAGATAGACAGGGAGAAAGAAAGAGAGACACCTGCAACAATGCTTTACTGCTTTTAAAGCTTCCCACCTGCAGGTGGGGACCCAAGGCTTGAACCTGGGTCATTGTGTATGGTAGCATGTGTACTCAATCAGGTGTGCCACTGCCTCGCTCCTAAACCTTTAAAACTTGTTAAAGTGAAAACTGAGGCTTTACAAAAACTAGATGTGGGTCAGAGAGGTAACTCAGAAAGCAGGACTTGCATGCCTGAGTTCTCTAGTTTTCTCCCTGGCATGTTGACACACTGGTTCTCTCTTTCTCTCTCAGTAAACAAATAAGTACACAATTTAATAAAAGACTGTGATTTGCCTAAGATGGTTAGAGATGGGATCAACTTTCATGGGCCAGGGGATCATGACGTCCGAAACCCCTGTTTGCAAGTCAGACCCCTATGACTTTTGGACAAGCTAAACTCACTGTGTTCTGGGACTTTGGAGCTTTGGGCATGAAAGTCTTTTTGCATAACCACTATGTTATCTCCCCTACTCACCCCCCATACCTTTGGTTTTCTGGAAACAACTTTCTTGTCTGCTGCCTGGAAACATTCCTTTCAAAAATATAAATAAATAATAGAAATGAGTTGCAAGCGTTTTTCTGGATTCATAGAGTCATTTGAACATCAGGTAAACCTTGGAAGGGAGACCCAACAGCTGGACCCTTAAAATTTTCTTAGGGCCAAGATACTTATATTTGTCACCACACCCCTTCACACACACATACTTTGCATTAAACAAATCCCTTATCATATGTGAAATACAACTTTTTGCTGTAACAGCCTTTGAAAGGGTAATTGGAATTCTGCCTTAGTGGTTATTTAACTGCAAGTTGCTCATCTAACTTACAGCTGGCTATGATTTCTTAACAACCATCCTCTGTACTTTGGAATTTTTTCAGAGTGAGGAGAATCTAATCTACACATTATTTCCAGCATAGTGAAATTTTAATGCATGCCCTATGAAACAATTACATGACAGAAACATGATGTTGTATTTTGTAGATATTTAAATAAACACTTATTCATTACATCCCTGCCTTTTTTGCTTTCTAGAATCAATACATGTTTTTAGTCTCTGGTGTGTGTGTGTGTGTGTGTGTGTGTTATTTATTTATTTACTTTTTGGCTAGGCTTTTGAAAACCTTGTCTGAATCGCAGAGTGACTGGTGCACAAATCAGTGGTATCAAGGAATCCTTAGTAGGAATCAAGCCAGGTGCTGCCAGTGATAGATGGTGTAAGATGGAACTCAACCCAGTGACTCCTTAGGACTGAATTCCCTGCTCTGAGAATAGGGATTATGGTGCTATTTCCATATGGCTATAGGAATTATATGGGCTCATGTATGGTGCAAGTGCTTTAGGAAGCAGTCTCACAATATACACTTGCTTTTCATTGTGATAATTTTTAATAGCCTCACCTGCTGACTTCACCTGGGAGCAGGTACACAGGAATGCCTTATTTCCCCATAAGCAGGAGTGAGCCTGCCACTTCTTTATAAAGCTTCCTGGCATAGCACCTGCTGTTGACCAGCTGTCCCCTTGCCATTTTTTGCTATTTAGTGGCTGCCAGGCCTACCTGGGTTTTAGGCATGGTGCACTGAAAGAAGGTGAAGGAAGCCTACTTACTGAGGGCCTACTGTGTACTAGCTATTCTTTACGTTCTAGCAGTATGTCATTTCATTCTCACGGAAACCTATGTGTACAGAAGTGTTCTGTTTCTCTCTCTGCTTTCACCCCCATCCTCCATCTTCCCCGTATCTGAGTCAAGAGCCAGGGTGCCAGTCTGTAATCTTCCCCCCGCCTCTGCCTTCAGTCCCCATGTTTTATCCATCATCCAAACTGGTCAAGAAGTCCACCTTCAACACATAGTCCAAACCCACCCACCCAGCACTATCTTCTCTACTACTGTCATATCTCTCGAGGGTGGAATCAACTCCATGCTAATCACCCCACACTGCACACAGGCTGCCCCCCCCCCCATTCCATCTTCTACTGGGATACTGAATTCTTTGGAAAACATAACTCTGAAGGCTTCACTCCTCTATGTCCCCTTCAGTATTTCTTCCTGGACCCCAGATAGGAGTAACAATTCACCCTTTGATCTTAACCTGCACCACACCCCCATCTCACTCTCAACATTCCTCTCACTCTGCCTTCCAGCTTCTGAGCACCACCCACTCCCTGCAGACTCTCTACACATTTAACACAATGCTTTTCATGTTCTTCCCTGAATCCTCCTCATGTGACACCTTCTTTGCAGCCTCTGGTTTCCGGATCTCAACCATCTCCTCAAGGAAGCCTCCCCAGATAGCCAAGATATTTCCTGTCTTAACCTCATCATTTCAGAGCTTCCTTCATTGCTCCACCCACAGTTTGTAGCCATATTTCTGTCTTGTACATATCAGTAATCCAAGAGGGCAAGAACAGGGTGGCTAGCAAGTGCCAGGGCTCCATGGAAACTCAATAAATAGTTGTTGAATAACTGGAGATTTTCATATTGGCTTATTGTAGAAAAGCAGGTATTTAACCCAGAGATGAGTTGAAATTTCAGCAGCTTTCAGATCATAGTGGTTCCCTTTGAATGCCTTCCCTTCCCCACAAGTATTCCTATCTCTGTGATGGCTCTGACAGCACTTTATTTAATTATTTGTTTCGAATAGATACATTGAGAGGGAGGGGGATATAAAGAGGGAGATAAAGAGACATTTGTAGCACTACCTTACCACTCATGGAGTTTCCCCTCTACAAGTGGCAACTGGGGGCTTGAACATGGGTCCTTGGACACTGCAATGTGTACACTCAAGCAGGTGTGCCGCCACCATCAAGCCCCTCTTATGATACTTTAATCCATCATTTTCTGACTTCTTCTGGTAGCCTTTGAGCTTCTCAAAGTCAAGAACCCTCAAGCCCACTTAAGGAACAAATAGAATTTATGGTAAGGCAGTCCCAAGAACCAGGGTCTGACTGGGCATCTCTACAATGAGTATGATGATCATTATGCCTGGTTATAGTTATTATATTATAGCCTACATAGATATAACTATTATTAGATGATCATTACCATAGAATAGACTATGCTAATGATGAAAAACATTGCCAAAAGCCCTGTTTAACCTTTGCTATTTGTAGGAACCCAAGAGCACTGAAAGTAGAGTATCTCAAGATTACAAGGTGGGCAAACCAAGACCAGAACTCAGAACCACTCAGTATTCTCTTCTTGCTCCTTTTTGCTACCAGCATGTACCACCTGGCTTCTCTCCTTGCAGAGATGCAGTGGTGCAGAACCAGTGAGAAAGGCAGGAGCAGGAGTAGAACCACTCATTACCAAATTCTAAAGCCTGTGTGATTGAAGTTCAAGAAGTGCTCCCTGAGCAAGGCACATCTGAAAGCTCATGGGTGGTTAGGTGTGGCTGGGGAAACAGGCACTTCTTTGAGAAGGAGGCTACTGGCTTCCTCCCTGGGTGCCATTCCAGTGCATAGATTATTAAAGTCGATTATTACACTTCTGTTTGCTCTTTTATTACCCAAAATGATTGAATGTGCACTTTATATGTGTATACTTGAACTCTTTAGTCAAATAGCAGCATGAAAAATAGAAATCACAAAAAATTATCTGTAATACATATCATGCTTGGCACTATGCTCAGTATTTATATGTGTCTATTCATATCAACAATGATCTGATTCATTTGTCTAACAAAAGTCACCCCATTGTAGAAATCAGGATTTCACAGGGTGTGGGGGGGGGGGTGGAGAGGCTTGTTTTCCAGCCTATTTTTGTTTTGTTTTGTTTTCTCATGTTTTTGATGATCTTTTACTCTTCTCTGTAGTGTGAATTGTAGGCAGAGACAGTTGACCTCTGTCAACTCATACTGTCACTACAAAGTCATTATTATTCCATAGCTTTTCAAATAAAAGTATTTTCTTCTGCTGCTTTCTTCATTCCGGAGGAGGTCATATGTCAACATATTTGACCCAAGTGAGTGTCTGTTCTAAAAGAATCACTTAGTGTGTTCCCATGTGTTCTTAGACTTTCTTCATGGGGAAGATGATTGGAAGAATAAAAATATTGACGTTGCCAGTTTAATTTACTCTGTCATATGTGCCCTAGTGCCATGCATTATTTATTGCTTTTGTGAACTTAACAGATACATGTTGAGGTCACAGAATGTTTCCAGGATAACACCTGGGAGATCTTGATCTACTTTTCTGTTGTTACATAGCTACATAAGAGGGGACAGAAGCTCAGAGAGATTAAGTGACATCCAAAGTCACACAGCTCATTTGTGGCAGTGATAAGTAGAACCACATCTTCTGAGCTCCTAGTTAGGTGGATCCTTTGTATAGAGAGTTAAAAAAAACAATAAATAAGAAGCTAGATGTGTATGGATAACATTTTTATTCTCTCTACTACTACTTGTATTTGAAATTTTCGACACACAAAAAAGGGGGGGGGGACTCCCTAGTGATTATAGCAGGAATAGGTCCTGTTTTTATCTTTCATCTCTTCAAGAAAGATTTGTTTCATTCTTCCCAAAGGGATCTTCCTGTACTTGAATTCCCTTAACATCACACACGGTCTGTTCCATCCGTAATTACTAATGGTGATGTGGGGTTGTTTTCCTCCCTTCTGACTGCCAACAGAACAACTGCCTACCTGTGACATTTCAGACTCTGGGACGTGAGCACAGGCTTTTTCCCACACGTGTATTCCCAGACGCCTGCTCTTCTGATACTGACCCCACATGGCTGGAATCCCCCCCACCACCACTCCCCAGCTTCACCTACACACAAGCCAACTTCAGGGATTCTGCCAACATCAAATGCTACAGCACTGCATTTATGAAATATTTCCCTTTCAGTGGACTCATTTTATTTGCTTCAGTCTATTTCCAGAGGAAACTGTGTGCCATTGCTCTGGATAGAAAATCAGCCATATGATCTATGAAATCAGGGTTTGATGTGCTAGTTCCACTTAATCTAGCCTTCATTATTAGATGCGTACCTGTCTTAGAAACAAAATGCCCGTCAATGCACAACCTAAAATCTCCACTTAGCTGGCACACAGTTGGACTGAGAAGCTGGAAAATAGTTGTTTTATGGAGACGATTATATACTAAAGTGGAATTTGTAAATGGGGAGCTCCCAGAGGTCTCTGGATTACTCTCATGAATGTCAAGGATTTAGCCCACTCCTGTTTACTGAGAGGCAGTGAAGTGGGCTGGAATGGACTGGGCTTTGAAGTCCCACAGATTGACTTTAAATCTGATTTAAGTTCTCTCAAGAAGTTGCTGCAGTCCTCTGAGCCTTGTTTTCTTTATCTGTGAAATGGGGATAATAAAATCTCCCCTCCAGGGTTGCATTGAAGATCATCCAGGAAAGCAGTTCAGTTGGGAAACCCATGGAGTCATGATTTCCCCCAAATTCCTGGAAGACCGTGAGAGACTTTCTTTTTAATTTTAAAAAAATGTTTATTGATTATTTGTTTTTGATAGATACAGAGAGAAACTGAGAAGGAAGGATGAGATAAGGAGAGAGGAAGATACGTGCACACTCCTTCACCACTTACGAATCTTTCCTCCAGCAGGTAGGGAACTTGGGTTCTTGTGCATGGTAACATGAGCATTCTAACAGGTGTGCCACTACCTGGCCCTGAAAGACTTTCCGACTCACTGTGAAAGGCTAAATCCCATTCTATGTAATATCAGAGTTAAAGTGGGGAGCATGTATGGACTTGCTGCTGCATTCTGAGACTGGGCTTCCCACGTGTGTATAGCAACCATCCCCAGAATATATTGATTTAAACGCATGGCCAGAGATTGCCTGTGGAAGATAAAGGCCTCCACTGCCTTGTCTTCCACTTGCCCAATGTGTCCAGTGACTTCAACAGGCCTCTGGGTTGATTGTAAAATCCAGGATATCAGGGAGCATACCTTTCACTTCTTCACAGTCCTGACACCTACCACCACAGTGTGTGTGTGTGTGTGTGTGTGTGTGTGTGTGTGTGTGTGTGTGTGTGTGTGTGTGTGTGTGGTCAAACAGGCTGGATCACAGGATTACTGGGGTCTTGCAGAACAGTTAGTCAATACAGCCCTTTTTCCCTTCAGGTTCAGAACCAATTGAAAAACCAGAAAAGGAATATATGTGAATATTTAAATAGTCAAGATCCAGATGTTGTCTTTATGACCAGTGTGGTCTATATCAGGGATGGTTTCTATCTGTGGAACAATGGCTTCCCTGGTAAATACTGATCATTACAATGACAGAGAGTCACCCCACAGTCAGATAGCATAAAGCATCCTCAGGTAGATTCAGGGTAGTGAACCAGCCCTCACCATGGATGGTAAGATGCCAGAGAATAAAGGGGCTAGGGAAGAGGTGGGATTGAAGAGACAAGATTAACTGGGCCACAGACATATCTCAGTGTGTTAGAGCAAGGGCTTGTAAGCCTGAGGTCCCAGATGCCCCAAGATCAATCCTCAAAACCACCATCAGCCAGAGCCAAGCTGATGTGTTCTGGTCTTGCTCTCTCCTTTCTCTCAAATGAATGAATAATACATTAAAGATGTTCCACTATGTGAAGAAAACAACAGAGAGAGCAAAGCAGCCCCTACCTATAGTGACTCTGCTTTGGCTTGGTTTATTTTATTTTACTTTATTTTATGACTCAAGTTCCATTTAAAAACTAATATCCTCTAAGTCTAGTAATGAAAAGTGCCCAGTGAAGTCATGCACAGAGCAGGTGGCACCTGAGAAAATAGTATGTTTCAACCTGAACAGCTTGGAACAAAGGAGACATGAGTTTATATACAGTTCTGCCACCAACTAGCTGTGCAACCTTGAACCTGTCTCAAAAAAGAAAATCCATGAATTCTGTGACATAGGGTTATTCTGGTGATAATAAAGTAATGTCCCACTAATGCTTTATGAGTAATTCAGAATAAACATTCTATAACTAGTAGCCCCAGAAACCAGGGTGGTGGCTCACTGGTTAGAGAATAGAACTTGCATGTCTGGTGTCCCTGGATCAAATCCCTGAGTTTGATTGGATCAATCCACCAGAGTTGAGTGATATCCATCTCTAATAGTCTTGTCTCATAAAATAAATACATCTTTAATAGCAGTATTATTTAATACTAACCCCAGATTCTGGTCTACCAAGGTCTTATTCTCTATGTTGTTTTATCTTTTTTCTTTCTTTCTTTTCTTTTCTTTTTTTTTTTTTTTTTTTGCCTCCAGGATTATTGCTGGGGCTTGGTGACTACACTACAATCCACTGCTCCTGGAGGCATTTATCCCATTTTGTTGCCCTTGTTGATGTTGGATAAGACAGAGTGAAATTGAGAGAGGAGGGGAGGACAAAGAGGGGAAGAAAGAGATAGTCACCTGCAAGCCTGCTTCACCACCCATGAAGCGACTCCCCTGCAGGTGGAGATCCAGGGTCTCGAATCAGGATTCTTAGGCTGGTCCTTGTGCTTCGTGTCATGCACGCTTAACCCGCTGCATACTGCCTGGCCCCCTCAATGTTGTTTTATCTTAAGAGGGATATTCTTAATAATAATAATAATAATAAAGAGTAGGTCTGGGTGGTGGTGCACATGTTACAGTACACAAGGACCTGGATTCACCTCCCAGTCCCTACCTGCAGGAGGAAAGCTTCACAAGTGGTGAAGCAGTGCTGCAGGTGTCTCTCTGTCTCTCTGTCCCCCTTCCTCTCAATTTCTGGCCCTCTCTTATCAAAAAAATATAATAAGACAAAAATTTGGGGGACCTGACCATGGCACACTGACTTAAGAGCACATAGTGCTGCTGGGCTAGTGCTGCTGGGTGTGAGCACAACAGGTTAAGCCACGTGGCAGCAAACCACAATGGCCGCCTCCCGCTCTGCACACCAGCTCTTCTCCAGGTTGGGAAGTGGAGAGAAAAGAGAGAAACCAGAAACAAAAGTGGGTTTTATGGGATAAAACTGGAAGTGGCAAGTCGGGAACGGAGATGGCTAGGAAAGGGGGTGGAGAGAGGCAAAAGGCATGCTGGGAAAGTGGAAGCGTCCTTAGCAACTGTTTCAATGGTTTTAACTGGTGGGATTAATATACCCTGCTGGCAGGGCAGGTCTCGAGGTAGAAAGAAGATAGATCAGGCAAAACAATGATTATGGAAATAGGCCATACTTTCAGCAATGCAGCATGGAACTGGGGGGCTGCCTGAAATAGTGCAAAGTGCAAGGACCTGTACAAGGATCCCAGTTCGAGCCCCCAGATCCCCACCTGCAGGGGGATTGCTTCATAATCAGTACAGCAGGTCTGCAGGTGTCTCTTTTTCTCTCCCTCTCTATCTTCCCCTCCCCTCTCAATTTCTCTTTGTTCTACCTAATTTAAAAAATGGAAAAAGAGGGAGTCGGGCTGTAGCGCAGTGGGTTAAGCGCAGGTGGCGCAAAGCACAAGGACCGGCATAAGGATCCCGGTTCGAGCCCCGGCTCCCCACCTGCAGGGGAGTCGCTTCACAGGCAGTGAAGCAGGTCTACAGGTGTCTGTCTTTCTCTCCTCCTCTCTGTCTTCCCCTCCTCTCTCCATTTCTCTCTGTCCTATCCAACAACAACAACAACAATAATAACTACAACAATAAAACAACAAGGGCAACAAAAGGGAATAAATAAATAAAATAAATATTTTATTTAAAAAATGGAAAAAGAAAAAAATTAAGGGGTCAGGCGGTAGTGCAGCAGGTTAAGCACACATGGCACAAAGCGCAAGGACCAGCATAAGGATCCCAGTTTGAGCCCCCAGCTCCCCACCTGCAGGGGGTAGCTTCATAAGCTATGAAGCAGGTCTGCTGGTATCTTTCTCTCCCCCCTCACCATCTTCCCCTCCTCTCTCCATTTCTCTCTATCTTATCCAAGGACAACAACAACAATAACAACAACAACAATGATAAAACAACAAGGGAAACAAAAAAGGGAAAAATGGCCTTCAGGAGCATGGATTCATAAAGCAGGCACCTAGCCCCAGCAATAACCCTAGAGACAAAAAAAAAAAATTAAAAAGAAAATAAAGAGCATCTTGATTTATGGGGAGAAGACCAGAGGGTAGGGAACAAGAAACATTAGCAGATGAAGGATCCAGCAGGAATAGGAGGTAGGAGCCCCACCTCATCATCTTGGGAGCCACAGCTCCTTCCTTCCCACTGCTTGGAGGCTGACAGACAACCTGTGGTTCCTCCTGCTTTCCTGCATCGGATGTGGTGGGAAATCTAATCAAATGGAAACCCTCATCAAGACTAAGAGCTGCAGGCATAGCCTGTACCCTGCCTAGTGTGTGTGTGTGTGTGGGGGGGGGGGGTGGTTAGAGATAAAGCCAGTATTATGCTTCCTGGCCAGTTGCCTAGCACCAACTAGCTCCCATCTCCCTGGTGGACTGCTTCCTATGCAGAGCTTTTCTCTCTCCTGCCTCAACAAAAGGTGGTCACTTAGGTGAAGACTCTGAAGGAGAGCAGGCTTGACTGAAAGGCTCACAACCCAGAGTGAGGTCTGTAGGGCCCTGAGATCTGTTATGTGAAGCTGCTCTGTTCTGAGACCACTATCTCAGGGTGGGAGTGTAAAGGAAGCAGTGCTTTTTCTCAATAGTTATCCATACCTCCAAAACAATTTGGGATGGCCCTCACTCCATCCATTCCAAATCAAAGCAGGGATGAAAGCAGCACCCTTAGGCTCATAACGTTCAGCTCAACCATCTAAGGTTGTCCCCACTTGGAAAACCTTTTGGATCCTGTGTTATAGACTCACCTAACAAGTTTCTACTATGCATCTACTATGTGCTGGGTCCAGATCTGGTGTTTATCTTCTGAGGCAAATCAACAGGCACTAATAGAAAAGTATGTCAGTGGCCAGGTGGTAGCATATACATATTGCAATGCGCAAGGACCTGGCTTCAAGTCCCTGGTCCCCACCAGCAGGGGAAAAGCTTTGCAAGTGGTGAAACAGTGTTGCGTGTGTCCCTCTCTATCTCCCCCTTCACTCTCAATTTGTCTCTATCCAATATATATATATATTTAAGAAAGTGTAACAAAGGCTGTTCTGGGGAAGTCCTGATGAAGAAAGGTTCCCTAGTCTGGAAGCTGTGGTGGTCTTCCTGGAAGAAGGGGGAACTTAAGAACAAATAGCACATGCAAAAACCAGGAGACCAAAGAGAAGAGAGCATATGAAGGAGATAAGCACATTGCTTTGGTACTTACAGGAAGGTACCAAACACTACCCAGTACTCTTAGTTAAGGTGCTTTGCAAATATCTCAATAGCATGTTCCCAGGCCTAAGCGTTTGCAGGAGAGGAAGATGGTAATGTTTACAGAGCACTTCCTACTATGTGCCACAACCTGTGTCACACCCTTGTAAGATAGTTTATTCCTCCATCGACTTGGTGAATACTTAACTGAACATGTGCTGTAAGCCAGACAGTGTTGTAGGCACCAGCTTGAACATCAGTGAGCAAAACAAACAAAAGCTCCTACCTTGCAGAGAACTATCACGAGTGTTTTGATGGCTATAAGGGATCAACAAACATTTAAGCAGAACATCCCAAATGTTCTCCCCAGGGCTGTGGAGCAATCTAAAGCTTAGAGGGAGAATTAGGTTCTGTAGTCGGGGTGCAGCTTAATCAGGGTGTTCAGGAGTGGCCTTGCATATGCACAGAGACTTGGGAAAATGGTGTGCCCCAAGTTGCAGGCACTGTCATGATTCCATCCTGAGTCCCCTGGGTAACAACCTCCCCAATGTGTCCTGGGACCTCACTTCTCCAGAGCCCTATCCCACTAGGGAAGGATAGAATGGGCTGGAGGTGTGGATTGACTTGCCAATGCTCATGTCCAGCAGAGAAGCCAGAACTTCCACCTTCTGCACCCAAAAATAATTTTTAATCCATACTTCTGGGGAGTGGGGGTTGGTAGAAGATGACTAGAGGGCTCTGAACTCCCAACTCCATCAGGACCTGGAGAGAGAGAGAGAGAGAGAGAGAGAGAGAGGAGAAAAAAGGGAGGGATATTTGGATGTAGTAATAGGTGTAGGTGTGACTTGGAAAGGAAGAGAAAATGGGACCAAAAAAATGGGGGGACAAATATAGACAGTCATAGAGATAGTAGTTAACCCATATCTTTGACATTGGGAGAACTGCTGTAGCTTATGGTGGAGGGATTGGGGGTTCAGAACTTCAGAACTCTGGTGGTGGGAACAGTCTGAAATTGTACACCTTATAATTTTGTAAATCAGTATTAAATCACTAATAAAAATGATAAAAAAACAAGAAAGAAAGAAATAGTGTGCCTACTGGCTTTGAGTTTTAATTACTTAAATCTAAAGAAAGAATACTTCAGACACAAAGGGACCCACATGCATAGGTCCTAAGGCAGGAGTGTTTCTGGCATGTGAGTTCAGCCAGAACAGGGAGAACAGGGCAGCCAGGCTGTGTGGGGCTAAGGGAAGAGGAAGAGGAGGAGGTGAGAAGCAGGCAGGCTGGGGACCAGGTGGGGGCACACCTGTTGAGTGCACATGTTACAATGCTCAAGGACTAGGGTTCAAGTCCCCTGTCCCCACTTGCAGGGGGTAAGCTTTGCGAGTGGTGAAGCGATGTTGCAAGTGTCTCACTGTTTCCCTCTCTACCATCCTCTTCCTTCTCGACTTCTGGCTGTGTCTACCAAATAAATAAAAATAATAGAATTATTTTAAAAGTAATTAAAAGAGAGATTAGCAGGCAGGCTGTACACATGAGGCTCTGCTAGGAGCGGAATAGGAGAGGGGGATGGTGGGCAAGTTGTGAGCAGAGCCTTCGTGAGCTATATGGGATCCTTCTGTTGTCGAGAATAGTCTTGAGCAACTAGCAAGGCCAGTGAGGAGGCAGTTACCTGCAGCCAAAGCCTCAGCTTTGCCCTGGGCCACACTGCCAGCCTCCAGAGTCCTCAGCACCTCCTCCTCTCAGGATGAGGACATAGTAGGAGCAGCCCTAAGAGAAGTATCATCAGGCTCACTCTAGCACAGTCTGTTCAATTTCACCTATGAAAAGGCCCCTCCCTATACACTGGAACCATCAGCACAGAACTTCAGGCCCTGGTGGCAGTTGGATTCAGGCCAAGTGACAAAGCTCTGGACAGAAGCAGAAACCAAGCCTGAGGCCATGAAAGCGCCAGTTGCCCTCCTTAGTGCTAGATGGCTCAAGCTTCCCATTACACAGGCCTGCTGACTTTGAATCTCAAGTACTTAAACTGTGCGCCAGTTTCCTCATTAATAAGATGTGACAATAATGGCTCCTGGGGTTATGCTGAGGATTAAGTGAGATATGTTCTGAGAAGTTCCAGACAACACCCATGGCTCTGGAAATGCCCTCAGTGGTGGTCAGTAGGCCAGCAGACTTTTTTTTTTTTTTTTTTGCCAGAACACTGTTCAGCTCCAACTTATGCTGGGATAGGGGATTGAACCTGGGACTTTGGAACCTCAGGCATGAAGAGTCTCTTTGCATAAATATTATGCTATCTATCCCCACTCTAATAAAAGACTAGTTGAGGAGGAGATGAACCCCTCACTCCCACTTAAGGGTGCGGACTTACCCCAGAGTGTTTAAGTCGACAAGCCCAAGACTAACAATGAGATGCCCATGATGTACAGAGTTCACCCCTCAAGTAATCTCTCCTCAACCCTGCCAGGCAGCTACAGCTGTATCCTTTTCCAAATATGAAAACCAAGCCCCAAAGCAGTCAAGGAATGTGCCAATATATTAAATACCAATGGCAGGACTACTTCATTTCAGAGCCCAGTCCCCTGCCTGCTATATCTACACCCCCTTCCCCCAAACACGCATCCTGAGCCACACCCTTCATAGCACCCTGGGGGAGCCACCATTGACTCACTTGGGCTCCACTCTGCTGCCTGCACCAACAGCTGATGGACTGACTTCTCTGTAGCACTGTGTCTGGCATGGCTGTGAATTCTGAGTCCCTGTGCTATCCTCTTGTACTACTTTCCTAGGGCTGTTGTAAGAAGTGACCACAGATTCTGTGGCTTAAAACAACAGAAGCTTGTTCTTTCCCATGATGGTGCCACAACCAGAATCCAGGTGCTAAAGGGATCCTGTTCCCTCTGAAGGCTGCAGGAAAGTCCTCGTTCCTGAGTCTCAAAGTGTCTGTGTCTCAAGTCCTCCTTAACTTATAGGCAGCTCAACTCCAACCTCTGCTTCCATTTTCACATGGCCTTCTTCTCTGTATCTGAATCCCCCTTTCCTTTGTCTCAAAGATACCAGTCTTTGGGTTTAGGGCTCACTCTAAATCCAGGAGAATTTACTTCTGACTACATCTATTTGTTATATTTATTTATCTATCTATTTATTTATTTATTTTAGATAGAAACAGAGAAAGCAGAGAGGCAGAAAAAGATGAAAAGAGACTGCAGCACTAAAGCTTCCTTCATTGTGGCAGGGGTTGGGTTGGAACCTGGGTCGCACATATGGCAAAGCAACACATTATTCAGGTGAGCTATTTCGCTAGACCTCACCTTTGACTGTGTCTTTGGAGATCCTATTTCTCAGTAAGGTTACATTCTGAGGTTCTAGATAGGTATGGATTTTGAAGGACGCTATTCAACCTTGATCCCTCCCCCGTCAATTTCACACCCTTCCCTCATGTAAAATACACTCACCCCCATCCATATTCTCCAGCATAACCTCTAAGTTTGGTGTATAGCATCAGTGCAAAGGGCTCTGGGGAAAGATGATAAGGAGGGCGATGGAGGGGGCAGCTTTGAGGGGGTGCATGTGGTGGAAAAGGGCCTGAGTTGGCGGTGAGAGTGTTTTGCAGACACCTATTGTGGGGAGATGAGAGACTTCACCCCTGTGTCAACAACTGCATTGTAAATCATGAACACCCCAATAAAATGATTTTTAAAAATCTCATCTGAATCTCATCAATTCAGAAACACCTAATTCTCATCATTTAAGTCAATTGTGAGTCTGATTGAACTTGGGGCACCCAGGAAGAGTCACAGCACCCCTGGGCTACATGGAACCCAAGCCAGGCTTAGACTGGGCTGCTTCCTTTCTTAGAAAGACATAGAGCTTAGTAAGCTGCAGCAGTCAGGGCTACACTGAACCTGAAGTGGACAGGCCACGTGTGCCCAGGCCCTGCGGGAATGAGTTTGAGGACTTTGTGAGCCCTCAAACCACTCTTCCCATCACCTCATACATTGGCAGAATTCTTTGCTTATGCCCTGACTCATTCCGAAAATAACAGAACCAGAAATAGAGCAGGAACTCAGGGCCGGAAGGGACGTCTTCCCATCCCATGCTTGAGTCATCCCCGCCACTGAGCTCTGCTCTGGCTGTGCTATGACACTGCCAGTGACAGGGAACTCCCTCCTACGTGCCCCCTGGGGCTTCCCATTTAATGATGGCCTGTAGGACTCTGAGAGGGAAGGCAAGGAGGTAAAGGGAGAAGAAGCACTGATCCAGTTAGGCACTGGCAGTGGGTGTGTATATTTGGCTATTCTGTGGAATGAAGATGGATATGAGTGAGCCAAGGCTGTCTGCATTTGTGGTCATGTCTGCCTGGTATCTGGAGCTCTGGGGGGTCTAGCCATGACCTTGAAGACACACACACACACACACACACACCAAGGTAATTGCACTATAGAGAACAGAAAATTGCCAGAGGCACATACTCCAGGGAGAAAGGGAATGAGGAGGCAGGAAAGGTCTGACTGCTTGTGTCTGGCCCTGACCATCAGGGAACTCCAGTGCACTCAAAACTTCAAAGACTTGGTCCTTCCTTCTACCATGGAGATAGGTGAGCAAGAGGTGGGAGTGGGCAGCAGAACAGCCCTCTTTAAAACCACTCACTTCACACGCTCCCATACACACACACATACACATACCCATACACACACACACAGACCTGTGAACTACCCTACCCTCCTTTCCATGAGACCAGCAGCTGTAGAGGTCCATCCAGGGTGGGGTATCATGGCCTTTCCTGAGGCAAAGAGAAACCTAGCAAGAGCCAGAGTCCTCTCAGGTCCCCATTTTTAAGTAAGTTACAAAAAAGGCTATCGGCCAGCCCCAAACCTCATAAAAGATGGATGGTGTAGTTGTATAACATCCACAGCTTTTTACGAACTTCTCCTTCCTCTTAAAAAGCTGCTAACTACAAAGAAAATATAAAAGCTCCTCGGGCGTTTTGGTGGTTGTGATAAAATGCGTTCCCCAGGAGCATGGGTTCTGTGTCAGCGTTGGAGATAGAGGCAAAGGGCCATGTGGGTGTCCATGTGCCTGCTTCCTTGTGGGTGATGGCTTTTCTCTCCCCATCATTGATTTATGCTGAGAACCACCAGCCTGTGGCCATGACCTACTTTTCTCTTTACAACACTGTCCCCTGGGCTTGGCAGGACTGCCCTGGGCAGAGCAAACCAAGAATACAGACACAAATTTGGTGAGCGTGTTTGCTGGATATTTACTCGACAATGTGCTTTACAAAATAATAGTAAGGAAGTTACTGCATTACATTTATAAGTGTCTGTGTGTGCCTGTCCATGAGGTGCTTTTCAAAGAAGGAGGTCCTCAAGTCATCTGGGATTTGAGGGACTATATGTCCTAATAGTTGCCTTTCTAGTAATATGTCATCTTTATCTGCCCAGGCCGATGCCACTCAAAAAAGACAAGAGACTTTTGCAGAGCTCATGCCAGGAGTTGCTTTGCTTGCTAGAGTTCCAGTGAGATACATATTTTTTCTTTCCCCAGTCCATTGCCCTACTGTGTCACTTCAGTTTTGAAGCTCTGGAAGACTTTGTGTGTATATAAATTGGACCGATAGAAAGTAATATACACAGTGGCTTAGTATGTGAGCTATGTAAGAGGAAGAAGAAGCTTCCTCTCTGCCCTTGTGAATTCTTATCTGAGATTTCTATCTTAAAAAGCAATCAAGGAGGCCAAGTGGTGGTGCACCTGGTTGAGTGCATATACTACAGTGCACAATGACCCAGTTTCAAGGACCTGGTCCCCACCAGCAGAGGGAAAGCCCCAAATCCCAGAGTCAGTCTATAAAACCAAAAGACAGAACTGAGCAGTGCTCTGGTAAAACAAACAAATAAATAAATAAATAGATAGATAAATAAGCACAGTGTTTTTTTGTTGGTTTGTTTTTGTTTTATTAAAGCAAACACAAGTTCCTTTGGATGTATAACTCATACCCAGGTGGAGGATATGCATGAAAAAGTGAGTAACTCAAAGAAGTAGCTTTGGAATGTAGGCTTAAAAACCATCCTAATGGGAAAAGGGAAGCAACAGTTAATGGGTGAATTCAGGTCGTTTGGCATTTATTGATATTAAGTGTTTAAGATATTTCAGCACCATTATTCTAAACTTTTCTAAGTTTTCTGATATGTGGCATGTTTTTGGTGTTGTTGTGATTGTTTATAGAAGACCTTTTAGAACCTCTTGCAGGGCAGGCTTAGTGATACTTCCTTCTCTGGGGTTTTTATTCCTCCATCTAGTCTTAATGACAGTCTAGCAAGATATAGTACACTTGGCTGAAAGCCTTTCTCATTGAGTGTTCGATATATATTTTACCTTTCTCTTCTGGCTTTTAGAGTTTGTGTGGAGAAATCTGCTGGTGATCGTATGGGTTTTCCTCTGTATATGACTCTTTGTTTTTCTCTTACAGCCTTCAGAATCTTTTCTCTATCCTTACTCCTTCCCATTCTAAGTACCATATATCCTGGTGTCTGTAGGCTTGGGTTGATTCTTTTTGGGACTCTCTGGGCTTTTTGAATCTTTATGTCCTGTCTATTGTTTAGAGTGAGAAGTTTTCTTCTATTATCTCCGGTAGTATGCTTTATCCCCCCTTCCTCTTTTTCTTCCTGTGGCAAGCCAATAATGCATATATTATTTCATTTGAGGTTATCCCATATGTCTCTGTTGTTATTTTCAGCGTCTCTTAATCTTCTCAGTTCTTTCACTTCTTAGTTTTCTCTAGTTCATCCTCAACCTTGCTAGTTCTGTTTTTCCATCTCAGACATTCTGCTCTCACTTCTCTCAGCTGTTTTCTTTACCCTGTTCAGTTACTGTGCTAGCTTGTTTGGCTAATTGGTCTCTTAATTCGGCTATTTCAGCTTTTAGCTCTCTAATTACCTCAAGATAGCTTGTGTTTTCTTTCAGAATCTCATTTGTTGTTTCCCCATTTCAGATATTTCCCTCAAAAGCTTTCCTCACTCCTGTGATTGTTGCCTCAATTAGTGTTTGGAAGCTTTTCTCATGCTTATTTGCTTCTGGCCTGTTGGAGGTTTTTTTCCTTTTTTCTTTTCTTTTCTTTTTTTTTTTTTCTTCCCTGAACTTTTGTCCTGGTTCATTCCTGCTATGTGTTGTTTTGTTTAGTTTGATCATTATATTTGGTGACTTCTGATATTTGTATTCTGGATGCTGCTGTTCAGGTATTGCGAGGTATTCTCTGGTCTTTGGTTCTTGGACCCCTGAAACCAATCACCTTTGGTGTGTCTTAGGAGTGGGTGGAGCTGTTATTCTAATGGTGACACCACTGCCTTTGGAAGATGAGAGAGATAGGGTATCTTGTGTTCCAACTGAGAAGTAAATAACTGGAACTACTAGATGGTGCCCTCATACAATGAGCACAATTTCTTGAGTCTTGAAGGGTCCCTCTGTCACCTCTTTTCAATCCACTGATCACACTTGCTTGGACTGACTTGTGTCTAAGTGAGCTACTTAAGAGTTCCCAGTTGTAAAGTTTAACCATTTTTTTTTTTTTGGGGGGGGTTGTTTGTTTTTGCTTGATTTACCTTCCCTGAAGACCTTAAGTGCTTTTTAACTATATGTGGATTTTTCATTTAATCACTCACTTATGATTAAGAAAGAAGACAGAGATAAGATATGAAAGAGAAGATAAAGATGATAAGATAAAAGGGAAAAGAGAAAGCAGTGATTCAGAAAGGAAAATGTTTTGGTCACATTGCAAGAAGGGACAAATTGGGGATGGACCTCAAATTCTCTCCCCTATTATCCATTAGCTAGATATAGATTCTGCCAAGCACTGGATTGACAGCCAGATGTCTTGGAGAGAGGAGCTCTGATGAAGAGCCAGAGTACTATCCTTGGTCTTCTCCTGTCCCTGGAGATGTGCTTGACTGCTTTACTTTTAATTCTGAGCCAGTTATCACCAAGTACGACTTTTTGAGTTAATAGAATTTCCTCCTCACCCCTTTTCCATCCACTGGCCACACCTGTCTGTACTTACCTGTGGGTTTCTGAAGAAATCCGGTTGTATTTTGGTGAATTTATAGATGGTTTGTCATTGTTTTTTTGCTAGTATATCAGGAGTGTAATCTGTAACAGCTCCTACTCCATAGCCACAGCTCTATTTCTATCTTTTTTAAGGGCTCTCCATATAATTTTCTGGTTATACCAGTTTACATTTCCACCAACTGTGTATCAGCATTCCTTTCCTTCCACATCCTCACCAACACTTGTTGTTTCCAATCTTTACAAGGGTGAAATGGTATCTCACTGTAGTTTTAATTTGCATTAATATAGTAAGTGTTGCTTGCAAATCTGACAAGAGATTTGTATCTAAAACATATAAAATAATTCACACAATATAATAACAACAACAAAAATAAACTAAAAAGTGGACAAAAAAATCTGAATAGACACTTCTCTATAGAGGACATATAGATGATCCACAGACATATGAAAAAATGTTCGACATCACTTTTTCGAGATTTGGGATTTAGGTAGGACCTCAACATAGACAGTGGCCTAAGACATTGATCCTAGAATTCTAGAATATAAATCATCAAGGGCAGCTGCTTTCAGGCCGGGTTACACAGACTGATGAAGAAAGATACACGAATATTTTCCAGGGGTGCATGAGCATAGAGAGCTCAAAGAATTCATTTCTAGGTGCTCAGTGTAAACACAGACTACCTAGGGATATACCAGGTTCTGCCAGGAAGGCTCTCCCATGCCAGTTTCAAGCCCCACCTCTTCCCACTTTTCCATGAAAGGCAGGCTTCACATTCCTCTGGTACACTTATGGAGGGGAACAAAGCTGCTGGTTCAGACAGTAGAACACTTGAGAATGTGCTTCTCCAGGGGGCTAGGCAGTGGTGCCCCAGGTTAAGCCCATGTAGTACAAAGCACAAGGACCCAAGCATGGATCCTGGTTTGAGCCCCCAGATCCTCACCTGCAGGATGGGTCACTTCATAAGTGGGGAAGCAGATCTAAAGGTGTCTGTCTTCCCCTCCTCTCTCAATTTCTCTCTGTCCTATCCAATATATATTTTTTCAATATATATTGAAAAAAATGGCTACAGGAGCAGTGGACTTGGAGTGCAGGCACCGAGCCCCAGTGACAACCCTGGAGGCAGAGAGATAAGGGAGGGAGAGAGAGAGAGAGAGAATGAGAATGTGCAACCCTAGAGGGAGAAGCCCCTGTGGACAATACCAGGGCACTTTCAGCAAGAAGTAACAGCCAAAGGAGAGCAGCCAAAGGCTGGGCATTGACTTTTCCCATCTACCTGCTCATCCATCTTCATCTCCCTCAGTATTTGGAAGTAGTCACAAAGATGCATAGGAATGGGTTTTCTGAATTGAAAAATGGTGTCAGACTTTCGGGCCAAAACTAAGTCTGACTTAACTGATTGATTCGACAATAAGGACAGTTTTGCTGTTTAGGTTGGGTGGGTAGGTCTCAGGTCACACTCCCCACAAAATATGGCAGCTTGAATATCTTAAACTAGGGAATATGATAAAACAACAGAGGCAGGAACATCACCTTGCACCCCTCCACCCCTTGCACACGTGAACACACACACACTCTCTCCCCCGTGAAATAGGCCATAAAACTCCCATATTAAAGGCGGGGTGCTTGTACCTGGAGGAGGGGAGTTGCACCAATCACCAGAGACAATTTAGGGCTAGAGAGGCAGTACAAGCAAAGCGTTTTCAGCTCAATTTAGGGCTAGAGAGGCAGTACAAGCAAAGCTGTTTTCTTCCTAGGAACTTCTTCATTACTTGCTACTCCTACTCCAATTCTGCACAATAAAAATATTTATTTGTCTAGTCTAAAAGATTATAAAGGCTTTCTGATCTCTTTTTCAAGTCTTTATTCTCCTGGGAAGGCTCCCATGCCTAAGCCAAAAATTCAATACCATCTTGAATGCTTTCTTCTATGTGAAGTAGATGTGAAGGAATCAGTCTTTGTCAGTTTAATTTTCAGTCCCAAGCAGGAAGCTAAGAGGGTTGAGGAAAGCTCTCACCTCTCCTACAGGCTGCAGGATGGACATGCCCCATGCCTTCATTGAGGGGAAATGATGGCCCAAGGTACTGGTGAAATTTTATTAAAAGCACACATACCCAAATATATTATATTTTGCTGCTACTTCAAAATGTTTGCGGTGATTGATAGCTTTTCAAATTATGTGAGGAGTAGGTCAGCAAAACTGATCAAATACCTAGGATGGTGCTGTTGCCCCAGACAAGAAATATTTGTAAAAATGTAAAATAGTTAAAATGTAATAAATGAAAGCAGATTAGCTGAGGCTGCAGAGGACAATTGATTTTTTTTTCTATTTAACAAAAAGTGACAAGAGCTGTACACTCAAAAATGCTTGAAAGGGTAAACCCTATTTTACAAATCTTGTGCTGCAACAAGAAAGAGTAAGACAGCATCTAGATGTCCCAACCATTCCTGCTTGTCCCCCTGGTACCCATGTTCTTGATTTTCTGCAAATGTTATCAGTGATTTGCTAAGAAACAAAACGAAGACCCTCTTGTTGAGAAACACTGAAGCAAGATATGGTCCCCATATCTTGCTTCTTGAAGCAGATGTGAAGGGTAGGTTTCTAGGCCTGAGAAATAATAAGACCCGGGGACAGCTCCAGGACCCTGATCACACTACCTGAAGGACCTTGTCAGGCCTGAATTTCATGGGCATCAGAATAAGTGTCAGTGGCTCAAACTTTGGGGCTTGAGATACAGAATCTATGTTACATCTAGAACAGGGTGCCAACTAGAGCCTCTGACCAGGGCACCAAGTCCAAGCTATGAGGAGACAGAGCTGCCTGCCCCCCACCCCCGCCCCGATCCATATCTCATGCTTTAGAAGTCTCCATCCTTTCTGAGGATGGGCAATTGCACACCCAGTTGAGTGCACATGTTATCAGTCACAAGGACCTGGGTTCAAGCCCCTGGTCCCCACCTACAGAGGGAAAGCTTTATGAGTGGTCAAGCAGTGCTGCAGGTCTCTGTGTGTATATGTGTGTGTGTCTCTCTCTCTACCCCCACATCTGTCTTCCCTCTTAGTTTATGTCTGTCTCTATTCAATAAATAAATAAATAAATGTATTTTTTCTTAAAAAAAAAAAAAGGAAAAGAAGGTCCCACTCTACCCTTTGTTCTGCCATGCACCTGTCTATACAGTGAGCAACCCAGGGCCACAAGTATGTCCATCCAGGGCTCCCGTTGCCCCAGACCATGAGACAGACACCCAACACTTGGAATTCCTTTCTCCAAGGACACCACATACCACAACTATTTTAGAGCAAGAGCTAGATAGACATGCGGCACTGCAGACTGGGGAGAGGAGGGCCTACCCTGAGGACACAGTAACTCAATCCTGATGCAAGAAAGACCCCCCCCCCCAACAGCTTTTCTCTCCCTTCATGCCAAGCAGCACAGTGGGTACTCAGGTGGCCTTGGGCTCTCAGCTAACTTTCCTCTTCCTGTGTGATCAGCTTTCTGGGGCCCGGAGAGCCCTGCCAGATAGCCTAAGCTAGGTGGCACTAGATCCTCCCCTTTGTATCACAGAAGGGCATTTAGCTTCTGTCACAGCACTCAGCATGGCATAACGCTCACAGCAGGGGCCGGGTGTAGCACCTGGTTGAGCACACATGTTACAATGAGCAAGGACCCAGATTCAAACTCCTGATCCTCACCTCCAGGGGGAAAACTTTGTAAGTAGTAAAGCAGTACTGCAGATGTCTCTCTGTTTCTCTCCCCCTATCACCACCTTCCCCTCTCAATTTCTGGCTGTCTCTAGCCAATAAATAAGTAAACATAATTTTAAATTTTTAAAAGAATTCTTATAGCAGGCTTATTTTTTTATATTCATTTATTTATTTTCCCTTTTGTTGCCCTTGCTGGTTTTTGTTGTTGTTCTTGTTGTTATTGATGCCATCGTTGTTGGATAGGACAGAGAGAAATGGAGAGAGGAGGGGAAGACAGAGATGGGGAGAGAAAGATAGACACCTTCAGACCTGCTTCGCCACTTGTGAAGTGAATCCCCTGCAGGCAGAGAGCCGGGGGGCTCGAACCAGGATCCTTATGCAGGTCCTTGCACTTTGTGCTATGTGCACTTAATCCACTGCACTACTGCCCAACTCCAAGCAGGCTTGTTTTTATGAATGATTTGAGGATGCATTTCTGGGTGTGGGCCACATAGGAGAGGAGTGAGCCCCAGGGCCGCCATGCCTGGCTGTTCTCTGTAATATCTTGCTGGCCATGACCCAGGAGGTCCCCTGTGTGTGATGTGACTTAACTCTGTAGCATGTGCCACTACCACCTGCATGGAGTGTTGTCTCTGCCCACGGTATGCTTCTGCATCTTAGTCCTCACAAGAGCCAAAAGGCTGGCTGTCATATGTATTCACAAGGGAACTGTCAGCACACACACCAGCCGAAGGCTCCCCTGTGGTTTGAGCCAGAAATACATTCTTGAAAATTCATTTGCAAACCCACAATTTTCTTTATTTTTTTTTTCTTAAAATTTTTGGTAATCTTAATTTATTTGATAGAGACAGCCAGAAATAGAGAGCAAAGGGGGTAATAGAGTGAGACAGAGAGACACCTGCAGCTCTGCTTCACCACTCATTTGTGGAGCTTTCCCCTTGCAGGTGGGGACAGGGGCTTTAACCTGGGTCCTTGTGACTTATAACACATGCACTCAACCAAGTGTGCCTCCACCTAGCCCCTCAAGCCCACAGTTTTCAATAAATGGCATACTGTATACCACTCACAATATTATTTGGTACCCATGTATACTCTCTTCCCTCCCTTCCTTCCTTCTTTTTGTTTTTGCAGAAAGCCTCCTGCATGTGTAATTTTATAACTCCAAGACTGTCATTTTTGTTTGTTTGTTTTTATTTCCTTCAGGTAGAGAGGTGGGGAGAAATGTCCCAGCACTAAAGCTTCCTCAGGTGCCGTGGCACCTCCCATGTGGTGCTAGGGCTTGACTCTCAGGGGTGCACATGGCAAGGCACACACTCTCCCCAGTGAATTCTCTCTCTAGCCCTATATGTCCTCCTAAACTAGAACCACTCTCATGTCCTTTGAACATAGTTTTACTGTTATATCATCTTGAGATGGGAACCTCACCATCCATTCTGACACCCACACTGTGACTGCTTATATAATGTCACCCCCTTCCATGCCCATGCCCATTATTTTACTTTGACTATATGGGCCTGGTGTTTCCCTTTGGACAGCAGGGAAAACAGAAGTCTGCAGGAAGGGCATGGCTTCCCCTAGGTCACACCCCCCCAGGTGAAGTCGTGGCAATGCTAAGCTGCAAGCCCATCACAAGTCCACACTGCTGTTCTGCTGGGTTAGCTTTGCAGGTGTTTCTTCCCACGCACGTGCTCTCTAGGTTGGAGAGAACTCGACCAGAGCCAACCTGGGCTGCTGCTTACTCAGCGGTGTGGGAGAGAGACCATAAAGTTGTGGCAGAGCGGGAACACAATGCAATGCCTTTATTGATCATAGACAGCGTCTTTATATATATATATCTTTAACGGGAAATGGCAAGTAGGAAAAGGAAATGGCTAGGAGAGGAGGTGGAGAAAAAAGCAAGAAGGTAGAAAGCTTCCATAGCAGATGTTGTGAAGGTTCTAACCAGTGGGATTAACCAATACCCTGCAGGTAGGGCAGGTCTCAGGCAAAACAATGATTATGTAAATAGACCACAGCATCAGAGCAGGGGGGCTTCCCAACATCTCCCCCTTTCTTTTTATCTAATGGCCATAGTATCAGGAATGTGGGGTGCTTTGTGAGGCAGGGAGTCTGATAGGACGAGGCGCACCTTTGGGGTTACTACTGTCCCTCCTTGATCAACCTCTAGGTAGAGAGATAGACTAACAGGATTAGACACACCCCTCAGGTTCAAGCCCTGCCAACCTCAACCACATCCTCACAATTTCCCGACATCTCCCTCTTTCTTAATGGCCATATATAAATGGGTCAATGTCTGTAAAAGACTCCATTTCTGTCAAGGGAATAGCAGTGTAGGGGTGAACAGAAACCTTTATCATGCAGGCGTTTTTAAAAGAACTGGAATAAGACATGGAGGGACAAGTAGGAGAGCAACAAGAGCCAGTGTGATGTCAAGGGGAGGCCTGGTGGGCAAAAAGGGGCATTTCTTGCCTCAAAGGGTGTTTCCTGCCTCTGGGGATGTTTCCTGCCTCAAAGTGAGTTTCTTGCCTCAAAGGGTGTTTCCTGCCTCAAAGGGCGTTTCTTGCCTCTGAGGGAAGGGCCTGCATGTGGGGAGTGGGTGTGGCCTGCCAAGTGAGAAGGGCCTATTCAGCCTTGTATAGTCCCAAGACAGTTGGCTGCAAAGTCCATGGCCTGCTGCAGGTCAGGCTTTGAGAAACCAGCAGCGTAAAGGGAAGCTGATGTAAAGTTGTATAAAGTGTCTAAGAGGTGTACCAGTAAGTCCAGTAGAAGCATCAATCCAACACCAACGACCAGGGGAAGAAATGCCAGGGGATGAAACGCTGCATGTCTATCTCGGTGGGGAAGGAAAGCCACTGGAACTTTGCTTCTTTGTAGAGAGTGAGCTGGAACTGCCAAAACGTGACAGGTGAAGCAGAAGCAAGAAGCGCAGACAGCGATGGGTGAGATAAAGGCAGTAAGAAAGTTCTGTCCTTTGGAGTCTGTAAATCAGTTTCTTTAGATCATGTCAGGTCACATCATTGGTTGGGGGGGCTGTATTTGTGGGCAATGTCAGAGGACAGGGGTTCAAATGGATTTCTGGGGATTCCATATGAGCAGATGCTTCTTCATGTGAAGGCTTGACATAGCTGTAATCACTTACTTGTGCAGAAAAAACTTGTAACAAATTAGAAGTTTACTATAATTGATAACTCAATGATTATAATTGGTTTAAGTACCTTTATAATTTTGGAAGTTCTTTCTAGTATGATTTTAAGGTTTTTTAAACAGTTTAAGCTCAATAAAATGTGGAAAGGTAAACAGAAGAACCACTGTTAGAAGCTTCAGGCATGAGAATCATTAGCATAACCATTGTGTGATCTATCATTCACCTGGGCTGGTTCTACCTCTTTAATTGAGAAGGTTTATGAGAACTTTACATATCAATAGCATCTTTTCTACCTTTTGTTACACCTATTTAAGATGGAGACACACCCTAGGTTTGTGCAGGATCTTCAGACCAGATTTAGTTAAAATATATTGATTTTAACTAATTTTTGCCTTAGACTTTAAACAACTCAGGTTACTTAGAAAGTTAACACATGTTGGTGACAATGTTTTTTTTTTGTTTTTTGTTTTTTTTTTTTTACCAGAGCACTGCTTAGCTCTGGCTTATGGTGGTGCAGGAGACTGAATCTGGGACTTTGGAGCCTCAGGGATGAGACATGAGAGTTTCTTTGCATAACCATTATACTATATCCCCCACCCATACTCATACAGTTTTCAAGACTAAACGTTTCACATTTATACCAAGATGTAAACAAAAAATCAAAAGAGAAAAAAAATTAGGATTGTCTCTGGATGTCTCCAGAAATCATGGCTGCATCCAGCATTTTTTTTTATAAAGTCAATTAAGTTTCAGAGTACTCAGAGCAAAATGGGTCATACAAAAATTCAGTCATTCAAATCACTCTCTTACAAAACACAACTGAAACCAGAGGGGGTAGACAGCAAACTTAAGATATTCACAGGGGGGGAGGGGAGAAGTGGTAGGGAGGTTTTCTTTTTGGGCTCTGTGAACCAGATTATTTCGATCCCACTATGTCATATTATGAGTCCTGGAGGACGTCCTACTTCAAAAAGGGCCTCAAAATCCCAGTTAGGCTGGTTCTGACTGTTCCTGTAGGATTGCTGCAGGCACCCATTCCCAAAAATGTCTTCCCATAGAAGAAAGAATCGAGTCAGGAGGGTAGAACTAACCATGTATCTCCATTCTTGGGGACTACCAAGGTTCTGGAGAAGGCTCTGCAAGCTAGAGTCACTCTTCTCCACCAGAGAGGGAGTCCAGGAAGTCCTAGGGGAAATCTCTATGCATCTCCCAAGCTCTACAATCACAGTCATGAGGAACCAAGGTGTGGCCCAGAACAAAGTATTCCAGAGTCAGAGAAACTGTCTCATGAAAAAAGAGTAGAGGGTTTGGGAAACCTCTTCATAAGGAGGAAGGTCGCCCATGGTGGAGGGGTCTCAGAAAAATAATAAGAGGGAAAAAAATAATCACAGTGCCTTTGTAAAACATGAGGCTGCAGAGAGCCAAGGCCATATACTTATCTGGGGCGCCTTTGTACATCTGCCGCTTATGTGGAGCCAGTGGCCCTGAGTTCAGGTGCCAGAATGCTGGGCTAGCTTTGCAGGTGTTTCTTCCCAGCCACGTGCTCTCTAGGTAGGAGAGAACTTGACCGGAGCCAACCTTGGCTGCTCTCACTCAGCAACTTGGGACAGAGACCAGAAACTCGAGGCAGAGTAGGAACACTATGCAGTGCCTTTATTGATCATAGACAATGCCTTTATATATATCTTTCATGGGAAATGGCAAGTGGGAAAAGGAAATGGCTAGGAGAGGGGGTGGAGAAAAAAGCAAGAAGGTAGAAAGCTTCCATAGCAGCTGTTTTGGAGGTTCTAACCAGTGAGATTAGTCAATACCCTGCAGGCAGGGCAGGTCTCAGGCAAAACAATGATTATGTAAATAGACCACAGCATCAGAGCAGGGGGGCTGCCTGACACTGTTCAGTGCCCTCAAGCAATGGCCACAGCAAGATGAAAGGAACAGTAGATATTTCCCTTGATCATGACCTCTGGAACCGGGGTAGGCCTTATTGTCATACGTCCTTTAGCTAGAGGATTTGTAACTTTTATCAGCTTGCACTACTAGAGGGACAGTCTTGCCTGAGTGACTTTTGAGCCCAGGAATTGTTGAGTTCATGGAGCAGTAGCTGAGCCTAAGGTTGCATGTCATGTTCCAATGGACAGCTGCCCTCCGTGGGCCTTGAGGGAGCTTCTGGCCATTTATTAGACAGCTGTAAAGGGTCATTTTCTGTGGCCTTTTCATTTGCTGTGCTCCTCACCGTAGAAAATGAGTCACTCCATGGGCTGCCTGCATGTGTACAGCAGACTTTCAGGAAACCAGCACGGGCCCCATCTGGATGCAGAAAAGGGCACAGATGTCCTACATAACCATCTTGGTCACCAGGCACAGCCTCAGAAGCCCCATCTGGATCCCAGAGTCAGGACAGTTCAGAGCTAGAGAAGACCTTCAAGGTCATCTGGCCCAAATTCCTACAATCCTTCACTAACAGCACCTGCTCCCTTGCTGGAACACCTTGGGTGAAAGGGAATGCAACCCTTCCAGGACCAGCCAGAGCTGGACAGTCCCTCTCCTGCCCAACCCCCTCCCCGTCACCCCTCCTCATCCCCCAAGAATCATCTGATCTGATCCCCTCAGGGTAAAAGATGGAGATACTCCCCAATTGTTCTGAGGTCACTCCACTAGGCCAGTAACAAGATGTCTATTTACCACCTCCTGCACATTGCCTGCAGGCTCTATTTCAGTTCCTGAAATGAGCCACACTGTTTCATGTCTCCATAACTCCGCTCACCATGTGCCCCTCCTGGAAAGCCCTTCACAGTGTGTCTCTCAGCTGCATGGGAGAATACACCCGCCTCTCGAGGCCCATGCAATTTTGTCTAAGATTCCCCTCCCACAGTTAGAACTATGTCCCCTCTCCCATGCCCCAGGAGAGTCTGTGAAGACAAAGGTCAGAGCATCAGCTCCCTCTAACTCATCTGATCCCCAGCTCTACTGTGAGGCCCTGGATAGAAGGGTCTTGTTCCTCGTGTCTATGTGCTCAGACCCATGCATGACTCTGGGCCTAGAAATGCTTGTTGAACAAAGGCACAAATGAGTAACTGGCTGAACAAACACTGGATAAGTCATGGATGCTATTTGTCATTTCAGATTGTATTTCAGTGATATTCTGCGTGCTCTCTCTTTCTCAGTCACCAATGTTATGGCTGGGGCTAGAGGCCTACATTACTCTACTGTGCCCAGTGGCCATTATTTTTTTCTTTCTTTTATTTTTCAGATGAAAGATAGAGAAGGAGAGGGACAGAAAGAAATGGAGAGACAGAGATATGGTAAATCATCTACCTGCAGCACTGCTCCACCACTCATGAGGCTTTCCCCCCATAGGTGGAGACCAGGGGCTTGAACCCAGGTCCTCATGCATGGCACCATGTACATTTTGCTGGGTAATGCATGACCCAGCCACTCTTGATCCTTTGGTATCTCTTTCCCCATCAGAGCTTTTGTCTCACTAGGTAGAACTCAACCCATCTCAGAAAAGCCAATTAAATTTCTTTTTTCCTCCTCTTCATTTCTGTATTTACTTATTTATTTATAAAATGGAAATATTGACAAGACCATAGGATAAGAGGGGTACAATTCCACACAATTCCCACCACCAGAACTCCATACCCCATCCCCTCCCTTGAAAGCTTTCCTATTCTTTATCCCTCTGGGAGTATGGACCTAGGGTCATTATGGGATGCAGAAGGTGAAAGGTCTGGCTTCTGTAATTGCTTCCCCCGCTGAACATGGGCATTGTCAGGTCAGTCCATATTCCCAGCCTGCCTCTCTCTTTAATGGGGCAGGGCTCTGGGAAGCAGTGCTTTAGGACACATTGGTGGGGTCCTCTGCCCAGGGAAGTCAGGCTGGCATCATGGAAGCATCTGGAACCTCCTGGCTGAAAAAGAGTTAAGATATAAAGCAGAGAGGCTGGGCAGTGGTGCAGAAGGTTAAGCGTGCATAGCATGAAGCACTAGGACCAGCCTAAGGATCCCAGTTCGAGCCCCCAGCTCCCCACCTGCAGGGAGGTCTTTCTCCCTCTCTGTCTTCCCCTCCTCTCTCCATTTCTCTCTGTCCTATCCAACAACAGCAATGACAACAACAACAATAATAATTATTATTATTATAAACAACAAGTGCAACAAAAGGGAAAAAAATAGTTTCCAAGAGCAGTAGATTCATAGTGCAGGCACCAAGCCCCAGAAATAACCCTGGAGGCAAAAATAAATAAATAAAGGAGAAGAAGAAGAAGAAAAGAAATGCATATATGATAAATAAAAGATATGAAGCAGAACAAGTTGTTGACTTAATTAGGAACCTAAGGGCAAGAATATTGCAGATGAAGATTTGGGGGTCTCCATTTCCAAAAATACTAGTAGATCTATTTTAGATATATTCCAAGGGGCCCATAGCCTTACTAGTTTTTGCCCAAGTCTGACAGCTAACATGCAAGTGGACCCAAGGTGTTTACTGGGGAGATGGTGTCATAGTTGGAAAAAGGACTAAAAGCCCAGGTGCCTGGTCTCCCTCCAATACATGCCCCCTGCCCCCTGCAGCTCTAGCTTTTACCTGTGCCCTCACCTTCTGGTGAGTGGAGAGCACAGCTTTTCCTATGGTGGATTTGCATTTATCAATTAATTGTGACAGTGAGACACAGTTCTCCTGGACATTAGAAATATTCAGACAAGGGCCAGGTGGTAGTGTAGCAAGTTAAGCACACATGGAGTGAAGAGCACAAGGACCGGCGTAAGTATCCAGGTTCAAGCTCCTGGCTCCCCACCTGCAGGGAGGTTGCTTCACAGGCAGTGAAGCAGGTCTGCAGATGCCTATCTTTCTCTCCCCCCTCTGTCCTCTCGTCCTCTCTCAATTTCTCTCTGTCCTATCCAACAACTACTACAGCAATAACAACAATAATAGTAACAACATGGGCAACAAAAGGGGAAAACAAATGGCCTCCAGGAGCAGTGGATTCATTCACCAAACCCCAGCAATAACCCTGGAGGCAAAAAAGAAAAGTAAAGAAGAAAGAAAAAAGAAAAGTAGTATTCAGACAAAGGGGAATGAAGGTCTAGGTATGGCTAAAGTGAGGGATAGACCAGGAAACACTTAAGGATCATTCATCCAACTAGGCTGACCCCATGCTGCAGGCCCCCCAGTAAAGATTATGAAGGTCCACAGGCTGGAGTATTTCAGAGAGCTTTTCTCACAACCCTACGCAACAGGTGCCATGACCTTACTGCACAGAGAAAAGTAAGTGAACACTAAGGACTTGCAGACAGTAAGAGGAGGGAGGCCAGGTGCCTGGATGTTGTCTCCATATACAGGGGACAGGGAACAGGGAACAGGGGACAAGGAGCTGGAATGCCACCGGGCTGACACTGAGAAGAAGCACATAGACAGTAAGCGTCACTCTGGCTTCTAGCCACATCTTAACTTATAACCACTGCCTCCCTGGACAGAGTATTGTACTGAATCATTCCTTTATGCATGCTCTTTTTTTAAGATTAGTTTTTTTTATGAGAGAGATGAGCAAGAGAGAAGTAGAGGATCACTCTGGCATATGTGTTGCTGAGGACCAACCTAAGAATCTCCTTGAGAATCCCAATGCCTTATCCACAGTACTACACCCTCCCACCCCCCACCCCACCCCCCAAAAAAAACTGGGCTGCTTGGTTACTTTTTTTATTTCTTGCTGTAACACTGCCACAGTACATGTTTTGTTTTCTACATGTGCAAGCATTTCCCTCCGATTACCAAGTCAAAAATGTTATAGACATTTTTCCATTTCACTAGAGAATGCCAAGTTGCCTGACCAAAAAAAAAAAAGACTGAGCTATTTCTACTCAGAAGGTGTTTTTATTATCCCAGGTCTTCTGAAAAATCACCAGAGGTTGTGTTAGATGGAAAGAAAGGATGCAACTGGGAAGTCCCACATCAGACTCCAGCTAAGGGCCTCAGTTCTCCACTGACCCTTGTTCTTCCCAGAAAAGGGAGGTCTTTTGACAACCCCCTCCCAACAGCACCTGATGTTCATAGTTTTGCTGACCTCTACCACGTAATCAGCGTCTGACCAGTGGGTACAGGACAGCTTGACGTGGAGTCCCTATTACTGGCTGAGCAGGTCTCTTGTTTAGCTCTAGTTTCCAGCACTGTTAATTGGCAATACAATGCCCATTGTAGCATGGGGGCAGGAGAAAAGTCAGTGCCCAGATGTGTGGCCACCTCTTCCTTGCTCACTCGAATGGCAGAAAGAGCTAAATTCCTCAAAGAAGGCAACCAATGAAGTCCAGTTTCCCACGTCTCCCTTCAAGTATGAACTGTCATTCATCCATTAGACCTTTATTTAACTCTTCCTTCTACTTGGGTCTCTTCTTTTGCTCCCCATATGTTTAGTCATTTATTGTCCGATTCATTTTCATCTTCTCTGAGAACAGCTTCACTTAACTTTACTTTCACTTCTTTGACCTCCTTCTTCCCTTCCCTGTCATCCCTTGTTCTCCAAAAACACTGAGATACATGGATATCTTCGACCAGTCTATGTTTCTCAGAAACAGATGTATCATCTGTTCATTCAAGTGCCACAGCTGAAGATTACCAATCAACCCATCATATTTTATGTCAGGCCTCATGAATAATTGAGGGCCCAGAAAGCAAGAGCATAATAGTTAACAAGAGGCTTGAGGAGGGTCTGGTTCCAAGTAATCCCATTGGTTTTCTAGGATTTTGCCAAGCTTAAATGCACAACACCTGACCTTGTGCTCTTGGCTTGCATTTCAAGTTGATTTCCATCTTGAGACAGTGTGTCTGACACTCACATAATCTGCAACAAGAACCCTTTCCCAGAAGCCAGACCATTAATAAAATCTTTGAAAAAGATGCAAAAGTGCCTATACAAATACCCAGAACCCTGGGTCCTTGAATGTCATATGCAAAGATCAGATGTCAATAGCCAGGATCTTCGTCATTTCTGGGCTTATCTTTTCACTCAGCAAACTGACCTTCCAAGAGAGTCTTGGTCTCCATCATCTGTGACCCAGCCCTACCTAAGTCCTAGTATAGATCTAAAGGAGGAAGTTCACAGTTAGATTTGCATCACTGCATCTTTTTCCAGAACAGAGCACTGCCCATTTCTAGAGAGCTCTGACCGGTGATTTCTGGGTGAACATTTAAGTCCTGGACTTCGTCTTAGAGCTGTCCTTTTGAGACCAGTTGATTTTGTAAAAGAAACACATAAATGTACCAGGCAAATTCTCCTTTTAAAGTCATTCTGGAAGCCTTCCCATAAAGCATATTAATTGATTTAGCTGATCAACTCAATGTTTGGATGTTTGTTTTCTTTTGCCTTTAAAAAATATCTGTTATCAAAGAACAAACATTTGAAAAGGAAGAGAAGGTAGTTTGATATAAGGTATTTTGGTTCAGTTCTGTGAGAAGCAGGTTGGGATTAAAAGAGGGCTAATGAGGGCTTTTAGCACATCAAAGTGTTTTTCTGAACAGCTCCCTGGTGAGAAACACATTCCCTCTTCTGAGCCAAATTCCCTGCTGAGACTCCAACTCTGTTGGTGAGAATCTGTGAACATGAAACCCTGATATGAACTTGGGTCTCTCTTGTGAACCTGGCTCTCTCCTTAGAATCTGGCTCATTTTAACATGGCTTCCTGATGTGGACTTGGTCATCTGGTGGTGCACTGGTGGTCAGGAAAAGTTTGCTGTAGGAATGAGTGAATGAATGAATGAATGAATGAATACTGCTAAACTTTAACCTTATTGGATAATATTTTCGTAAAAGATGCTCCCTCCTAAGAGACATATAGAAATGTTGCCTAAATTACAAATCCCCAATGTTATAAACATTACTGTTTATTTACCTGAACAGTGGGCAAACACCAAGCCATGTGGGATGTAGAAGGCTCCCCTTGGAGCACAAGAGGAAAAATATTCCCTCAATTGCCTTGCTTGATTCGGTTTTTAAAAAACAACTTTATTGAGATATAATTCACATGCCATACAATTCACCCACATAAACAATTCAGTACTTTTTAATATATTCACAGAGATGTGCAAACATAACCATAACTGAATTTTAGAACATGTTTGCCACTCTGTAGAACAAACTCCTATTCATTACCTGTCACTCTCCATTTTCCCCAGCCCTAAGAAACCTAATTAGTCTAATTTCATCTCCAAGGATATGCCTACTCTGGACATTTCCTACCAGATGAGATTATGTAATATGTGATTTGTTTGTGGCTGGTTTCCATTGTTTTAGCATGTTTTCCAAGTTCATGGTAGCTGTAGCATGTATCAGTTCTTGCTTTCTTTTAATTGCCAGATAATATTCCACTGTAGAGATCTATTACATTTTCTTTACCCATTCATTGGGGGTTTTGTTTATTTGGTTTTTGATTAATTCTTGCCAGGGTAGATGTTAAGCCATAAAGATGTAGCTAGAGGCAGGAGAATTCCCCCTAGTCACTATGTGGCTTTTAAATACAGAGAGCATCCAGTGGGAGCATGGAGTCACTATTTTTCTCTTTGTTCCACTGCAGAGTTTCCTTACACTAGAGAGTAGTTCAGTCCTGGAGATAATCTCCCCCCAAGCCACCACCTAGTTCAGACTAGAGCCCACTAACTAACTCTTGGGTAGACGACAAAAGATAATGACAATAAGAAGAAATAAATCATTTGAAGGACCAAGTATAAATGTGAGTGGGTTAGAGAGACAGCTCTGAGGTTAGCTTGGGAATTTGACTGCCATTTGTAGCTTTGTTTTCATGAGAAAATTAAATCTAGATTCTGAGTAATAATCTTTAAGATGAGCTTTCAGGAAAAGAAATCTTATGATCTTCCTAATATGAATTTTAAAGCTAAAAAAAAAGAATTGGTGTTTGATCTAAACAAACAACAAAAATTTGAGTATATTCTTCATAATGCATATTATGGCATTAGTACAAAGCCAAATCTGAAAGAAGTGCCTTTACTTTCTTGGCCCTCTTTAATATAAGCATCTTAAGTAACTTTGCTTTGTTTTCAATGCCAAATAGAAACAGTATCTAAAAGCCTAATATCTTTACCCAAAGTCTAATCAGCCAGATTTCTTATTATTTCAAGATCAATGGAAAGGAAATTTAAATGACCAAGTCTTAACAGAAAGAAAGAAAAAGAATAGTCAGGTATACTGGCTTCCAGTCCTTGAAGATTCTACCTCTTTTGTTTGAGATAAAAATGTTTCTCTGAGTTCTCTTTTTCTGAGAGGCAGATCATTTATTGACTTTCTAACAAACAAACAATAAACAGGACTTGGATATTTATGAATTCCACATTAGAACTGAACCTCTACTGTGGAAACCAAGACCAAGAAAGGGTAGTGTGTTGACCATGATCTCATCTGAGTTCATAATAGAGCCAGCACTAGAGCTGGCTTCTAGAATGAAGGGAATATACTGCTATCTACACTAAGGATGTGACTACCTCCAAAAGGGATTTAAAAAAAATCAATCAATTAATTAATTATTTAAAACAAAACCTTGAGCACACCATACAGGTTGAGAAAAGGGCCTGAAAAGCTGAAAGTGGTGGAGAGGAAAAAGCAGGGGAGAATGAGATCCAGTTTATGTATTGGTCACCTACCCCATGCCAAGAATTGTGCTGGGAGCTTTGTATATATTATTTCATGTAAACCCCCCTCCAGACTTTCAAGAGACACCAAGTTTCCTCAGAATACAGTCTGGGAAACCCAAGAATTCAGACAATGCACCTTATAACCTGAAAGACTCCGTTTGAATTCTTAATTGACCTCTTTTACTGTTCTGAGTCAGTTTTCTCATATATGAATTGAAGAAAGCAGTAACTATGCCATCAAATTATTGCAGGGACTCAAGGAGATAATAGATGCAACATACAGAGAGCAGGTCTGACACCCATGCAGACAAGAAATATATGGGGCTGTTATTGATTACCTCAGAGGCATTAAACGTATTACCTCATAAAGCCATTGTAATGATTAAATGAAGTGAGATATGAAATAATGCTTGTAAGGTACTTGGCATCTAAGTGTGCCTTCTCCAGGCTGATTTGCCTTTCTGCTCTCCTGCTGGGGACTAGTAGCTAGCTAGTAGCAGACTTCCTGTGCCAGGAAGGCATCCACTACTTAGAATATGGAGCAGTTCCCATCTGCTTACGCTGCTCTGAAGAAGGTGACATTCTTTTTAGCTTTTTTTTTTTTTAACCAGAACACTGCTCAGCTGTGGCTTGCAGTGGTGCAGGGAATTGAACCTGGAACTTTGGAGCCTCAGGCATGAGAGCCTGTTTGCATAACTATTATGCTATCTACCCCTGCCAGAAGGTGACATTCTAAGCTTTACCAGGCCCTTGAGTTTTTAAGTAATTGAAGCACTAAGAGTCTGAAGTGACTCACCCTGTGCTGTTTATTCTGGTCTTGTTTGCACAAAAGAAAGGAAAATCAGCAGCTCTAACCACCCACTGCAAAATGTTAGAGATTAGAATAGCTGGAGAAAATACTGAAAATAATTCCTGAGGCACGGTTGTCTATTTCTTTCATGGGTGGGGTTGGGAAATATGAGTGATGGGTCATGAGTGATGGAACACAGTAGCCCCTCCCTGTTTATCTGTGTCCCCTGAAGAGGTGAGCAGAGGAGGGAGGAGCTACATCCCAGCCACACAGTTGTGTATAGAGTCATACTGGAAGTTGTTGTTAATGTTCGGAGGCGCCAGCAGGCCGGGCTAGCTTCGCGGTGGTGAACAGAGACAGAGACTCGGAGACACACGTCTGGGCTGAGAAGCTGCAGTTTAATCTTTATTCACGAGCAGGCAAATCACCACACCATGTGCTTCCCCATGTTTCTCCTTCAGCGGGTGTTCCTGGGACTCTGGGCGTCCTTAGCATAGGGGCGGGGAGAAAAAGGGGCGCAAAACTAGCAAGGGCCAAACCAATTCTCTCAGAGTTGGGGGGAAGGGGAACAAACCAATATGAAACATAGCAACAGGAAGTCAGAAAGGAAGATGTGTTATAAAATTCACCTCTGTCAACTGAACACCTACTGTATGAGGCACATTGCAAGGCAGTGTGGAGATAGCTGTATCCAGAAGAGAGAAGAGATGCTCAACTAATAATAGCAATCATGCAAGTGTTGTCCAAGTTTATATATATATATACAAAAATAATAATATATGATGGGTTTGGGGGGGGTTGTTTGTTTGTTTTGTTTTGTTTTTTGCCTCCAGAGTGATCGCTGGGGCTCTGTACCAGCACTACGGATCCACTGCTCCTGGTGCCCATTTTTTTCATTTTATTTGATAGGACAGAGAGAAATTGAGAGAGGAAGGGGAGATAAAGAGAGAGAGAAAAAGACCTGCAGACCTGCTTCACTGGTTGTGAGGTATCCCTCGTCTGCAGGTAGAGAGCACTCCTCAATCGCTATCGAACAGGCCATGGCCGGTGTGCCGCTATGTTCCATCGCTGGGGAGTCACAGACGACCCGAACTGCCCCTGCGGCTACAGACAGACTATGACCCACATAGTCAACGACTGCCACCTCTCCAGATTCAAAGGAGGTCTCGAAACTTTACATCAGGCTCAACCTGACGCTGTTGACTGGCTACGGAAGAAGGGCAAACGCTAGAAGAAGAAGGTAGAGAGCCAGGGCCTCAAACCCAGATCCTTGTGCATAGTACTGTGTACACTTAACTGGATGTGCCGCCGCCTACCTGCCCCCAAGCTGGGCATTTTCTGTTCCATGTCTGTAGTACAATTATTTAAGGTAAGAATTATATGAACTATTTTTTAAAGATTTTTCTCTTTATTTTTTAGAATATGTTTATTGGATAGAGACGGAAAGAAATTGAGAGGGAAGTTGGTAGGGTAGACTGAGGAAGTGAGAGACACCTACAGCATTTGCTTTATCATTTGTGAAATGTGAGATGAGGACCAGGGGCTTGAACTGGTCCTTGCACTTGATGCTGTGTGCACTCAACCAGGTGTGCCATCACCCAGCCCTGTGCCATCCACTCTTTAGGGAAAGTGTAGCAGATACATGTATTTCTTCATTCATCCAGAAGGCTGTCCCCTGAGGGTGCACAGAAAACAGGCTGCAGTAAGTGGAGTGACTTCTCCCAGGTCACAAGAATGCACCCCACTATGGGTCAGAGCTGTGTCTGCCTTCAGCATTAGGAAGCTGCCTTTCAGTGAATCCCTAGCCAGGCTTCCTTATTCCCAGGGAAGGGATGTAAACTGACAGTAGGATGGGGAAGATTGATAGTCAACAACAGAGCTAATTTTTTTTTTTTTTTTTTACTATTTAAAAGATTAATGTACTCTCTAGCAAAGAGACCTTTTTCTTTATCATCACAGGACATTTTGCTGAAGAAATTGCCATGTGATAAAGGACTGTCAAGGGGTTGAGTTACCCCAATGAGACTAGCATGCATCAAATCCCCTCTCTCAATATCCAGAAAAGAAGCTGATACTCAGGGCATCCTTGGACCACAGGGCATCTCTCACAGCTCTGAAACAGTCATTGTACGTCTTCTACATGTCAACCTGTTTTCTCATCTGATTCATGCAGCAAGCCCGCAGTGCTGCTTTCATCCCTGTTTTACAGAGAGAAAGCTAAGGGTCAGAGAGGAGGAGCCTAAAGCCTCCCAACAAGGGAGGGAACATGGATTCAGACACAACTCTGGAGTTAAGAATCTGAGCTCTTTCAGTGATGACAAGCTGTAGGTTCAGAGTGCAGGCACAGAGTGTTTAAATATGTTAGTCATGTCAAGAGGGGAGGAGAAGCAGTCAGGAACCATGACAGCTCTGGTTTGGCTAGACATGTCACATATGATGGTGCAGAATAGACTGAGCCTCATATGTGGGGTGTGTGTGTGTTTCCATGTATGCGTTTGTGTGTGTTAATGTATGTAATGTTTGCAAATATATAAGAATGAATCAGAAAAGGATTCTTCTCTGCTTTGTGAGAAAAGATCTCCTACAGGAAGAGACCCAAATTAACCCATTTGAGAGCCTGCCAGAAGCCAGTGTACCTTTGTAACACTCTCACTTTGTGTCTCATATTTGGGTAGCCATTAGTCAAAAGGAAATACCTCTGAGAAACAGTATCTTTTGCTGTCTAAGAACAGAGCTGTCAACCAGCCAAGCCAAATGTCTTGACTTCAGTCCCCAGGTGAAGCATCTACTTTGGGCAGTGGCCTTCAGGGACCCTCGGGGGGAGCTGGCCAGATAATTTATGGGTAAAATCTGGGTCCTCCATCTGGTATGTACCTACATTGCCAAGAGATGCATGTATTCCTAAAAGTTTGTACCTAAGATCTGTTTTATTCAATCAAATCACCTTTTAATCTACCCTGAGACTTAAGCCTGCAAAAATACATAAGTTAGCAATAACAAACATACAGAGAAGCCACCCCATTTGCCCATATCAAGAGCCTGGGAGTTTCTCCCTCTTCCAAACCCTCCACATCCAATTAATTGGTAAGACCTGCAGCTATTGATTTACCACCTAAATCTTCCTCATATCTACTCTGTTCTTTCCATTTCTACTGCCACCTCCCTCAACATTTCTCTCCTGAACTAGTGAAACATACCTTGAACTGGTTATTACTGTCTCAACCACACTTTGTTTAATCATCCACCATATCACTTCCTCTCTAGAAACAAAATGATCTATATTAATTTTCAATAAAGCCCCTCCCCTCATCTTATCAATACAGTCCAAACCCCATACTATGGTACCTAAAACCTTTGATGGTCTCAGTTTCTCCCAACTCACCCCCAAGTTAAGAACCCATGAACCAGGCTGAACTTTGGAATGTCTTCTTGACTCACTGTGCCCTCCATACCTCCCCCTTGAATCTTTGCAAAGTCTTTAATGTAGCCCCTTGCTCCCATTTCTGCTGACTCTTGATATATCTAACCACAGACACAGGGGGCAGAGAAATCAAAGCTGATGCCAATTCATGATCAGTCAGAAGTGAAGGTCACTTATCTCTGAAAGTACTAAGTGTGTTAATGAGGAAATAAGGAATAATTTATAAAAACTCTAGTGGACATTTGACTTTTAATTTTTTTTTTTTTTTTGCATTAAGTGCAATAGCCCTGTGTTCATTTGAAAGGAGACAGTTTTACAAAATCACCATAAAAGTCGATGAACTTTAAAAAAATCTTTCGAGTGGTTGGGGAGGTAGCACGGTGGCTAAGGCACTAGACCCTCAAGCATGAGGTCCTGAGTTCAATCCCCGGTAGCACAATAATAATGTACCAGAATAATGTCTGGTTCTTTCTCTCTCTCTCTTCCTATCTTACTCATAAATAAATAAATAAATAAATAAATCTTTCGAGAAAATAGTAACCACATCGTCTCTTGGACCTTGTGAGAACTAAGGTGTTGGTGGGGATTAGGGTTGGGGGTGTTCCAGAACTTTGGTGGATGGTGTAGTGATTTACACACACTATGTGTGAGTGTGAAATGCATACCTGGAATCTTACAATTTTGTAAAACACTGGTGTATCATTAGTAAAAAGGAAAAAATAAAACCTTTTTAGAAAATACGTGAAAATTTACCAACTCACCAATATGTCTACCTCCCCCTATAGCCTACACCTTACCACACATATGTTGGTTTAATTCTTTAGGATCATCTTTCTCCATGTAGGTCTAAGTTTTTTGTTGTTATTGTTGTTTTTGTTTGTGTGTGTGGTTTTGCTATTGTTTTTTATTTATTTTATTTTATTTTATTTTATTTTGGTAGAAACAGAGAAGCAGAGAGATAGTGAAAGAGACCACAGCAATAGGGGCTGACTGGTGGTGCATATAGTTGAGCACACACATTATTAGAGTGGACAAAGAACTTAGTTCAAGCCCCTGGTCCCTACTTGCAGGGGTCAGACTTCATAAGTGGTGAAACAGTGCCACAGGTGTCTCTCTGCCAGTCCCTGTTCAGGTGCCATTTGCTGGTCCTAGTTTGGGACACCAGATGCCATTTTATATTCACGGGCAGGAGACAGATGACCAGGGACTCATGGATGAGCTGGGAATCAGTATCTCATTTATTAATCAGATACGTAGCCTTTTATGCATATCTTCACTGGAAGTGGCAAGCGAAAGGAAATGATTAGGAAAGGGGGCGGAGCAAAAAAGAGCAGGAACAGAACATAGAAAGCTTCCATCTAACCAGTGGGGATTAAGCCAATACCCTGCAGGCAGGGCGGGACCCAGGTAAAACAGTGATTATGTAAATAGACCACATCGTAAGTAATACAAGCGAACCTAATGTGATGATCAAAACAGAAGGTCTTATAAGCAGAATTTTGAAGCATACCAACATCTCTCTGTCTCTCTCTCCTTTTCCATATCCTCCCTCCCTTTCAATTTCTCTCACTCAGAATGCGATAAAACAGCAGCAGGGTAACAAATATGATTTCCAGTCAGGAGGGTCGCCCTGCTACATAGATATAACCACCCTCAGAAATGATAGCTACAGCTCACTCAGGGCTTACTCTGGTATGTTTCATTATTCCCTCAACCCATGAGAAAGCCCTACAGGGAAAGAAATTAGCATACCAGTGTTGTACCATTATGGTTTCTGTCTCACTGTGCCTCCATCAATCCTTCAGTAAGGGAGGCCATTTCTCAGTTGAGTAAACCAAGCATCAAAGAGGTTGACAACTAGGATATCCATCCCACCAGGGATAAAGTGGAGATATTCCAGCTTTAAAGACCGATTTTCACTCACCCACATAACAGAACTGAAAACTGAAGACACTCATTCTCAGACAGGACTTGAAGTACGACTGGGTCTTTGAAAACTTAGGTCTTGATTTTCAGTCTAGCCATTCCTTAATTACAGTGAACTTTACTCCTAGGCCCACTATTGCCACTATTTTCAGACCTGTCCTCCCTAGGCTAAAAGAATAACCCCTTTGATGTCTGTCATTCCTAGCAATCTTTAAGTCTTTTTAAAAATATTTTCTTTCTTTTTTTATTTGATAGAGATAGAGAGAAATCAAGAGGATGAGAGAGGGAGAGGAAGAGGGAAAGATGTAGAGATAGATAGATAGATAGATAGATAGATAGATAGATAGACGGACAGACAGAGAGACAGACCAACCTGCAGCACTTAATCACCACTCATGATGCAGGTGGGCTTGAATTCAGGTTCTTGTGCATTATAACATATACACTCTACCAGGGCACCACTGCCCAGACCCGACTACTGGTAATTTAGCATACTTTTTACCCCCAAGCTGCCACCTCCTCTTATTCCTACAGCTCGATTTAGACTGTAGGAATAAGACTTCACATTTGCAAACTTACAGAGTTACTTCTGATCTTTCCAAGCAGGATTCTCCCCCTTCCCCACCCACCCATTTTAAGTTCATAGGGCTGGTCTGTGCCCACATGCTGACAGACAATGAAGCCCTCCCAAGTTCATATGTACTAGAACCTCTCCCTCAAGGATTGTCCCCAGCCTGTGGTTTTAAGAGGCTTCCACAAAAAACCATGGAAACCTGTTTGCATAAAAGATGAATAAGAATCCTCTTCAGGGTATGCTTTGGATGGTCTTTTAGTGGGCTCAACATTCTGCCCAAGTTGGGCTTATATGATTAGTTTACTTAGCACACAGATATAAAAATCTTAGAGCTGGATCTGAGAAATTCTGTCATCTTCAAAGTTCAGAGAAATGAAATGTTCTACCCAAAATCACATAGCTAGTGTCTGGCAGTGCCCAGATAGTATTTGCAAGTGTAAGCCTAGTGTGCTCTCCTCGGTTGTTCAGCTTCTCTTCGTTCTCTTGGGGAAGGGAGACCAAGGAATACTTGTTTCAAGTATACATTATGTTATTTCAGTTTGAGCTCAGAGCTAAGAGGAGTGAGTGATGGGAGGGGGTGGGGCCCCCTCCTGAGATCTCCTATGCTCAGAGGGAATCAAGAATACGTAGAAGTCCATCCCCATTTCATCCCTTCCTTGACTTGATCTCTGTATTTTATTCTCTTCTTCCTGCTTTGGGAAGTGTATGAGTTCCCTAGTGTTGTTGTAAGAACTCACTATCAACACTGACTTAAAACAACAAAAATTAATTGTGTTATAATTCTGGAACCCAGAAGTCCGAAACAAGACCTATTGGTTGAAGATCAAGGCACTGGTAGGACTGGTTCCTTCTGGAAGCTTCGAGGAAGAATCTTCAATTTGCCTCTTCTAGTTTTGGTGACTGCCGGCATCCCTTGGCCTCTAATATTTGCTTCCATCGGCAAGTTCTCCTGCAGTCTTTCCTTTGCCTCCCTTTTTCAAGGGTCCTTGGGATGACATTGAACTCACCTATATAATCCAGGATAATCTCCCTATCTCAGGAACCTCAATTTAAAATCTTATCTGTCAAATAGTCCTTCCTATTTAGGATTCCAGAGGTTGGGGTGTGGTTATCTTGGATGCCATTATTCAATTTTCTCTAATTAATAAAATGGAGATAAACATGGGAACATGGTTTTGTTAATTAATCCTTAAATTAAAAAAAAAAAACATGGGAACATCAGGCTAATGAATTCACCATCAAAATATAGCCCTTGCTAACTGCATAACCTTTCACACATTTTTCAGTGTTTCTAGGACTCCTGTTTGTCCAACTTCATTCCGAGGGAACTCACATTAGCTCTCTTTCAAGAGTGTGGTGGGAAGCAAGTCTGATTCCTTTTGAGCATGCAGCATTGTAACTGGTGTTTGCTGGATGTTTGATACGGGCATCTGGGAGCCCTGGGAACCCTGAGACTCTGCTTCTTCACTCTCAGGTGGAGGGTCTGTTGATCTGGAGCAATTTCAGTGATTTTAAGGAGTCAGCAAAGGCTGTGAGGATGCACAAGCCTGCCGATTGTGCAAACAGATTGGGGCCTCCATTATCCTTAAAATTAAGTTTGGGCCAAGTACATTTGGATTAGCAAGTAATGGAAAAGGCAGCGCACTGATCTATGGTAAGAGAGTTCTGAGTAAGTGAGTTTGGGATAATGTAATATCAGTAATAGATGGAAGTAGCTGCATGTTCTGCCTGCTTCCCTGCTGAGAAACTCCAGTAGGTCAGATCATCGCTCTGCTATTTATCTCTCCATTTAAAGGAGCGTTTACTTCTCTTTAGACATGGCATTTCCACTTTGCAGGGGGGAAGAAGAGAGAAAGGAAGATATATACCCCCTCTGAATTTCCAGCTACTAGCACCACCTTCCTGGATCCCTTATCTTCCTCAATAGTTATTAACCTGCAGTTTTTGAGACTTGAGTCCCTGGAGTCACCTTGGAGGTTGATGGCCTCCCTGTCCTCAGTGTGTGCCAGTGAATATTTAACAAGTGAATTTCTGTGGGTCCTGGTTGTTCTTTTCCAAGGTGTAAACCCTTTCGCCATGGGTGATTTCAAGCTACTAACCTGGGCAAGGCTGAGCTCCAAGTTGGGCAGCATGAGTCATCCACACTCAACAGATTATGTAGGTTGGTTCCACCCAACGACACATGTGCAGTCTGCACCCTCATCCCACTCCACACACCCTCTGCTCTGCTAGAGGACCATGCACATGTGAGTCTCTGCATGCCATACATAGTCTGCCATCCCAGAACTTTCCCATTGTCCACCCATAAAATCATATGTAATCCTGAGACCAGACAGTGGTGCACCTGTTTGAGCACACATTTTACAATACATAGAGACCTGGGTTCAAATGCCTGATTCCCACCTGCAGGGAGAAATCTTTGCAAGTGGTAAAGGAGTGCTACAGGTGTCTCTGTCTCTCTGCCTTTCTATCCCTCCCCCTCTTGATTTCTTGGTCTCAATCCAATAAATAAATAAAATACTTTTTTAAGTCTTACGTATTTAAACCTGGACTTGTAAGTGCTCACATAAATTAATGCTCTCTTCTTCTGCTTTCTCAGAACACTCTTTATACCCTGATTTAACATTTCTTTCTACCCTGCCTTGTAGCACACAGACAGGCTGTTAAAAGCTTTGTTTTTCCCGGCTTTGAATGACACTGGCCTTAATTGCTTCTTCCTAAGTCACTCTAACTTAAAGCACAGGAATTTCTCAACTACATGAGTTTACCAACCTACATGCAGTTTCCTTTTGAGGAGTTGTTCTGAGGGGCTATATAGAGCACACATTAGGTGCTTTATCTAGTGAGGCCTTTCCTTGGAGGGTGACCCTCAGCTCCTTCCTTGTAGTCCACTGTCACATTCTCTAGACTTAGAAGGCACCCACTCACCCAGGACCTGCTGGAAAGAACTGAGATCTACTGACACATGCCATGCAAATAGAAATGAAGAAGAGATTGCACCCCAAAAGGTCTGCAGCTGGCCGCAAATCTCACCCATATGGAATGAGCTTAAACAGTCTAAGAGATGAGCTCAGCCAGGTTGAGGAGAGGGGGGAGTGCAGATGGAGAGTTTCCTGGTGGCTTAATCTCCTAGGCATCAGAGATGACTCGTAAATGTCAGGAGTGATACGCACAGTTTAGAAAGCAGAAGGAATCTGGAGATATTAAGATATTTACCAGACCACGTGAGGTAGCAGGCACTGCTTCAGAGGCTGCTCATATTTTCATTAGCAGAGGCTGAGAGGACTTGAGCAGCTTCGCGTCTCATAGAAGCCTCCCATTTTCTTATTTGGGATCTGAGTGTCGTTGCCTCATTATACAGTGTAATGTTCTCTGATGGAGGCTTGCTCCACCCATGTTCCTGAGATGGAGAAATAGAGGGGCCTCAGGGAAAGTGACAGCTTGGGAACGTCATCTGCTGCAGCATCTTGGGTTGGAGCCCAAAGTGTATGAGTGCCCCCCCCAAGGGAGGGGCATTTGTTGCATAGATGCCAGTGTTCTCTGCCTCGGTTCCCTGTTGCCCTTGAGAGCCAGAGGTTAGAAGTTTCTGGACTCTGCACACAACATGCAGACAGATTGGGAGCTGCTACCTATGTGGAGATAGTTCATGGGAAAAACAACTGGAGTAATGACTGAAGGGTGGTGCTGACCAGCTGGAGGGACTGACAGCCAGTGTCCCGTCAAGATGGGGGAGGGTGGTGGTGAGGAGCTGCTATGGTTAGGTGATGCAGCAAGTTCAGCTCAAGGACAATGACTGGATTAATGCCTTCATTCACTCATTTAGTCACTCATCTATTCATCCTGTCTTCTAGCAAATATTTATAGGGCACTTAACTGGGACCAGGCACTAGGGACACAACCGTAGGTAATATAGAAAGAGTACTGGCCCTCCACTAGCTCAGAGCAATGATTCTTAAGGAGGAGCAGTTATCCCTTCAAGGATAATTGGAAATGTCTGGAAACATTTTGGGTTGTCATAACTGGGAAGGGGGGTGTCTCCTGCTATCTATTGGCTGGAGACCAGGGATGCTACAAAGCTTCCTGAAATGTACAAGAGAGGCCCCACCACAAGGAATGATCCAGCTCAAGGGCTCTATAGTACTGGGCATGAAATAGCCTGGTCCAGAGGTTTTCAAAGGGAACATTCCTTCTTCTATAACATGTTTTACAAGGACAAAGTATTTTGGCCTACCTACCCACTTACTCATAAACTAGCAAATGATGAAACTGGGGAAGTGTCTAAATAAAGCTCTAAAATATCACAGCAATGAGATAATATCCTCTATCTGCGGGACACAGGGGAAGACTGGGATGGTGTAGTGACTGGCATGTTGAACGAACTTTGCAGTGTCCTGTGTGGGATGCTGGAATAGGCTTTGTGTGATAGATCCTTGAACATAGGTGACAACTGTCCTGTCCCATCCAAGTGATCCTGGTGCTCTCACATGTCCCCTCTCTAGTACCCAAAGCTCACTAAAGACAACTAGCTGGTCTAAATAAGTATTCACCAACAAAAGGCACTGACTCTTCCACTGAGAATTCTTCCAGACCTCTGCTCTGTGCTGCCTTCTGAGTATTTTATTGTTTCATCCATTCATCCAGCAAAGATTTGTTGATCACCTACTATGCATCCTTGTCTCAAATACTAAGGCTTTATCAGTGAATGATGCTGGGAAATTGTGCAGATGCAGTCACATCTGCCATGTTGTCCCCTCAGGCTACTGCTAGTTCCCGCGAGAGTTAGGACATTCTCGGAGTGCCTGTTTCGCCATGTTGTACCCTCAGAGCATTGTCTATTTCCCCGCGATATTTGGAGTGCTTTGGTCACTCCTCCCCCCTCCCATTCTCACGAGAGTTATTATCCTATCCTGGAGTGCTGTGGTTACTCCTCCCCCTTCCCATTCTCGCGAAAGCTGCTCCTATAAAAGCCCTTCTTCTTCCGCACCTCGCTCTCTTGCCAGCGCTTCACTTTGGTGTTCAGACACAGGAAAGGTTACTGTGTGAGGTGGCCATTTTCGCTACCTCCACGTGGCCCAACCTGCTTCTCTAGCACCCAACTCTGAGGTGTCAGCGCAAATAAAGATTTGTGTTCCCTCTTCGCTCCGGACCTCCTCTCTCTCTTCTCCGCAGCACACAAAAACATCTGGCGCCCGACGTGTCCCACACTCACGCCCAGCCTGAGGTCCAGAAAAGCCACCCAGACACAGGTAAGTGGCAGCCACCTGACTCTGTGGCCCTGCATTTCCCCTCACCATGGGATTTTTTTCGTTTTATGAGGAGGTGTCCCCGACATTATCTCCTTCTCTCCTGGGACAGGTTCTCGCTCTCAGAGACACTTTAATTTTTGCTACACCGTGGGTTCTCATAGCTATAATCGCTACTTACAAGATATGTACAACGTGATCTGCCATGAGGATAAGCGACCTTGAGGCTGAGATACGAGAGTTAAAGCATATGTGCTTAAGACTTAGACGCCCTAAGCAATCAGCAGCTAGTCCCAAAACTTCCATCCCCACAGACACGTACAGGTGTTCGGACACTCCTCCTTTGACCCCGCCCCCAGCTGCCATGGTTTCGGCTTCCCCTGAGGCTTCCACTTCTTTGACTCCGCCCCCTGCTGATACCTCACCATTAAGAGACCCTGAGGTTTCCACTTCGACCCCTCCCCCTGCTGATACCTCATCATTAAGAGACCTTGTGGTGGAGATACAGCAGTTAAAGGATATGTTTTCAGCGTTTAGAGACCTTAAACCTTTTGCAGTCTGTCCAAAGAGCTCCGTCCCCGTAGATACGCACTCAGTTTCCCCTGTAGCCACTACGGCAGCTTCCACTTCTGTAACTCTTTCCCCTGCATCATCAGACCAAGTACACACCTTCCCGGTAAATGTGGCCCCCAATAGACAAAACCCTGAGGTGTGGCATCCATACTCCTCCAAGGAGATTAGGGAACTCAGAAAAGCCGTGAAGGAGGACGGAATTCACGCTCCATGGACCAAGTCCATTTTAAGGAGTTTTTACCAGCATCTAAATACACCCCAGGACTGGAAAGACCTGGTTTGTGCTGCTGCATTGCCAGACCCCCACTATCTACAATGGAAGGCATGCTTTGGCGACGAATGCTCTAGACAATTGCAGGAAAATAGTAACAAACAGATAGCTTGGAATTTTGATGCATTGTTTGGAGTAGGAGAGTTTGAAACTGGAACTCAGCAGGCAGAAGCCAAGTTTCCAACCGGTTATTTTGAACAGGTATGCATCTGCACAACACAAGCATGGGAAAGGTTAACCCCAACCACAGTAGATGCCTCAGTCCCTATTAACTCTCTTCGCCAAAACACTGATGAATCCTTAGCAAACTTAATCTCAAGGGTGAGAAACCTGCATTCTTTACAAATAGCACCTTTGATGTGATAACAACAATTAAATATTGTGAGGGGCTAGAATAAGGTGGCATGATTGGGAGTGACTACATGTGTTGGAAATGAAAAGCCTTTCTAAAGTAATCACTGTAAAGCTGAAACCTGGAGGAAAGGGAGCACATGAACCAAGCAGAACTCTGGGAGAGGTATTGCTCTAGGCAAAGGGCCCACAAGAATGAAGATGCCCTAGGTAGGGTAAGCTATGTGTGCTCAAGGAGCAGAAGCTTTCAGGCTAGAATCTAGTGTGTAAGCAGAGGGCAAAGTTGGAGAGGATAGCAAAGACTGAATAAATAGTTTGTTTGTTTTTTTCTCAAGAAAACTAAGAAACCTTGGGAACGGACCTAAGCAGGAGTGTCCTGTGCTCTTCCCCATGAACTAATTACCCAGCTAGGAGTCAGTCATATTCCTGACCTGAAGCCTGGCAACTCTTTCAGCAAAGTATTTCTAGTGTGCTTTGCTGTTTCTTCATACCAACACCAGCTGGCAAGATGCAGCTTGATCCCAAGCCCACCTCAGTCCCATGGAACAAATATATGAAGACATAGTATGGCTGTGGCTGGGGGATTAGCACAACAAGTAGAGCCCAGGACTTGCATGTCTAAGATCCCAGCTTTGGTCATTAATACCATATATGTTGGAAGCTTCTCTCTCTCTCTCTCTTCCCTTCCCTATCTGCCTCCCAGTTTCCCAGTCTCCTTCTCTACCTCCCTCTCCTCCCTCCTGCCTTCCCCCTCTCTCTGTAAAATAAATCTTAAAGAAGGAAATATGCCTTATAGCTAACCCCTTTCCTTCTATCATTCCCACTGAGGGGTTCACTTTTATACATCCATTCATGCTCTCACTCACTCCATAAACCATTAATGAATCCCATCCTGGTTTGCTTTCCCCCAAAGCAGATGCTGCAAATTAAAAAAAAAAATTTTTTTAAAAGAGTACTTTATTTGGATTTTCCCCCAGGAGGTACCAATAGTAGTAAGAAGTAAAACAAGGAAGGAAAAGCCACCAAAATCAATGTATTATTTTTTAAGTCGTTGACAACATGAGATGCTAAATTTAATTCCACAGGGAACTCTGAGAGTCAGGGTAGACCATGCCTTAGGAATGCTGCCCAGAAAGTGAAGGAATGGAATATTTATGTACCAAGTATTAGCAATCTAGTGGAGATTATTAATATCCTGGAGATGATTGACTTTCTGGGGCTTCAGGCTTGCACTGTGCATGGGAAAAGGGGTTCTTGTTTCCAGAGAAAGTCTTTGGACAACAAAATGCAAGTGTTAGGGAGTGAGTGCTGACTCACTTGGTCATATTACTATGCTTAAAGACCTGGGTTCAATCCCCCAATTCCCACCTACAAGAGGTAAGCGATGCTGCAATGTTCCCCATTTCTCTCTGTCTTGTAGACTCTACCAAAAATAAAGAAAAAAAGGAAAAATAAATGTTCATCAGGAATGATGGAGCTGTGCAGGCACCAAGCCCCAGTGATAACCCTGGTGGCTCAAATGCTCCTCACTGGAAATTAAACTAGCCTACACTAAAATTAAGTGCAAAGGAATATGACGAAGGCTTCAAAATCAGCTGTTGGGCTGGGGGTATGGATTGACCTGCCAATGCCCATGGCCATCAGAGAAGCAATTACAAAGGCTACAACTCCTACCTTCTGCACCCCATAATGAATTTTGGTCCATACTCCCATCAGGGGAGAAATGATTGGGGAGAGATGAATAGAGGACTCTGAACTCCAACTCCATCAGGACCTGGAAAGAGAAGAGGACAAAAGTAACAGGAAGTAGTAACAGGGGTAGGTGTGACTTAGAAAGGAAGAGAAGGCAGGTCCATAGGGGAAGAAGGGGGGACAAATATCCATAAATATAGACAGATATTATGACTATGACTTTGAGAGAACTACTGTAGCTGCCAGTGGAGGGAATGGGGTCACAGAACTCTGGTGGTGGGAATGATGCAGAATTAGCCCCCCTATTTTCTGATAATTTTGTGAATATTAAGTCACTAATAAAAAAATTTTTAAGCTGTTCCAAACTAGTTTCTTTTTTAGCAGTTGGATTTTAAAAAATTTATTTAATGTGATAAGAACACTTTGCATGAAATTGATCATCTTCACAATGTGTAAGTGTACAGTCAAATACCATTGACTCTAGGTACAGCATTGTACAGTAGATCTCTGGGATTTATTCATCTTACGGTACTGAAACTTCATCTTCATTCATTGATACCTCCCTATCTCCCACTCCTCCCAGCACTTGAAAGTATGAACTTGACTATTTTAGAGCATTATGTGTCTTTCTGTGATGGTTTCTTTCACTTAGTATCAGGGTCTCCAGTTTTATCCATGTTTTTTGAATATTGCAGAATCTCCTTATTTAAAAAGATTATATAGCACTTCATTATACATATAAACTGCATTTGCCTTATCCATTCATCTGTATATAGACACTTTGCTTGTTTCTACAACTTGGTTATTGTGCATAACTCTGCAATGAACAGCAGTGCTAGTATCTCTTAAGATCTGATGCCATGTCTTTCCAATAAGTATCCCATAGTGGAATTTCTGGATCATTTGATAGTTGTATTTTCAATCTTTCTATGAACCTCTACACCCTTTTCTATAGCAGCTGAACCATTGTATATTCCCAACAACAGTGTGCAAGGATTCCGATTTCTCCACATCCTTGCCAATACTTGTTGTCTTATTTTGCTTATAATAGACAGCCCAGCAGTTGTGAGCTGAAATCTCCATTGTGGCTTTGATTTGCATTTCCCTGATGATTAGTGTTGTTGGGAAACTTTTCATATGCGTATTGACCGTGTGTGTGTCTTTGGAGGAATGTCTTCATTTTTAATTGGGTTATTAGTTTTTCTGCTAAGTGAGTATAGGACTTTGCATTTTTTGCCACGTGTTGTGCTTGGTGCTAAAGATGCCAAGATTAAAATGCTCTGATTCCTTCTCTCTAGGAGCTGACACACTGACTCTGCATCTTTTTTCATCTATAATGTAGGCCTAATGCTAATAAGTTCTTCCACATAGGAATGTTTTGAAGATTCAATGACATGCCCCATATGAAAACCCTGTGCAAATGAATTATGGGCATAGGCTTTCATTGTTATTATCACTACTCAGCAAGTCACTTTACTGTCTGCAACCTTAGTTTCTTCCATCTTTCACATGAGAATAAGAATATCTCTCTGCCTACTTCAGACAGCCCTCATATGCTTTCAGTGAAGCAATCAATGAGAATGTGCTAGAACACAATTGAATTGTCAGCCACCACTCACCACCACCTCCATCTATCCTTTTTGCACTAAGTAAACACTAGAGGACAGGGCTCTTATGTGAGCCACCTTTGTAAGTCTCTCTCCTCAGACCTGTAGAGTGCTTGGCATGTAGTTAAATTGCGATTGAGTTGAACCAAATTGTTGTTTTCATCGGGCTGGCTTCACGGGCAGGTAACAGACAACCAGGGACTCATGGTTGAGCTGTAGGCAGTATCTCTTTATTCATGCAGGACGCAGCGCAATCTATACCAAGCTAAGCTAAACTAAAAAACTACAAACAATCTTGTCCTTATAAATATACTAGCCCAGGAGGGTGGGAACAGGATGCAATGCAGAGAGGGTGGAGAGAAAAAGTGACTGGTGAAAATCAGGGTGTGACAAGGAGAGGGGGTGGAGCAGGCAAGAATTCTACCACTGAACCACCAATGCCCTGGAGGGAGGGTGGTGCTTGTTAACAGCGGTTATGTAAATAGAATGAAGTGGTTATGTAAATAGAATAGTGTTAAGCAGGGGGGATTAAACTAATGAAACAGAAGGGGTTTTTAGAAGCATACCAACACCAAATGTCTCATATATTATTACTATGATGTGGGCAAGGAAAGAATTAATAAAACCCAGTTTACAAGTGAATAAACTGAAATTCAGAAATAAAGGAGTGTCATCCTGTTAGAATGAAGCATAACCAAGACCCCTGATCTCTTGACTTCCAACCCATTGAGTTCCTCATGACCAAACCCAAGAATGACCATTTGTTATAAGCAGAAAATAGAACATAGTAGATACTAGAATTGTTGTGGTTTGCTCTCTATTCCACTTCAGAACTAATCATGCTGGGTTCAGTGGATCTTTTGCCCTCCCCATGGGCTATGACAGTTTGCTTGTTTGTTTATTTACTTATTTATCTATTTTTCCCCTGGGGCTTAGTGCATGTTTTCTTTTTCTTTCTTATTTTTTTTAAGTTATGATAGAGACAGAGAGAGGATGAAAGATAGAGACAGAGATAGGATGAGAGAGGGGGAAAGAGAGGAAGAGAGATAGAGTGATAGTGACACCAGCCATCTGTTTCACCAGCTTGTGACGCTTCTGTCTGTAAGTGGGGACAGATCTTGAACCTGGGGATTACAGATTGTGGCACTTCCCAGCCCCAGAGCCACAAGAATTTGTGAGGCAACACCATGCATGCACTTCTGTTTCCTAAGATGTACAACGCTGCTGTTTTGAGATTAAAAATGATCAAAATTGAGCTCTCTCCCAATCATCTAGGTTAGACTGTCTAGAAGGCCTCCTACATTTTTCCAGCCCTGGTGAGTTTCATTACAGGCCCTGATTCCTGGAAACTCATCTACCATCCTGACCCTGAGGCTATTTCATTCAAAACACTGATCATAGTTTAATACTGAGCTTTCTGCTTACATGTGTGACTGCAGACAGACTTGTTGCCAAATCTAAATTGTGGACTCTAAATGAGAGCCCACCTTGGCTCAGAGAAGAATGAATGTTGTCTTGTCAGCCCAATCTAATTGTCTCCCATTGTCATCACCATAGGAATCCAATTCCAAGAAACCATACAGCTTGTGTGGCACATCCCTGAAGCTTGCTGAGAACTCTGGGAGGAAGGAACATGTTAGTATCTCCAGGTGAAGAGTTAGTTCCTTCCATGAAAATACCAGTTATTACAAACTACCAGATTCAAGGACCTTCTGTCAATTCTCATCAAAGTGTCTCAAAATACACTCAGCCTGAATATGTAGTGTACCTACAGTCAAAGACATATGTGTCAGTAGTCAAATAAATTTCAAAGTACAAATTTAAAAAAAAATTTTATTATAATTATTATTTATTTTCCCTTTTGTTGCCCTTGTTGTTTTATTGTTATAGTTATTATTGTTGTTGTTGATGATGTCATTGTTGGTTAGGACAGAGAGAAGTGGAGAGAAGAGGGGAAGACAGAGAGGGGCAGAGGAAGATAGACACCTGCAGACCTGCTTTACCACCTGTGAAGCGACTCCCCTGCAGGTGGGGAGCCAGGGGCTGGAACTGGGATCCTTATGCTTGTCCTTGCACTTTGTGCCACCTGCGCTTAACCCGCTGCGCTACCACCCAGCCCCCTCAAAGTGCAAATTTGAGATGTCAGAAATTTCTATTTGCTGCAGTACTTATCAGAACCTTTGATAAGCAAATGTACTTGTGAATCTCCAAGATTCACAATATGCAGGAGTTTCTGAACATTCTGAAACTGCAGAGCTTTCTTTTATCCTTAGAAAGTGCATCCAATAGGATCTGTACGCCCCAGAACATATTTGGGGAATTGCTGATCTAGACCAGCAGCATTACTTTAAGAAAAAAGAAAGAAAGAAAGAAAGAAAGAAAGAAAGAAAGGAAGAAAGAGAAAGAAAAAGAAAGGGGAAGGAAGGGGCAGGAGGTGGTAGATTATGCTATTCTTAGTACCAGGTAATAGATACTGGGGACCAGGCTTTGGGGGCTGAAGAAGCCAGTCAGAAGGACCAGAGCCAGACTGAGCATCTGGTCTGTGGAACTCGGTCCACTTTTCCAGTGTGGACATACGGTTCAATCAGTGAGCACACTGTGGGTTTCGAGTGAGAAAAGCCCAGTTAAATATGCTTTAGTCAATTAGAGACCTTTTTTGAGTCATATAACTGGCCAGTCTAGCCAGGGAGGCTTGTCCTGCCTTCAGATATGGCCTAGTGCAAGGTTCAAATGCTGTCAGCAGGATAAAGTTTATCACTGCATTCTGGCTCTGCTACCTCCATGTTGGCTTCATTCCTGGTCAGACGATCTCTATACTCTGGCCTCTGAAAGTTCTCAATTCTACATCTCTCCAGTTTCATGTTCAATGAAAATAAAAGCCCACTTCTGCAATAGCACACACACTGTGTATGCAGGCAAATGTATACACAAAGGAGGCTGGGCAGTGGTGCACCCAGTTAAACACACATAGTACCCACAAACAAGGACCCGCACAAGGATCCGGGTTCAAGCCTCTGGCATGCTTCACGAGTGGTGCAGTAGGTCTGCAGGTGTCTATCTTTCTCTCTCCCTCTTTATATCTCCCCCTTCTCTCTCAATTTCTTTCTGTCCTAGCCAATAAAATGGAAAGTGTGGCCACCAGGTGCAGTGGATTCATAGTTCTAGCACTTTGCCCTAGCAATAACCTTGGAGACAAAAAAAAAAAAGGAAGGAAGAAAGGAAGAAAGGAAGGAAGGAAGGAAGGAAGAAGGAAGGAAAGAAATGTACACATGAATGGAGTTCCACTGGTTGTAATTATCACAGACTGCACCACACCCTCTTCTCTGAATCAGTCAGGCTGAAGGGTTAAATTTGTTGCTTGGCTTGGCCTCAGTAGTGGTGCCACCCTTGGAGTCTGAGTAGAGTTTGCTTCATCTAAAACACATGGACTGTGTGGGGGTGGGGAGAGTGCTTCCTCAAGAGGGAAACTGGAGACTGTTTATCAAGAAGGTGAATGTGTGGCCATAAAAGACTGTCTTTCTGCTGACCCCAAGTAGTGGCAGTGGCTGGTCTTCTAAACCTGGTCAAATGGTATGAAGGGGCTTCTCTTCTCTCATTGACTTAGAGAGTGGCAGGCCAGGTTGCATCTTCAGGTAACAAGAAAATGGTGACCAGAGGTAGACAAGGGAGGGGTAAGGAGGGACTAACAACAAAACTAACAGGCTACATTTTTCTGAAGTTTTGATATTTCGTCATACAAAAGACCTAACAATATGCAAACCTAGGAGAATATGTCCTGGAAGTGCCTGGTTCCTATCAAAACTCAGCTCTCGGGAGTCCAGCGGTAGTGCAGCGGGTTAAGCGCATGTGGCATAAAGCGAAAGGACCAGCAGAAGAGTCCCCGTTTGAACCCCGACTCCCCACCTGTAAGGGAGTCACTTCACAGGTAGTGAAGCAGGTCTGCAGGTGTCTCTTTCTCTCTCCCTCTCTGTCTTCCCCTCCTCTCTCCATTTCTCTCTGTCCCATCTAACAATGACATGAGTAACTATACAACAATAAAAAGCAACAAGGGCAACAAAAGGGAAAATAAGTAAATAAATATAAAAAATTTTTTTAAAAAACACCTCAACTCTCAGAGGTCAGGAACCTAAGCCCCCCACCTCAGCCTGCCCCTCCCAGGTCTGGCCAGTAAAAAGCAGATCCCTGGACATAAGACCAATGCCCAAATATCAGCAAGGTGACATACAAGTGCTTTACTACTCATCATAGCAAAGAGGTCCATGAAGGTCAGCCCTCCACCTCCAGTCAGATGATTCACCCAGTCAGATAGTTCACCCTCTCTCCCACTGGGTGGAATGTTAAAGGGGGAAGTGGTGGACACTCAACCTCAGCATTTCCCCCAAGAGGTCAAAGGTCTTCCTTCCTTGTGACAGAAGGAGCCATGGTAAGGGGCAGAAGGGTAGGTGGAGAAGAGTTTCTTTAATTTTTTAATTTTTTTTAGAGTTTATTTATTTATTCATAAGAAAGATAGGAGGTGAGAAAGAACCAGCCATCACTCTGGTACAGGTGCTGCTGGGGATTGAACTCAGGACCTCATGCTTGAGAGTCTAGTGCCTTAGCCACTGTGCCACCTCCTGGACACAAGGGTGGAGAGGGTTTTTGTCTGAGTCCTTCTAAAGGTTTCTCATTGTGGGGTTCCAGTTAATGCTTTAAATGTATGGGCTTGACCTAGGATGAAATTTATATTCTGGTTGAATCAGACAGGCTACTACTGAAAAGAATTTTAAAAAGTTGAAAAGACATATATATTTACACTCAGACATGAAGAATATGTACACTAACATATGTAAGGTTAGTTAATTCAACCAGAAGCATGAGTGCAGGGAGCACATCCAGCTGATTTTCATAGCCCTATGGTTCAGCCCAGTGTCTGCTCACGTGTGTGTGCTCACGCATGCAAAAAGAGCTATTAATCCACTGAATATATCCCCCCTCCTTACATTGCTTCCAAACTAGACCAAACTAGAAGACATAGAAACCACTGATTGAGTGCAGAATGGTACATGCAGTCAGAGTTCCAGGTCAGGAAGGAAGACCAACCTGATCTCTCACAGTCTGCTTAGTAAAGAATTAAAAAAAAAAAAAAAAAAGGAAGTAGGTCCAGTGTTCCAGTCTTGGAGATTAGACACCAGTGCTGGATCGGTCTGTCCAAATGGTCTCTCCTGCTTCCTAAGCTCTGCCTGAGAATTTCCTCAACCTCCTCCATCCTATGGCTTCAGTGCAGAATTGCTTCAGCTACTGGGGAGTGCTTCTAAACACCTGTCTTGGCTGGTTCTAAAGCCAAAAGAATCCAACTATTCTCTTCCTTCAGCATCTGCAAGGCTCTGAGCTCATTTGAGCAGATGCCACATTCCACCCTTTCATGCAGAATCTAAGGGCTAGTCTTTGCCTTTTTTTCCCCCACTCTGACTTTTGAAGTTCTTCCTGGGGTGGCCTCAGGGAGAAGACTCCAAAAGATTAGGCTAAATAAAACAGAAAGGAGAAATTTAGATAATTGCATTATTTAGGAAGGTAATAACAGTGAAACCACAATTATATCTTCAAATCACATTTTCTTTCCATAGGGGGGGGAAAAAAAGCATAGCTATTTGGAAAAGAAAAAAATGTGTAAGGTAATGCAGTTAACTCTCCATTTTGTGACTAGTTCCGCTGGAGCGCTGTTGTGCCCCCTAGTGGATCTCCAAGGAGGTACTGACCTGTGCACCTAGATGAGAACAGTAATGTCCAGGGCAGAAGAGGTGTCTGGGCCCTACTCACAGTGTCCCCATCTGTATCTCTTTCTGCTCTGAAATTTAATTTAGAATATTCATCATTCCTGTGCAGTGACTCGGGACTACTCACCTCTTAACTATATAGCTACTCTCATATTGGGCCCTGATGCTGGGAAGCAGGCTTCTTTTCTAAGGGAGATTGTCATTCATTCATTCATTCACTCATCCACTCAACCAAGTAATGTTTAATGGACACCCACTATGGTCTCAGCTCTGGGATAAGAGGGTGGCCAGGCATAGAAACTGGGACCTCTGGGGTCTTAGGCATACAGATTCTCTGCTCTAGCAAACTGAGCTAGTTCCCTAACTCTGTGAATCAGAGACCCTCTTTACAAAGGAAATGGGGTTGTTGATTTTTTTAGCCTGTCCCAGTCTAGTTTTATTTAACAATATTTTGGTCAACTATGTAATACTCACATGGCTGTGGTCCCAGTAGTCTATAGTAAATAGTCTAGCTGTGCAGTGCAATAGAGTACACTGTCTGGGGGAGTCGGATGGTAGTGCAGCAGGTTAAGAGCATGTGGCACCAAGCACAAGGACCAGAGTAAGGATCCTGGTTCAAGCCCCCTACTCTCCACCTGCAGGGGAGTCGCTTCAGAGGCAGTGAAGCAGGTCTGCAGGTGTCTGTCTTTCTCTCCCCCTCTCTGTCTTCCCCTCCTCCAATTCTCTCTGTCCTATCCAAAAACAATGACATCAACAACAACAATAATAACTACAACAATAAAACAGCAAGGGCAACAAAAGGGAAAATAAATAAATATTAAAAATTAAAAAAAATAAGAATATACTGTCTGGGTTTGTGTAATAACATTCTGTGGCATTTCACACAAGGATGAAATCACCTAGTGGCATGTTTCTCAGAAGACATCCCCCTTCATTAAGCAACACATGATGCTAGTAGGGCCACGGCACAGAAACTGTCCTGAAGCTGGAGGAGTGCTCTTCCTGAGTCGGTTCATGTTCAGGCTCATGGGAAAGAGGAAAAGCCATTTCCAGTGTGGCACTGCTGGTTCACCACTCCATCATCCTTTTAACGTTCCAACGCAGGAGAAAGGTGTGACTGTTGTCTGGAGCATCCAGGGAAAGTTCAGAGAATGAACGTATCAAGTCCAAAGTCACTGGGCACAAATATGGGGAGCTGGGATTAGAACTTGGGTCTCTAGGTGCCTCTCCTAATAAGCATTCCATAAAGAGCATTCCCCCCACTTGCCAGGAGCACAGGGTTTGCAGGGCAGCTGATGATTAAACAAATTGGCTAAGTGGTTCTCACACCTCAGCTGCAGTTGTCCTTTCCTTGAAATACTGTGGATGGAAGTTAAATATTGTCTTTCAAATCAATGCTCATTTTTATTAGCAGGAAGCATTTAGCATGAGCTCATTACACCATCACAGGGGCTTTTATTACTGGCCCTTAATAAATGTTTGATGCTCAAAATGGTTCTGAGCCCACGGTGTGGAGATGGTCCCACCCACTCCCTCCTCTGCTCTTCTCTGCCATATAATTAATTGAGGTCCTCCTTAACAGACTTATCGCTTACCCTCCTTTTAACTGGAACGGTGCCGGAAAAATAAAATAAGCATTTTAAAGGAGCTATAGAGGCTTTTTAATGATAGTGAAGTGAAATTGAAAGAGCAGTCCTTCCCGTTGGTTCATTATCACAAGCCAAGACTCCAAGCGAGGCGATTAATGACACTATCAAAGTCTGGGACCTGAATTCAGACTTATTTATTTGTTCCCTAGAAGGAGGCTATGCATCTAGCTCCCTCCTGCATCTTTCCCTGGGTGGGGTGGTGAACAGTTAAAAGGGGTTCATTTGCCCTGATCCATGCACCTGTTTAGTTGGTTGATGTTTATTCATACTGATAATGGGTCCTTGTCCTCAGGGTGGAAATCTTTCAGGGAAGCTACAAGGGGTTCCTCCAAGTTGGCAGGAACTCCAGGAGCTGAGGGAGACTCCAGGAAATAATGATATGCAAGTATTGCTATAGTCACACAGTGATGTCCCAGGTGGCAGGATAGGATGATATTTGTTAAAATAAATAAATATATAAATTGTGACCTCTGTTAAGCCACTGTGATGATTGCTGACATATAAAGTAAGACTTACTTTCAGGGGGCTGGATGGTGGTGCACCTGGTTGAGCACATGTTACAATGCACAAGGAGCCAAGTTTAAGAGAAGCAAGACTGCAGATGTCTTTTTCCCATTGTTGTTGTTGTTGCTGCTGCTGCTGCTGTTGGACAGGACAAAAAGAAATTGAGAGATGAGGGAAAAACAGAGAGGAAAGAAAGACAGACACCTGCAGACCTGCTTCACCGCTTGTGTAGCAACACCCTGCAGATGGGGAGCCGGGGGCTTGTGTTAGTCCTTGCACTCCATACTATGTGCACTTAACTCAGTGCGCTACCACCCAGCCCCCCTGCAGGTGTCTTTCTATCTCCTCCTTCTCTCTTGACTTCTGACTGTCTCTATCAAAAAAATAAAGATAATAAAAATTTAAAAAGAAAAAGAAAACTTACTTTCAGGTCTAAGAGAGAAGAAGGAATATGAATGGAGTGGCATCTCTCACAGCTGGTAGAGGGAGACTCAGGGGTTAGAGAAATGGATGGCCCAGAATAAGCTTGAGATATTAGGGAAGGTCTTGAAGGTAATACAGTGACCAAGAAATTTGCAGGGCATGGTGGGGTGGGGGTGGGGGTGGGGGTGTAGTGTCAGGTCTAGATGACAAAAAAAAAAATAACAGTAGTGAATATTTAACTCACCAAAAGACTGTCCCATCCCCACCTCGCCCCCATGAAGCTCACCTCCACCCAGGGTTTTTACTTTGGTGCCCTGCTACCAATTTAGTCAGATCCTGCTTTGAGTTTCCCTTTCTGTTCTTCTTTCTCAACTTCTGTTTATGAGTGGGGTCATCCCATACTCGTCTTTATATTAATTATCTTTTTCTTAAATTCATTGTATTTTTTATTTATTTCCTTTTATTGCCCTTGTTGTTTTTTTATTGTTGTTGTAGTTATTGTTGATGTCATTGCTGTTGGATAGGACAGAGAAATGGAGAGGGGAGGGAAAGACAGAGAGGGGGACAGAAAGATAGACACCTGCAGACCTGCTTCACCGCTTGTGAGGTGACTCCCCTGCAGGTGGGGAGCTGGGGGCTCGAACCGGGATCCTTATGCCGGTCCTTGTGCTTTGCTCTACATGTGCTTAACCTGCTGCACTACCGCCTGACTCCCAAATTCATTGTTTTAAGGGAGCTTCCATATCCTCACTGGCCCAAACCGCAATTTTATAAGGTTAGTTCTAATGTAATTTCTAGTTTTCAGGTGAGGAAACCCAATAACAAGAGATTAAGCAGTGTTCCTAGGGTCCAGGTTCCTTCTCTCCAACCCCCCACAAACACCCCACTGACAACAGTGGGGCTCAGGATAAGAGCATCAGTGGAGGGGGATGGGCAGTGAATCAGCTGGTAAAGCACACATTCTGCCATGTACAGAGACCTGGGTTGCAGTTTCCATCTGCAGTGGGGGAAGCATCGTGAGTGCTAGAGCAGTGCTGCAAGTCTCTTTCTCTCTCACCCTCCCTACCCTCCCCCCCCCCGCCACCTTATTTCTTTCCATCTCCATCAGAAAATAAATAAAGCAAGTGATTGAGTTTTCATGCAGGCACTAAGCCCCAGTGATAAACCCAGTTAAAAAGTAATAATAAAAAAGTAGTGAAGGTCCATAGGCTCACACTTTAATATGTGAAAATTCTGAATCCACCTGACAAACTGTTAAATAAAATATGTTCAAATATGTCTTTCAACCTTGACAGATCTGCCTAAGAGCAACCAGAAAGCTGATTTGCATTCAGAATTCTCGCAGTCCTCAGAGATTGTTCCTGGCCCACAACCCACCTTTGTCTTCTAATCCCCAGCTCTGTCTCAAACTGTGAAGATCCCTTCACACATGCACATGGGCATCACAAGCCACACGTGCAAACAGCCACCTCACTGAGGGTGACACCAACACCATGGTCATCCTAAGGGTGAACCCACAAGTGAGGTCAATCATTTGGGTCTTGGGACTGGAGTGGAGTGATTCAAGCCAAGCAGTCATGATTCTAGGGACCTGCTGTGTGCTCTAGAATGAGTAACATTGGCTCTAGATGGGCCTGTTCTCTAGGTCCTGTAAGGAAAGACATATACAGAGGGGGCTCAGAGAAGCAACCTCTCATTTGCATGTTCCAGAGCAGACCAGGAGACAGAGCTGGTGTTTGAACCCAGGCTCCAGAGTCCAGATGGTAATCCCCAAAGCTATATTGTCTCTCAGTGATAAAAACATAAGCTCAAAGTAGAAATAGATTCCTGGGCTCCAAAAGTGTTAGAGCAAGGAGGGAGCCAGGCAAAATTTAAAGATCATCTAGCCTAACCACTGCTTGCTCTGACTTTCACTCTGCACTCACTCTTTAGATACAAAGAAAGTTGAGGCTCAGAAAGGTTAAGTGAATCTCTCAAAAGGGTGGACCCCAGACCAAAAAATAAAATAAAATAAAAATCCCGGCTTGTGTATCTTGCTTTCTCTCCCTCCTGCTCTATGTGGCCTTTCCAGCCATACCTGCCAGCTTTTAAGTGAGGACTTGGATATATGTCCTTGCAAGGGACAGCTTCCTCTGTGCAGTTTACAGTGTGTGTGCTAATGCCAAGACAGAGATTCCTACTCCCATCTGTGTATCATGCCGCTGGGAGCCCTGGGTGATGTCAGTACGTTCCAATTAACCTTCTGAATCATATTTGTTGTCTTAAAATATTTATACCCAACCACTTCCCACCTGCTAGAATAGATGCCTAGCCTCTTCCACAACTCCTCACTGTCTCAAGCCCAAAGGAATACTCTTATCACTTGAGTTGTTTGTGGCATCAAAAACTGCCATCAAGTGCTACAGTGTTGACTAATCAGATGTAAGGGACCTGAATGGTGCCTTGACCCACAGCACCGGGAGTTCCTTTGGATTTTGGAGCTTATTGCCTCTGACAGTGGCAGGCTTCCTCCTCCACTTGCAATTCTATTTATAGCTCTCAGCAGGTGCCACACTCCTGCAGGGCTTTGGAGGGGCTCCCAGCAGGCACCACAGGCAAACCCATGTGTTTTACTCTTCGAGATGGATAGAGAAGGCTGGAGCATCTTTTGCTGCAGGTTACGTTGACATCCTTCCATAAATGATAATAGTCATCTCAGATCTTTTCCATCCACAGGCAGCATAGAAAGAGCACAGAATTCAAGTTAGGATGGGTGTCTGGGGTCTGTCTGTTAATGGTTATGCAACTTGAATTCCACATTTGCACAGTAGTTCTTGAGGTACAGCAAGGGCACATTTAAGTCCTGATACTTAGTGGGGCCTTGGAATCTTTGCGAACCTACCCAGCAGCTAAATCTTGGGACTCACCAGAGTTCCAGCTTTAGTGCCAAGACCCACACCTGGGTGGTCACAGCTGCAGGTGTATCTCCATTCATCTTCAAAGAGAGCAGACATCCTGCTCAGGGAAAGTCCTGACAACCTGGGCCATACGTTCTCTCTTTGGGAGACTGGAATTAGACAGTTGAGCATCCCAGCCAGAGAAATCCCCAACCTGTGCTCCCCAGATGACACAGGGCAGCCCCCTACTTTCTATCCCATTGCTTCATCATTTGGGTGACAGGTATTTAAACACCAGATCCAAGGAGAACTTTGCAGGAAGAATATCCTTTACCTTTCTCTTGTGCCAGACTACTGACTGTGTCCCAGAGAGTAAGGCAGTCAGGGCAGCCATCCCTGAGGGATGGAGTAGGGACAGACAGCCCTGGGTAGAACATGACCTGCAACAACTCATTTGACATTCTGAGTCTTGATTTCACATGATCATACATGTTATATGATCCAAAATCCTTGTCCTTAAATATTGGGTTATACAAACATTTATTCTGTCAGCCTGAAAAACTCCCTGAGGACAGGGTTCACTTCATAATAGACAAATGTTGATGACCAGTAACCATATCCAGTAATGAGCTGAAGAAACAAAACCTTTTAGGGAATCTGAGCGCCGATGTACCCGATAGAGTGCATGTGTTACCATGTACAAGAACCCGAGTACAACCCCAGGTCCCCACCTGCACGGAGTTGTGGGGGGGGGAGCTTCCTGAGTAGTCCTACAGGTGTCTTTCTTTCCCCCTCTCTGTTTCAACCATCTCTTTCAATTTCTCTCTGTCTTTATCAAAAAAAAAAAAAAAAAAAGGAAGAGGGAGAGGAGAAAGTGGAGAGGAGGGAAAGAAAGAAGGAAGGAAATCTTTTAGAGGCTGAGCAGTAGCACATCAGCAGAGAGAATACACTACTATGTGTGAAGACCTGGGTTCAAGCCCCAGTCCCTGCCAGCAGGGAGGAAGCTCCTTTATGAGCAGAGAGGCAATGCTGCAGGTGTCTCTCTTTCTCTCTCCATCTCTATACCCCCTTCCTTCTCCTTTCTGTCTCTATAAAAAATTAATAATAATTATTAAAGAGGCTGCCAGGAGCAGTGGTTTCATCATATAGACATTGAGCCCCAGTGATGAACCTGGTGACGATAAAAATTTCAAACAGAAAAGCATTTAAATTTTGACCATCATTCACAATAATGATCCTAATGTTAAGAGGTAACTGGTGACGGTGCTTTTCCACCCACATCCTATCCCAGTCCTGGCTCTAACTGTGCTGTATGTTTCTCCCTCTTCCCAATGAGGACACCAAGGTCTAGAAAGGGCAAATCCCTTGTCCCAAGGTCATGCAGCCAGTGAATGGTAAGCCACTCTTGTTCCTGGTCTGGATGATTCCGCACAGGTCCTGTAGCTTTTCCTTCCCCCTCTGCTGTCATGTTGGGTCTTCTGGACCCATGGAAGCTGCTTTGGGCCAGCTGCCTCTACTCAGGAAGGTTGGGGCTGGAGCTGACATCTCACTTTTAAAATTTTCTTTCCATTTTAATAAATAATATGTCACAATTCAGGCAAGCTGGCTGAATAATAATTTGTCAAGCCCGGAACCCGACTTAGCTTGTTCCCACACTCGTCTTCCTACCTCCTACCTTCTCTTTCTCAGTCCAGTCTTCACACATGCCGCTGAGCTCTAGATATTTCTGCTTGGGTGCTGTCATCATTCCCTGAGAAGTGACAAACACTTAACTTTTGTCTTTCCCAGAAATTTTCCCCTCAGTCTACTGGGGGAGGCTTGTTGCTTGCTGTGGTGGGTCGGTGGTAATGCAGAATGCAGCAAGGATCCCACTGAAACACCCCAGATGCTGGATAACACCACATATCCTCCCCCCAGAACCTGGCCTCCTAGATCTTGGTCTTGGTTTTCAGGGTGTAATGGGGTAATGCTGCAGTATTTTTAAATAAACTCTTTTTCCCCCATCTTTGACAGAAGGTAAGAAGCAGACATAGAGAAGAAAAGATAAATGGAGAGAAGGGAAAACACCTACACCACTGTTCCACCAATCATGAAGCTTCCTCCCTACAGGTGGGAGCTGAGGGCTTGAACCTAGATTCTCATGCACAGCAGTAGGGGCACACCCAGCCCCTGAAGTATTTTAAATTAGCAGCTACAAGAGCTCCCAATTTCTAACCCAGTCTAAAAGCCCTAAGGCTTACCTATTTCTTCTGTGTTTCCTATTTTCCATTGCTTCAAGTTCACAGGGGCTATATTTGGTGCTAACACGGCAGTTATTGCCAAAATAGGGGGTGCTCCATGAACCTCTTCTGCTTAATGAGGAGATTCACACCTACCTTCTCATTTGATGAAAAGAGCAACTCTCTGAGAGTCATACAGGTCTGCATCAATGCACCCACCCATTGTTTGGATGAGAGAACCAAGGCATAAGCAATGTGCTTTGAACCACAAGGGGGAGAGAGCTTCTTGTGGCTATAGAGACCCAGACAGGTTTATGGTCAGAATATCATTAGAAATAAACCTTCCAAAAAAAAAAAAAGGAGGAAAAGAAGGATGTACAGGAATGTGGAAGCATTGACTAGTTTTATGGGACAGAACTGGTCAGAAGTCAAGAGGCCTGAACATTTCATGAGGTCACCAGGCAGAGACTGCTGCCCAGCCATGGCAGTCTTGACTAGCTCTCTCTTCCAGCTAGGTGTTGATTATCTGTTGCCTTAGCCCTGAGACAAGGTTGCATGTAAAGGTGTTTTATTAGGATGTGTTCCCAGGGGGGTAAAATCAGTAGGAAAATGGTATCTGGGAGATGGCCAAGCCAAACTAGGCTTCCAAAACCCATGAGATGGAAATTTAACTCAGTCCCAGGAGGATATTCTAGAAACAGTGCAAACCGGTGGCCCTGAAGCAAGAGCATCGCCAATCACCAGGGGATTTGTCAGAAATGCAGAATCACAGGCTAAGCAGTGGTGGGCCAGGTAGAGCACAAACATTACTCTGCACAAGGACCCAGGTTTAAGTCCCCCGGTCCCCACCTGCTGCTATGAAACTTCATGAACAATGAAACAGCTGCTAGTACTGTTCTGTCTCCCTTTCTCTTCCTTCCTTCTTAATTTTTCTCTGCCTTGATATAATAAGTAAATAAATGTTTAATAAGTAAATGTAATAAGTAAATAAATGGGGTCTAGGTGGTGGTGCACCTGGTTAAATGCACATATTACTATGCCCATTATATTATTATTATAAAATATATTTTATAATTATTATTATAAAATCATGTGTAAATTATTTTATATTATTATAAATATGTTATTTTATATTATGTATTATTTTATAAAATATTTTATAAAAGAAGAAATGCAGAATCACAGCTACAGCCAGTATGTCTGAATCAGGGTCCCAGGTTTTGTTATAATGGGATTCAAACCCACCTGCAGGAAGAATGCTTCACAAGCCTTGAAGCAGGTCTGCAGGTCTCTCTCTTCCTCTCTCTTTCCCTCTCCTTCTTCCTCTCCTTCTCTATCCCCTTCCCTCTCAATTTCTCTTTGTCCTATAAAAATAAATGAAAGTTTTTAATTTTGTTTTGTTTTAAATATTTTATTTATTTTATTTTTGAGAGAGATGCAGAGAGAGGGAAACACCTTTTTGAGAGAGACAGAAAGAGAAACACCAGAGCACTGCTCAGCTCTGGATTACGGTGGTGTGGGGGATAGAACCTGGGACTTAGGAGCCTCAGGCATGAGAGTCTGTTTGCATAACCATTATGCTATCTACCCCTACCCAATAAATGAAAGTTTTAAAAATATTTTATAAAAGAAGAAATGCAGAATCACAGCTACACCAAGTCTCTCTGAATCAGGGTCCCAAGTTTTGTTATAATGGGGTCTTGATCATACGACTGAGTGGTCTCATTAGCACACAGGAAGCTTCAGGATTCAGATTCACATTCTACATCTGTCAGTAATGGGCTAAAGGCTGCTCCCAGGGGAGGTGAAAATGTGTGGGTGTCTCCAACTTTCCATGGTGGGTGCAGATGGCAGAAAGCAGATGCTGGCTGTGGGCACTGAAAGTGTGCCAAGCCTGGAGCCCTGGGCAGGAAAAGAGTAAAGACTCTGGGGTGAGAGATTGAACTGTAAGACTAGGTCACCAAGGCAGCCCGATGCAAGCACAGACTTGTGCCCACATCCTTTAAAGCTTGGTGCCAGTGGGCACCAAATATCTCAGGCAGACAGCCAGGGAGAGGATTCTGAGGCTGCAAAGAGAGGGTCCCAGTGCAAACAAACTCTCTAATCTCTGGGTTAATCCTGGGCAACATTTTATATGTCCTCATACTCATCAGGTATAAACAAAGAACTCTAAGTAGATTTGAGTAGAATTCCCCCCTCTTTAAGTAAACAAATGAAACATCTTTATAATTAGGACATTAACATGTAAATGGATACCATTAAAGGACATTCAGATGGATGGGTTCTAGCATGTAGGTTAAATTCTCCCCTAAAACCCAGTGTGAATTCTTCAGTTGCTTAGCAAATTCCTATCCTGTAGACCACAGTGGTGAATAATTCTTGAAAAAAGTATTATTTGGGGTGGGGGGATATAAATGATTCTTTTCATTCAATCCAAAAATAGTGAATCCCGTGGCCCCAGAAATACACATGTTGTTAAAACCTAATTTATCTGCTTGATTGTCCAGGACAACGTCAATTAGAAAACTTGGCTCTGCTTTGTATCTTATCATACATTAATGGAGAATTTATGAGAAATAGCACCGGAGAGGTAGCTTTCCAATTAGTCCTCTTAAAATCAGAACATTCTATCATAGACCCAGGTGGAGTGTAGATTCTCTGTATGTGAAGGAGTCAGGTTTTACCTGGTGATAGTCAACTCATCACACTTGAATTAGTGCCTGAAGTGAGGATTTTAGAAGCAACTAAACCTCTCAGCTTCCTGCTCCTGCTACAAGCCAGGGATGATGGTACTCAGTGAATGTCACTTGTGAGCTCATCGACTTGACTCCGCTTATAGTTCCATCCTTCAAAATTACATCCAAATACCTTTGATAATCAATGAATTAGTGTATTGCTTCAGTATAGGCCATGTCTTTCCTTTTTCTTTTTCATTGATTTAATAATGGTCAGCAAAAACATGGGATAAGAGGGGCACAATTCCACATGATTCTCACCACCAGAACTTCATATCCTATCCCTTCCATTGGAAGCTTTCCTGTTTTTTATCCTTCTGGAGTAAGGACCAAGGATCATTATGGGGTGCGGAAGGTGGAAGGTCTGGCTTCTGTAATTGCTTCTCTGCTGGGCATGGGCATTGATAGGTTGATCCATACTCCCAGCCTGTCTCTCTCTTTCCCTAGTGGGACAGGGCTTTGGAGAGGTGGGAATCCAGGGTACATTGGTGAGGTTGTCTACCCAGGGAAGTCAAGTTGATATCATGGTAGCATTTTCAACTTGGTGGCTGAAAAAGCATTAAGATAGAAAGCAGAACAAACCATTAAATAAGCAGGAATGTAAAGGTAAGAATATAGCAGATGAGATTTGTGGGGGGTCTCCATTTTGAGGACCTGTGGATATAGCACAGATGTAATGCACCAGATGAACTCCCTATGGAAATAAATAAAAATCTTGTTCTAAAGGAGAAGAAGGATCAAAGGAAGAAATCATAAGAGAAAGGGGAAGAAGAGAGTGAAGAAGCAAATGATGGGCGAAAAATAAGTTTTCACAATGAAGTGAGAAACAGATTGTGGGTAACACATCTGTTGAGTGCACACATTGCCATGCTCAAGGACCTGTGATTGAATTCCCACTTGCAGCCAACAAGGAGGAAGCTTCATGAGCAATGAAGCAGGGCTGCAGGGCTGCAGGTCTCTCTGTGTCTCCTTCTCCCTCTCCCTTTCCCTCCCTCTCTCCTCTATTCCTCTATCTCCCACTCCCCTTTCAATTTTTTTATGTCCTACCTAATAAAAATTTTTAAGGAAAATTATGACCACCAGGGCCACAATATTTATTATGCAGGCACTGAGCCCCAGTAATAACCCTGGTGACAATAAAAAAGAAGGAAAAAAAAAGTTTTTTGTGACCCAAGTAGTGGAAGAATGGAACTTTCAAGCAAGAGATCCCACGTTCAATCCTTGGTATCATATGTCAGGATGACATTCTAGTTCTTTCTCTCAGTGTGTCTTTTTGGCTCCCTCAGCCCACCCTCTCTCACCAACAAATAATTGAAAAGAAAGGGAAAATGGTTTCTTAGAGTATAAGGTCATTGTGGTGAACCCTGTTATTAATTCCCCCAACATGCAAGCTTGCTCTTCTACTTTTTAATGGGATCAAAGTTTCAGGAAAAGGCAAGTAGCACAATTCTGGCCAATGAGCTTTGAAGAGAAAATGTTAGCATTTTCTTGGGAAAGCTTCTTCTCTTAGGGGATTTCGGGATTCTGTTTCTCCTTCCTGTATATGCCATTGAGGAAGTTGTAAACCTTGTGGAAGCACACAGGAGACAGTTTTAGGAGAAAGTCAGCCCTGTGAATGGTCAAGTGGAGAGAGTTTTTGGTGCTGTTGCCTACACTAACTCTAGGTTACTGGGAATTGTGTCTCCTCCCTTTTTCCCCATCTTTTTTTAAAGTTGTTATAGCTTTGTTGAGATTTGATCACTGTATAGTAATAGGTACATGTTTAAAGTGTCCAATATGACAAGTTTGATAAATACGCCTCTAAGCCCATCAACACAATCAAGAAAATAAATGTCTCCCAAAGTTTCTTCACATCTTTTGTTCATCATCTCTCCTTCCATCTCTGTCCCTAGGGAATCTCAGATCTGATTTCTGTTCTTCACTGTATATTAGCTTGCAATTTCTGTAATCATGTAAAAAATGAATTTGTACATTATTTTCTCTACTTTATCTGACTTTTCAGACTTTTCCACATTGATACATGTATTAACTAAATACACTAGTTTTAGTAACTTTTAAAAAATTTTTTTAATATTTATTTTTCCTTTTGTTGCCCTTGTTGTTTTTCATTGTTGTTGTAGTTATTGATGTCATTGTTGTTGGATAGGACAGAGAGAAATGGAGAGAGGAGGGGAAGACAGAGAGAAGGAGAGAAAGACACCTGCAGACCTGCTTCACTGCCTATGAAGGGACCCCCTGCAGGTGGGGAGCCGGGGGCTCGAACCAGGGTCCTTGAACTGGTCCTTGAGCTTCACATCACATAAGCTTAGCCCACTGTGCTATCGCCTGACTCCCCTAACTTTTTTTTTTTTATAAATTTCTTGTAATCTTTTCCATAGATGACAACTTAATCTGCAAATGAAGTCTTTATTTGTTCCTTTCCATTTGCTATACTTTTTTATTACTGTTCTTGTTTTAAACTACCAGTGGCCATTTCATGTGTGGGAAATTTACATAAGCTTGTGTTTACTTTGAAACATGACTTTTTAAAGAAAAAATTAGTAAGATAGCATGCAATTGCTTATATATCTTTTTGTGTAAACTTGAATATCCATCTGTCATTGTTTTATTTTCTGATTAAATAATTTAACATTTCATGTATTATTTCCTGATGATGAATTTTATCATTCATATATTGGGGGGGAATCTTTGGTTTACTTTTAAAAGTATGTTTACACTGAGTATAGATTTCTAGATTAATTATTGTCTTTCAATGCCTTAAGGTTATCATTCCACTGACTTGTGACTTTTGGTGGTTTTGAGAAGTCTGCTTTCATTTTTTTTTTCTTTGTTCCCCTACACACAATACTATATGCCTTTGTTTCTGACTTCATTTGAAACTTTCTCTTTGGGGGGGCCAGGTGGTGCCACACTTAGCTGAGTTACAATGTGCAAGAACCCATGTTCGAGCCCCCAGGCCCCACCTGCAGGGGGAAAGCTTCGCAAGTGATGAAGAGGAACTGTAGGTGTCTCACTGTCTCTGTCTCTCTCCATACGTCTCTAGTCCTCTTGGTTTCTGGCTATCTCTATTCAATGGATAAATAATAATTGGGTAAATTTTGTTGTTAAAGTTTCTGCATTTTTGTTTATGATGTGTTTTGATGTAGTTCTCTACAAATGTCTTATATTTATAGTTCACTGACTTCCTTATATCTAGGGCTTATCATTTCCATCATTCCCATAAAGTTCCAGACTTTTTTTTTTCACTTTTCTCTCCCCTCTTCCTCCATTCTGGATAGTATCTATAACCATGTTTTCAGTTTGCTGGTCTTTTCTTCTAATCTCTAGTGTACTTTTCATCAGAGATATTTTACTTTTATTCTCTACGATTTTGTTTTGAGTCTTCTTGATGTCTTCCAAATCTCTTCTCATCATGCCCACATTCCTCTGCTTCTTGAGTAAAAGGTGTATCTATAATCATTATTTATATTTTTTTCTGGTGATTTGATTATCTTTGATTTAGAGGTCTGTTTTTACTGGGATTTCTTATTATTAGGCATCTCTGTTTCTTTGCATGCCTAATGTTTTATTAAACGTTAGGCACTGTAAATTTTTCCTGTTGTTGATTATTGCCTTTTTTCAGTTCCTCTGACTTTTGGAGAGTCTTGTCTGGGATGCAGAATGAAAAGACTTAGAAGCAAATATGATGCTTTAGAGCAGTGGTCAGCAAACTGTATTCTGCATACATTTTTACATATGAAGTTGTGCTGAAATACAATCACCAGCTAATAATCCAGGAACTTAAGTAAAGTGTAGCCATTTTGCATGACAAAAGCTGACTAAAGCAGTTGAGGCAGAAACCACATGGCCTGCAGAACCTAGTCTGTTCACATTCTGGCCTTTTACAGAAAATGATTGCTCCTCCCCCCCCCCCATACCACCCCCACAAAGTGCACCATTACTTTTGCTTTTAAAAAAATAATCTTGGGAGTTGGGCGGTAGCGCACCAGGTTAAGTGCAGGTGGTGCAAAGCGCAAGGACCGGCGTAAGAATCCCGGTTAGAGCCCCCAGCTCCCCACCTGCAGGGGAGTAGCTTCACAGGCTGTGAAGCAGGTCTGCAGGTGTCTGTCGTTCTCTCCCCTTCTCTGTCTTCCCCTCCTCTCTCCATTTCTCTCTGTCCTGTCCAACAACGATGACATCAATAACAATAACAGGAATAACTACAACAATAAAACAACAAGGGCAACAAAAGGGAATAAATAAATAAATATTAAAAATAATAATAATAATCTTAAGCACATGATTTTTAAGCTTTACTGGGCAGGTCCAGGATATCCCTACTTTGTAGCTAAATTTGTCTCCATCCCTGAAGCACTGTCCTTCTGAGGAGGCTGCCTAGTTTAGTGCACACAGTTGTTCCACTCTGGCTGAAAGAAATGTGTGGTATTCCTGGCCCTGTTTGAGCTCTTTGGATCACTAGGTCTGCAGCGGTCCTTTCTCCTTCATCATAATGCCCTCATTCATATGCACTCATCTGTACTTGGAGCCTCAAAGGATATATTCTGTACACTTTCAGAGGTTTTGCTTTGTATAGCCGGTTTTAGTTATTCCACCCTTATGAATTCTAGCTGTCTGGCGTCCTGATTTTTCATCTCTGCCACTTTAACTCAGAAGAGTCCCAGATACTATGAGGCTCTGCCTCCCTCTGCCACACTCTGGACACTCTCTTGGCAATGAAAGAGGCCAATCCTCAAACTCACTTTGTTGCTTTTCTCTTGGGGGACACTGTTCTGCATTGACTGATTGTTATGCAGTGTCCCCAAACCATTGTAGATTCCTGATGTGAACTAAAGAATTCCTTTCTGTTTAAGCCAGGTTGAGTTGTTTTTTCCTGTTATATGCAACCCAAATCTTCTTAACCAGTAACAGCTACCCCAGAGGATGAGGTGCTAGTTCTGTGGAGAATATATTATCCCTGTAAACATTAAACAGCCCTGTCCTAGAGGAGATAGAGGGGCAAGCAAAAGAAATATCAGCAAAGCAGCATACTGCTCTAAGAAGCATTTATTTCAAAATAACACTCAGTTTTTGTACATTTACTTAGTAACATAAGAGAAAGAAGGCAATAAAGAATTTTTTTTTAAAAATAGAAAGAAGGAAGAGGAGGAGGGAGAAACAGAGCCTGATTCTGGCACATGAGATGCCAGGTATTGAACTCAGGACTTCATGATTCCAAGTCCAACACTCCAACATGTCACTTTTTAGACTGCATAGAGTCAAGTACTTCATTTTATGTATTATTTATTATCATCATTTTTTTTCCCCCAGAGCACTGCTCTGGTTTATGGTAGTGCTGGGGATTTAACCTATGTCCCTGCAGCTCAAGGCATGAAAGTCTCTTTGCACAATCATATACTATCTCTGCAGCCCACAGAGTCAATTTTCACCAATGCTTAAGGGCAATACTACAGACAAGACACGACGGATATGATTTCCATTTAACAACAGTATTTTGTTTTGTTCTAATGAAAGATGCCAGAGAAGATACCAGAGGACTAGGACATTATGGAAAATGTCTCTCTTTTATAAAACACCATAAAAGAAATGGTAGAAGTTGTTTGCCCCCAAGATATTTAATGAAGGTCCAAGATCTGACAGATACTAGATATTATATTAAACAGGGTCTAAATTCCATATAAGTCTGTGGAGGACAGTGAGTTTTATAAGTTTAGTACTCTCTGAAGTAGATTGTCTTTTGCTGTCCTAAACTGACGGTTGAGAGGGGGCAAACTCAGCAAGTTCAACACCACACATAGGCCAATACAGAGAAGAGATCACCCTGTCTGGAGGTGATTGCCGAGACCTTCCTGTGAGAAACCCAGAATCTGGTGGAAGGCGGAGCCCTGTGTAAAGGGCAACACATAATAGATGATGAGTACCAGGCCTTGGGGGACATTTTAGACTTGAAATTAGAAGGGGTCAGAGCAAACCAAGCTCAAAGTTCAGAATGATAAGGATGAGGCTGGAGAGTCAGATTTGTGTGGTTTATTGTGAAGGACACAGAGGTTCATGAATTTGGTAGATTTCAGAATAGACCAGATGTCACAGAGCACAGAGATGTCACATTTGCAGAGCACAGGACTGGAGGGCCCAGGTCTTTCATTCCAAAGTCTCAGACAGGAGCATTTTTTGAAGAAATTCAGGATGACTTTGCCCACTGCCCGCCTCAACAGGCAATGCCTTTCTAGACTGATATGTTCCAGACGGAGAGTTTTTATGATGGGTATGTGGGAGGAAGTGTTCTTGAGTGTTATCAGAATGGTTGATGAGGTATTGAGCTTGATTCTGCTTTTATACTGTCTGGGTCACTGGATAGACAGGTGGTTTGGAGCATGTCACTTTAACCTGCTGATACCTTTATTTCTCTTCTCTAAAGTAATGAGTTCGGGTCGGATGGCTTAACTGTAGTAATAGACTCCTTTATCTTAGCACTGCTTGATACAACAGTTCCCATAGTAGATGTTTTACATACAATGTTTCAAAATAGCCCTCTGACAGGCATTATCATGATTGGCTTAAAAGGTCTGATGAAGCTGAAGCACAGAGACTCTAGGAATGTTCCCACCTTTTTCCTAGTTAGGAGATACCAAAGCCAGGGCTCCATGGCTAGCCTCTATTCCAGAGCCATAGGTTCCCAACCTAAGTGAGGATGATTTTAGAGTGTGATTGGGCACATAGATAGTTAGATAGAATGTAAATCTTAAAATCTGAAGTAAAGCCTGAGGTAACAGACCAAGAGAGTGCGTGATTGGTGTCCGATTGTCCTGCCGTTGCTCTAGCCATTGGTTATTAGAGAGTTGCAATAACAGTTAAAATGGACATAACAAAGGTTTTGTTTTTAATCTGAATCTTACTGATTTGGGTTTTGGCATGAAAACAAATACGATCTTGACGGTCCCTCTCGAGTAAATGCCTTAAGGATGGCCTTTGCTTACTGAAAACTTTGAGGTCTCAGGAAGTAGGGAAAATACATTAAAAATCCATATCCCTCTTCTAAAATTGAGGGCTCTCCAATTAAACATTCCTTTCATGCATCAGCAACTTCTGAGTCCAGCAATTAATTATTGTAATGTTAAAGGTCTTTTGTGTTTATGATACGCACTTGCATTCCACAGCCCTATTATGAATTGTAATTTTTTCATTAGCTCCTCTCATATTCATTATTTGCACTCTATTATATCTTAGTTGATCATTTATATAACATTTGAAAGTAATAAAACTGTTTTTCATTAAAACCACTCACAGATTCCAGTGTTTCACTAAGGTTAATAAAAACTGTTTTGTGAAGAAGCGAGAATAAAGGTTAGCTTCTATAAAAACCAGTTCCTTTTAAAATCCACTACTCAGTGAGTTAGTGTACATTAGAGTGAGGTGGCCAGCAGGGCTTCAGATCTGAGCTTTACTTCTTACCTTGATTATGGTGTGTTTTTCCCTCTCCAGAAATAAATTTCTTTATAAAATTGGAGTGATGAAAATATTAGCAACTTCTTTTTAATAGAAGTTCTGAAGTATTTGAATGAACGGGTGATGAACCAAAGCAACCGCGGCAAATCACCAGAACACTCACACATGACTTAAATACAGAGTATTACTGTCCTTTAAGACAAAATCAACAGGAGACTGTCACATGGACAAGGATCATACTAGAATCCTGGGCAAATTGGAGAGGAATATGCATTTATTGCTCCTAAAACAGTAGCTTGTCATTATATACTTCACACTGTGAAGAGTGAAAGTTTGCAACTCTTCCATTTAAATACAAAGGCTCAGGGAAAATGATAATGATCTCAAGGAGATAATTTTGAAATTGCCACTGTTTTCCTTTGTTGCTGTCTACATTGATACTGTCTTGTCTGTTATAATAGAGAGAGGTGTCTTGAATCTCAAATATAGATTCAGCGCAGGCTAGGGAGAGAATGAGGTACTTAAAAGTGGCAGATTAAGATTGTAATAAGATAATTATATTCTTATGTAACTCAGATACTATTTTCTTGACAGTGGCACAACCCAAGTCCTGCACCTTCTGACAGCCTAGAACTGGAAAATGGTTCAGATCACAAAGAATAATAATGAAAATAACAACAATAATCAAAGGCATTGGATGTCCCTGTGGCAAAGCACTTTCCCTACTGTTACCACATTAACTTCTTAAGCACATAAAAAAATTCTAAGAGGAAAACCATACATGTTAGGTGCTCAAGTCAAAAATTGTGTCATCTTCTTTCTTTTTATTAGTGATTTAATAATGTTCAACAAGATTGTAGGATAAGAGCAGTACAATTCCATATAATTCCTGCCACCAGAGTTCTGTATCCCATCCTCTCCATTGGAAGCTTCTCTATTCTTTATCCATCTGGGAGTATGGAGTGCAGAAGGTGGGAGGTCTGGCTTTTGTAATTGCTTCTCCACTGGACATGGGCACTGACAGGTCAATCCATACTTCCAGCCAGTCTCTGTCTTTCCCTAGTGAGGCAGGGCTCTGGAGAGGTGGGGTTTCAGGACTCATTGATGAGGTTGTCAGTGTAGAACAATAATTGTAGAAACTTCCCCACTCTCTGATCAACATACTATGCCACTAGAGGAAGACTGGTCTGAAATTAGTGCAGCCTAAAATATTCCTAGTTATGACCGTGGAATTCGAGTTCAAACTGACAGTGATGCAGAGGTTACACAGGTTCCAGTGCTAAATATATCCCCCCTCCTCCTCCTCTCCTCCTCCTCCTTCTACTCTTCCCCTCCTCTTCCCCCCCCTTCTTCACCCTCACCTCTCTCCCTCCTCCTTCTCTCCCCCTCCTCCTTCTGCTCTCCCCCCTCCTCCTCTCCCCCTTCTCCTACACTGGAGCTCCTGTCACAAAACTCTACCCTCACCCTGGATGGAGAGGGCGTTGTAGCCTAGATGGCATCTTGACTTAGAATTCTGGTCAACAGTAAGTAGCACTGAAAAGGATGATTTCTGATCATCATAGGTGCTCCCAAATGGCTCATAACTTCTCCCAGGCATGCTCCCTTATAGAAAAATTCTCTGTCAATCTTCAAGTCCTTAGTCAATCAAGCTCAGGATAGTGGTGATTTCTGGCCAGGTTGGGTGGTGAGCTATAGAATGAGAAAGGATTTCAAATGAAACTGTTCCCTTTACCTGTGCTAGCCAGCACTGGATCCCAGGAAGAAATAGTGTGTTCTTCAGTGCACACCAACTTCCAATCATGTAGGAACAGAAGGTGCCAGTGGAAGGGAGGAAATCAGTAGACATGCAAAGCCCCACCTCCACAACCCCTCCCTGAGATGACACAAGGTCACCATAACTTAGATCACACTCCTTCCCCCACCTTGTGAGACCCAGAGTGGTTGTGGGGATTTGCTGAGCTCTGGATGCTATCAGTACATCTAGAAAAATAACTATTCTGATTGAATGCATCTTGTAAGAGACATGTACTTCATTAAAAAAAAAAAAAAAAAAAAAGATTGGCTGCGTGCCAGAGACTCTTTGCCCTTTTTGCCCCCCCCCCCCCATAGGATCTGATCACCTTGTCAACATGCAGAAACAGAGCTGCTGGCTGAGGAGTGGATGTGTTATCCAAAGATGCAGTGCGTAGAACTTGAGAACAAAAGGACAGCCATATCCTGAGAGAGATAAAGTACCTAAAACAAGAAAGGAAGCATTTCTAAGCCAATGCCTAAGGCAAGTTCAGAAGCTGAAATGAGTAGGATAGGAGCAGGGAACACTCAGTGAACCAGCTGGGAGGCCAGACATAGTTTAGATGAGGGGGCAGTGAGCTCAGTATGCCCCCAGAGGCTAGCATAAGGCATGATTTCCAAGTTAGTGAGACAAGCAAGTTCTGGAGTCAACCTGCTTGAATTCAGATGACAACTTTGCTACTTTCTAGCACTGCAATGAGAGCAGAAGCTTTGAACAGTTGTGTGCCTCCATTTCCTTATTTGTAAAAGGAAGTTTGCTGACATTAGGTGAGTTAATTCACTTTTAAAAAAACTTGTGCTTGTCATATAAATAATGCTCAGTAAATATATTATTATTGTGAGAGGATCTATTAAAGAAGTTGGAGTACCTTGGGTGGAAGAGCTTTCTGAAACTTAGCAGCTAGGAGCTCACCTGTTTCTACCTAAATCTGCTTTTTTTCCATTACCATTGACAAAAAAGAAAGGGGGAGGAGGGAAGGGTGATATTAAGAATACCAAGGGAGAAAAACAAGACTAAGCAGTTAAGATGGTGATGGGGAAAGAGAAGAAGCTGATGGTATATAAGACATTTGTATCTTGATCTCCAGCTCAATATTTTTAATGCATCTCAGGAAGTTAGACATAAATAGAACTGTTGTTGGCCAAATTCATCTGTCAGTAAAATAAAATTTAAGGCCCGGAGACTATCGAAAAAAAATCTCCCCATAGTTTTCTGGCCACTGCTTTTCACTTTTTTTTTTTTTTAATTCCTTGGAGGATGCAAGGGGATGTAAATTTCTAAAAGTGAAGGTGGATTTACTGTTCATCTAGAAAGCCAGAGGAGAAAAGCAAAGAATTCTAAGAAGCAATTATAGGTAGACTGAAAATTGTTACAGCTAACAAGACCTCTGAAGAAGTCCATAATCGATTCCTCCTCTTGTTCCACAGAGATCCCCTGCATGGCTCCTATGGGAGAGGGACCCTCGGCATGGGGAAGGCCATGATATTCCCAACATGAAAGAAACCAGTCAACGAATTAAGAACTGATGTGACCTATGATGGAGAGTCAGCATGAAAGGGCCACTCAGACAGAGGAATTAATCTGCAGCTATTTGTAATGAACTGAACATGAGCTTTATCATCTGCCAGACTTCATTTCAGCTTCTGGCCTTATCACCTATGAGCTGCAGAACCCTGACTTCACAGCCATGGCTTTATCACCTGTAAAACGGCACTGCTACCTAACTATGGGGCTGTAGGGAGGATGGCTTGAGATAGTCTGTAATGTAGCCCAGCTCCCTGGCACATGACAAAGATGCAACAAAAAACCTTTTCTTTCTGTTGGAGGGGCTTCAGAGAAGCTTTCTAAAGGAGGGACTGTTTAAGCAGGTTTTGATGCAGGAACAAGGGCTTGCTAGGTAGAGTGGGATGCAGTTCAGGGATCCTTTCAACAATATTGTGATTTCTGCCCAACTTTTCAGGAACCCATATGCCCACTGACTGACAGTAATTTATAAAGCCAGACGTGTCTGTATTCTTTCTCTATCCAGAAAAGGATCTCTCTTCATTTTTTGGTACTTACCGGTTGTTTTGTGGTAGTTACAAAATGTCCTCTGAGTGCCAGCAAGGAATCAGCCAAAAATATCACAGGGGGCATTGCATGTGCCAAGAAACTAAAAGGAAAACAGACACTGGTTTCCTTCCATTAAAATGAAGTCTTGCAGGTGGAAAACCAGCACGGAGCACAAAAATGTGGTAGCTCAGCTCAGAGCTGAATGCTCGTGTCCTCTGCTGTCCCCACTGATGGCTGTTCATGAAGGCACTGAGCTGGGCTAGGCTGCCCAGGGCCCCAGGGACCCGTTAGTGACCATGCCACTGATGAGTTTCCATTTGTATACAGCTGAAAACAGAAAAGGCTCTATTCTGGGGAAAGTCTGGGCTGAGATGAAGGGAGAAGGCTCAGCTATACTAATACTGCTCACTACCACAGAGAGGCTGACAAAGAGGCTGGCAGAGGCTGCTCATTCATGTTGATGTAGGTGTGCACACACAGAGAAAGACACACACAGAGAGAGAGAGAGAGACTACTTCCCTTCCTCTCTCCTTTCAGGGGCCTTTTTTTTTTTTTATAAAAAGGAAACATTGACAAAACCATAGGATAAGAGGGGTACAACTCCACACAATTCCCATCACCAGATCTCCATATCCCATCCCCTCCCCTGATAGCTTTCCTATTCTTGAACCCTCTGGGAGTATGGACCCAAGGTAATTGTGGGATGCAGAAGGTGGAAGGTTTGGTTTCTGTAATTGCTTCCCTGTGTTGACAGGTCAGGTTGATCCATACTCTCAGCCTGCCTCTCTCTTTCCCTAGTAGGGTGGGACTTTGGGGAAGCAGAGCTCCAGGACATATTGGTGGGGTTGTCTGTCCAGGGAAGTCTGGTTGTTATCATGCTAGCGTCCGGAACCTGGTGGCTGAAAAAAGAGTTAACATACAAAGCCAAACAGATTGTTGATCAATCATGAACTTAAAGGCTGGAATAATGCAGATGAAGAGTTGGGGGGTACTTCATTTTGTAGATAGCTAGTAGGCATATTTTAGTTATATTCCAAAGGGCCTGTGGCTATACTAGTTTTTGTTGCTTTTTATTTCCCGAGCCTGAAATCGGATATACACGTGGATCCAAGTTATTGTCTAGGGTGATGATGTCATGGCTGGAAAAGGAACAGAAAGCTGGATCAGGGAAGAGAGTATCTCCCTAATATGGAAAAGGGTAATAATATTGTTGACTGTAAACCCCATCGATTTGATTTGGTCTGGGGCCTGTATTCACCTTAGGAGCCTATGTGACCTCTGCATCCCTGTAGATCTGCTCACATTCTGTGGTCATGAGTAAGAAGTGCTGTCTTCTTCCAGAATAAACATAAGCTATAGAAACTGATCTTACTTAGTCACTAGAGAAGAGCAGATGGGAAGCTGATGTCTGCCTATAAGTCAGACCTTGCCTCCCACCTCAAGCTCTCGCTTCTGTCTGTGCTTCCCTGCCTGTCATCATTCCCAGCCTTAAGACTCCCTTCAAAGGCCACCATCCTGGTCAACTGTCCTATAAGAGTTTAGGGATTCATGGTCTTATTCATAATCTTCCCTTAAGCTCAGTGTCTGATGCACAGTAGGTGCTTAATAAATACTTGTTGGTCAAGTAATAAACTAAGTCATCAGGTCTCTGAAGGATGTGACCATAATTATAATTTCTTATCCTCATGTTTATTTTTTGTTTTGTCTTTTATCATATGCTTGGTTTTTTACCTGTCTCTCCATCAAAACTGGGAACTCTTTTATTTATTTGCTTGTTTATTTATTTATTTACTTACTTATTTATTTATTTTCCTCCAGGGTTATTACAGGGATGAATCCACTGCTCCTGGAGTGTGTGTGTGTGTGTGTGTGTGTGTGTGTGTGTGTGTGTGTGTGTGTGTGTGTGTGTGTGTGTGTAACCAGAGCTCTGCTCAGCTCTAGCTTAACAGTAGTACCAAGGGTTGAACATGGGACCTCTTCTGCCTTGGGCATGAATGACTGTTGCTTAGAAGACTTTTTTTTTTTCCTGGAGATAAAATTCTGAGAAACAGGACCCTCCTAAGGTCAGAAAATAGACCCATTTTCAGAGGGCTAGATTGTGCCTCCAGTAAGGTCAAGGTCCTGATTGACACAATCCCTGATATACAATAGGTGCTAGAGATATGTTCATTGAGCAAATATACTAATGAAAGAAGGAGTCCAGGTCCTATCTTGAGTCTTCTCCATGAGCAGATTCCCAGACAGTGATTCCTCTAGTCACAGCCTTCCTCACCCTCCAAGACTGAGGACTCTGGACATGAGAGCATGTGCAGAGTTTCCCTGTGCTTCTCTCATACAAGAATATCAGCTGGTAAGTGGAAACTGCATCTGAGCAGGACAAAGCAGAACACTGGTCATAGATTCTGACTTCCTTTCCCCATATAAGGTCAGGGCACCCAACTCTCAGCTCACCCATCCCCTGTGGCTTTTCCCAATATCATAGTGTATACAAATTTAGCTAGCAAGACACCACACATAGTGACTTGTAAACAACAGAAATTTGTTTCTCCTAGTTCCACACTTAAGTCCAAGAAGATCAAGCAGAGTCTATGTCTGATGAGGACTTGCTTGTGTAGATAACTCCTTCTTGCTATTCCCTTATGATGTAAGGAGTTCCTTTTATAAAATTTTTAATCCAATTAATGAGGGTCCTTATGACTTTAACACTTCTCAAAGATGCTTCTTCCATCCTATGGGGCATCAGGTTTTAATGCATGAATATGGGAGGCATACCACATTTGTCAACAGCAACCCAATAGTTTTGATTTGTTGTATTTGGTTCCCCCTTCATCTGATGACAACCACTCCTCCCTAGAACTGTGTTTCCTGTTTCTCTTGACCAAGGTCAAGTCCATGTCTTTCACATGTCTTGGTTTCCACCTATCCCTTTTTTCTTTGTTCATGGCAGTCACATCTTTATCCAGTAACTTGGAACCCCTTCTTAATATAAGGGTTCTAGGATTTCTAAATGATCATACACTGTATAAGAAGAAGAAGTACAAGAACAAGAAGAAGGAGGAGGAAGAGGAGTAGGAGGGGGGGAAGAGGAGAAGGAGAAGAAAGAGAAGGAGAAGTAGAAGAATTATAAAATATCTCTGGCTCTCATTTTGGCAGGTCAAAGATCAGGGGGGATTCCTGTCTAAGATTTGGGCTCTTTCTTCCCTTATGATTTAGGCTTATGATTTATGATTTCTTCCCTTATGATTTATGATTTTGGGCTCTTTCTTCCCTTATGATTTAGGCACCCATTGGAGAGTTTCTTTTTTAAAAGGATTTATTTATAAAATGGAAACACTGGCAAAACCATAGGATACGAGAGGTACAACTCCACACAATTCCCACCATCAGAACTCTGTATCCCATCCCTTCTCCTGATAGCTTTCCTATTCTTTATCCCTCTGGGAGTATGGACCTAGGGTCATTATGGGGTACAGAAGGTAGAAGGTCTGGCTTCTGTAATCGCTTCCCCGCTGAGCATGAGCATTGGCAGGTCGATCCATACTCCTAGCCTGTCTCTCTCTTTCCCTAGTGGGGCAGGGATCTGGGGAAGCAGGGCTCCAGGACACATTGGTGGAGTCGTCTGCCCAGGGAAGTCCAGTTGGCATCATGTTAGCATCTGGAACCTGGTGGCTGAAAAAAGAGGTAACATATAAAGCCAAACACATTGTTAACTAATCATGAACCTAAAGGTTGGAATATTGCAGATGAAGATTTGGGGGTCTCCATTTTGAAGATATCTAATAGGCCTATTTTATGTATATTCCAAGGGGCCCATGACTATACTAGTTTTTTCCTGAGCCTGACATCTGATATGCAGGCAGATCCAAGTTATTGTCTGGGAAGATGATGTCATGGCTGGAAAAGGACCAGAAAACTGGATCAGGGAAGAGAGTAGCTCCCAAATATGGGAAAAGTATATACATGTTGTTAACCATATACCCCATCAATTTGATCTTGGGCCCATATTCAGCTTAGGAGCCTATGTAACCTCTGCATTCCTGTAAGTCTGAGCTTGCATTCAGTGGTCATCAATAGGAATATTCCAAGCTGCCCCAATTTCAGGACCTATCTTCCTCAGGTGGTAGATAGATATAGTGTGTTATCCAGCCTCCCTTCAGAGGATGGAACATTCTCTACTGTTGTTGGTCCACCTTGAGGGCAATGTCCTATGGGAGCCCACAAAGGAGTCCATTGTGTTGTTCCTGATAGAGATGACCAGTGACAATAGAGAGAGGGATCTATTCGAGCTCTAGGCCCATCATGTCTGTTTAGGAATCTCAGAACTCCCTGACTAGGGCCCTAGATGATGAGGTGGCCTGTTAGTGACTCAAGGGTCACCATTAAAGTATGCCAGTCTCTTGCCTTTATTCAGATTTACTTTGATAAAGTTACCTTTGGAGTGACTGAGAGAAGTATAATAGGAAATAGGTGAGTAAGTTATCTAGATATAAGTAGAAACTATTTCATTAGGAACTTTATGGTGTCTTTTTGGGTCTTTCTACTTGCTTGCTTCATTTATTGACTCACTGCAGACTATTGTGCACTTTTGCTTTCATTGAAGAGTTTCTACCAGCCTTACTTGAGTGTTATCATTACACTAGAGGAATTGCAATGAGGAAAACAGATTGATAAGTACCATAAACTCCATTACACTTAGGGATGCAAGATGTTCCCCCAACCACCCATATCCTAGAATGTGGAGCAAAGGCATTCAGAGTCAGGATTGACTCAGCCAGATACACAGTTGCAGATGCTGCTGCAAATCCACCTGTCATTTTCTCTCTGTTGCCTCTGTCTCTAGAGAGAATCTGGCTAGAACACATTCACACCTTTCCTGGGGTGACCATTCTAAAGTAATATGAGGATGGGACAGTGGTAAGGGGAACATGTTAAGTCACTAAAAGAGGTGCTCAGGCTATTTATAAGCTTCACTCTCTACACTTGTGAATTTTAGAGAATTGTTTGTTCCTTCTCCATTCCACAGTTGTCATCAGGATCAAAGGAGATGTTAGTTCCTTGGCCCATGTTCAACAAGACCTTACAGATCACCTACTATATTCTAAGCTCTGTGGGTAGAAAGAGAAATGAGCTGTACTCCCTTCCCTGAGAGAACTTATAATATAGTGGGGTTACAGACAAGGGGTTGGTTTCAGTGTTTTGTGGAAAACTCTACAGCTCAAGAGAAAGAGAAAGCCCACAGCACAACAGATGCCTGGTCTTGAAAAGTTAAGGAAGAAAGAAAGAAAGAAAGAAGAGAGAGAGGGGAAGGAAGGAAGGAAGGAAGGAAGGAAGGAAGGAAGGAAGGAAGGAAGGAAGGAAGGAAGAGAGACTTCTCAGAAGAGCAGGAAACTGAAAGATTAATCGATGTTGGCAAGAGAAGAGGAACTAAGGGATATGCCAAGAAGGGAAAAACGTCTGTACAGAGGCCAGGAGATAAGGTTATGCTGCTTTCTGGAACTGACAACTTTTAGTATCTAGCTGAAGAAGCCAAGAGACAAAATAGAAAGACAAGCAGGGACTGAGTGGCAGAGAGGTGTTAAAGTTGGATTTTTTTTTTTTCACTAGAAGACAGTTGGGAGGTATTATGATCAGAGGCATGGAAAAAAAATTAAGTTTGGGGAGTCAAGCACAGCGGGTTAAAGACATGTGACACGAAGTGCAAGGACCAGCGTAATGATCCGTGTTCGAGCCCCTGGCTCCCCACCTGCAGGGGAGTCGCTTCACAGGTGGTGAAGCAGGGCTGCAGGTGTCTGTCTTTCTCTCCCCCTCTCTGTCTTCCCCTCATCTCTCCATTTCTCTCTGTCCTATCCAACAAGGACAACATCAAGAACAACAACAATAATAACTACTACAACAACAACAACAACAAAAACAAGGGCAGCAAACAGGAAAATAAATAAACATAAAAATAATTAAATTTGGGGAAGTTGAACAGTGGCATACCAGAGTGAGCACAGCTGATTGTGCAAGGACCCAAGTTCCAGCTCCTGCTCCCCACCTGCAATAGGGGAGACTTCACAAGTGGTAAAGCAGATCTGCAAGTGCCTCTCTTTCTCCCTCTTCATACTTCCCTCTCCTCTCAATTTCTATCTGTCCTATCTAGTAAAAAAAAAGAAAAAGAAAAGAAAGAAAGAGAGCAAATAAATAAATTAATAAATAAAAGACCTTCTGGAGCAGTGGATTCATAGTGTTCATAAGGTTGCCAATGAACCCCAGCAACAACCCTCCCTCGTAGCAGTAAAAAAAAAAAAATCAGATTTGTATTTGAGAAACAACAGTCTTGCCTGGAAGGTGAAGAATGCATTGGGAAAGCAAGAGTGGTAAAGCTGAGACTGGTTAGCAACAACATGTAGCCTTCCAGGGAAGAGACGAGGGGTACCAAGTGGAGGGGCAGCAGTGGACATGGCATGGAAAGACCCCATCGACACCTGTGAGGCAGCAGCAACTGGACTTGATGAATAAAAGGGGAAGCTTTTACAGAATGAAAAGTATGGTTTTAATAGTAGAGCTCTGCTGTTCTAAATGTGGGAGCAGCATTCAGTCATTCCTACCTGGCATGGGCTCCACAAGGCTATGCTTTCTGAGATGAAGAAAGAAAGAAAGAAAGAAAGAAAGAAAGAAAGAAAGAAAGAAAGAAAGAAAGAAAGAAAGAAAGAAAGAAAGGAAGAAAGAAAGAAAGAAAGGAAGGAAGGAAGGGAAAGAGAGAGAAAGAAAGAAAGAAAGGAGGAAATAAAGGAGAAAGGAAGAAAGGGAAAGAGAGAGAAAGAAAAAAGTCTCTCCCCATTTGTTGGAATTTTTTTTTTAATCTTTACAGACTTACAAAGGCAACACAATGAGATGGCAGTAAAGCGGAAGGAGTATTCTGAAGCATAATGTGATAGTACCTCAGGACTGTTTTGGGGGAAAACTGGAGAACAGAAAGTATCCACAGGACTCACTTTTTGCCTATAGCTACTTGCAAGAAGTGTCTACAAATGGCCCACTAAAGAAAAGCATGTCAGACCAGCTCAAACCTTGGGTTGAAAAGCATACAAAGGATCAGTGTCAGAGAGAAGAAGCTTTGCAAAAGAAAAATGCCTAATCAGTATCAATTTAATAGGCCTCTTTAGTAGTGGAAGAAGAAATGTTGATATTCTATGCCGGCTATTTTATAATCACCAGAGTACTTAGCTTCGTGTAAGCCATCTCATATTCATTAGAAATAAGAGTGATTTTGTTCCTTGGAAAGAACTCTTCAGTTTATAGCATCTTAATTGCTCAGGGTTTTAAATTCTGCTAAAGGAAGTTCCTTTTCTTTTTCTTTCTTTTTTTTTTTTTTTGGCAGGAGTGGGGGTGGCTAGGCAGAAGGGAGAATTCATCCATGATGATAAAAACATCAGGGTCAGTGTGGTACTTGATGGCTGTGTCAGAGTGGGTTGGGTTATTCTGTAGTAAGAAACCCCCAAATCTCAATGGCTCAACATGACACAAATTTCTTTCCTTCTTTCTTCCTTCTTCCTTTCCTTCTTCCTTCCTTTCCTTCTCTCTCTCTCTCTCTCTCTCTCTTCCTGCCTTTCTTGCTGTCTTTCTCTCTTCCCTTCTTTCTTTTTCCTTTTCTTTTCACTTGATAATACACAGAGAAATGGAGAAGGGAGGGGAGAGATAGAGGGAGAAAGAGACACCTGCAGCACTGCTTCACTGCTTGAGATACTTCCCTCCTGCAGGTAGGAATCAGGGACTTGAACCCAGGTCCTTGCACATGGTAACGTGTGCACTCAACTGGGTGCACAACAACCCAGCCCCAACAAATTCATTTCAGGCTCAAGTCATGCTTCCAGTGTGGATGACAACAGGTTAGTCAGGGACCAGGCTTCATTTGCAAAGTAACTTCCACAGTCACCCGGGAGAAGGGGTGGAGGGAAGGCACACTGACTCATAGTGTGTCATTTGCTGCTTCTTTTCAATGGACAGAGTAAATCACCTTACAGAGAAGTATAATCCTACCCTACTGGGTGTCTGGGAAAAGGATAATGTCTGTAGACAACCTCAGTGACTACATAGCAGCACTATAGCCATGGACTCCTTTGGGTCTCTACTAAGCTACAAGTCCCCACAGGACAGGGACCATATCTTCTTACTCTTGGTATCTCCACACTGAATAGCACCTTTCACAGAGCAAAGGATAATGACTCTTTGATGGACGACAACATGCATGAATTTATACATAGATTTTAAGAACTTGTATTTTCCTAGTAAAGGAGTTCAGGGTGGTCTGCCTCTATCCTTTCACCCAATTTTCCTTCAAGATTCTCTGGAAACTCAGTTCCCAACAGCCTACAGAAGAAAGTCAAGGGGCTAAAAGAGGTACCCACAACACCATCATTCAGCCATGTTAATGGAACAGCTGGAAATCAAAAGCTATTACCAGTTAATTGTCTAGGACACAAGGATTAGCGGGGCGGGGGGGGGGGGGGAGCAGGTGTGCGGAATGAGAGTAACAGAGATCAGAGATGGCGTCCTTATTTTGTACTAGGCATAGTGCTCTCAGCCTTGCAGAACTTTGTTGTTAAAATGTTCACAGTAGTCCTGGGAAGAAGGTAATATTCTTCCTGCCTTCCCCCATTTTACCAGTGGGCAAAAGGACAGTTGAGGAAATGGTGGTGTTTGCTCAAGAGCTCATGGCTCCTAAGTGGCCCAGAACCCAGATCTGTCCAGTTAGAAACAGCTACTCTTAGAGACAGGCTGGGAGTATGGGCCGACCTGTCAACGCCCATGTTCAGCACGGAAGCAATTACAGAAGCGAGACCTTCCACCTTCTGTACCCCATAATGTCCCTGGGTCCATACTCCCAGAGGAATAAAGAATAGGAAAGCTATCAGGGGAGGGGATGGGATACGGAGTTCTGGTGGTGGGAATTGGTGGTGGGAATTGTGTGGAGTTGTACCCCTCTTATCCTATGGTTTCTGTCAGTGTTTCCCTTTTATAAATGAAAATTATTTTTAAATATACGGTTTAAAAAAAAGAAAGTAAGTCAGTAAGACTGTTGGTGGACTGGGCAGACTGTTACCACTCACAGCCTGTCTCTCAGACCAGATTGTATTCCAGTTAGAGCTGGTGTGGTCCCACCCTGCCTCTCCCTCAGGTTCTCTGCTTCCATCTGTATGGGGAAGTAAGGGAGGGGTACATGGAAAGAGAAGAAAGTATTGGCATTGATGGAGCACCTATAGTTTGCCCAATATGTGACAGGAGAGGTCTCACAGTATCTCCATAGGGGGGCTGTAAGGTCTCCATTTCACAGAAGAGAAAGCTCTGCCCCTCTCATTGATGGATAGCCTCACTACCCTCAGCCAGGGGAGGCAACTGGGATTCTAAATGTTTAGCCCTCTTCAGTGTTAATGTTTCTTCTGAACACATGAATCTTAAATTCCTGTGTGAAAGGGGCCAGGTGGTGGCACATCTGGGTAAACACTCATATTACAGTGCACAGGATCAAGCCCCTCATCTTTACCTACAGGGAGAAAGCTTCACAAGTGGTGAAGCAGGACTGCAGGTGTCTCTCTGTCTCTCTCCCTCTCTACCGCTCCCTCCCCTCTGAATTTCTCACTGTCTCTATCCAATAATAACATTTTTTAAATAAAATATATTTTTTTAAAGAAATTTTAAAAATGTGTGGAAAATGAAGAGTTAGCCTAGGGTGCTGTTTAGAATGCAGGTTGCTAGACCATAGCCCCAGGGGTTCCAGCTCAGGAGGACCATAGTGAGACCTGCAGAATATCCACGTTTAGCAAATTCCTAGGGAGACTGCTAATGCTGTTGCTGCTGGTTTGGGGACCATACTTTGAAAACCACTATGTATCATATTATTGGGGCCTTTGAATGGTGAGCGCTCACAGGTAAGAAAGTTCCACAGACTCTTCAGGACAAGTGCCACCCCTCCAGGGTGCTCACCTGATGTGTGGCAGGCAGCCCTAGCAGAGTCAGAGTGGCTGTCCTGAGGATCTATGCTGTGTGTCCCTCACATGTACAGTTAAACCTTTGGAACTGAAGCCCAAAACACCCTGTATAGGACAGCCATCTTGGGCCTGTTCACAGAGTGAAAACCACTACCTTCCTCACTGTGCTTAGTGAGAGGTCCATCTGCCATGGCAGAGCTAGGCTTTAATTTGCCACAGCCATCTGCTGCCTGTGGCAGGGGAACCAAGGCCACTGCGCATGTGGGAAATATTGTCCCACCCACCCACTGCATTCCGTATAGAAAGTGCAGGCCTTGTTATCATTGGCTAAACTTCAGGCTGTAATCACTGGGGAAGGTAGGATATAGGGTACTTATCCCTGCACTAATAGGAAATGGGAAAATTCTATGTAGCAGGTACTCTCTTTTTTTTTTATTAGTAATTTAATAGTGATTAACAAGATTGAGTTAACAGGGTACAATTCTCTATAGTTTCCACCACCAGAGTTCTGGAATCCCATCCCCTCTATTGGAAGTCTCCCTATTCTTTATTCCCTCTGGGAGTTTGGACCAAAATTCTTTATGGGGTGCAGAAGGTGGGGGGGTTGGCTTCTGTAATTGCTTCACCACTGGGCATGGGTGTTGACAGGTTGATCCATATTTCCTAGCCAGTTTCTGTCTTTCTCTAGTGGGATAGGGTTCTGGAGAGGCGAGGCTCTAGGAGACATTGGTGAGGTCATCTGCCCAGGGAGGTCAAGATGGTGTCATAGTAGCATCTGCCACTTGGTGGCTGCAAGGCAATAAGATGTAAAGCAGGACAAATTGTTTAATAAATAGGAACCCAAAGGTAAGAATAAAGCAGATACAGTTAGGGGGTCTTGGGGTGGGAAGAAGCTAAGAAGTCTATTTTAGGTATATTTCAAGAGGCCCATGACTTTAGTAGGTGAACTGTAGTAGACTTTAGTAGGCCCACCACTTTTAGCAGGCGAACTAAAATTGTCTGGGAAGATGGTTTCAGAGTAGAGAATAGGACTAGAAAGCTGAGGTAGGGCAGAGAGTAGCTCTCAAATATAAGGAAAGTATATAAATACCATTAACTGTTAACCCTACTGATCTGACCTAGAGTCTGTATATAGTCTTATTTAGCCCAGGAGCCTGGGTACCTCTGAGTCCCTGTCAGTGTTTGGATCCATCTTCAAGGGTTATGTCTCTATTATGAGGCCAGTGAGAAACACTTGAGTAGTTCTAGACAAGGAAGAACAACCAGATTTGTTTTGAAGGATCCACTCTTTAATTTGGAGAACCCATTGGAGGAAGGCCAATGTGAATGTAGGAATATCTGGGAGGAAGCCAGAGCAAGAGTCCAAGTAGTGAATAATAGACATTGCAGATGGTGATGGTGATGGCAAAAGGCATCTGGAAATGAAGTCAATTGAGGAGGTAAAAATCTCTTGGAGTTGGAAATGGATTGCATGTAATAGTGTTGACAAATAGGGTTGAAAGGTGACTTTTATGCAGTTGAATACATGACATTACCATTCACTGAAAAACCATGTCCCCAGAAGATGAACTAGTATATTGAGTGTGAAGAGCCTCTAAGAATACTAAAATATAGTATTAAATAAGCAGTGGGATTTGTGAGACCTTTGAGAAGATGTTTAGAGATAGAGATTTTGCTGAATCTGTTGGAAGCACTGGCTTTGAGATTTTCCTAGGCAGGAAAAAAAAAAACAAACTAATGTATACTGACTGATAGAACTAGTGGCAGAGTAAGATTGATAACTTAACTCTTTCAGTTCCTGGTACTATCTTGCTAACTCTCAGACTCACAGAGCCACCAAATGTGTTAAAGGGTTTAATGCCTTGTTGAATATATAGGCGTAAAATCCTGAGAAATCAAATTCAGTCTTCGGATTTGTTGACCTTGATTAAAGCCTACAGAGTCACACATCTGAAGGTCTGTGCAGTAGAAGGGGGAAGGTGTAGGGCAAGTGGAGGTGCTTCCTCTGTTGAACTTAATACAGAAAGCTTTCTATGGATCAGGGTTCTGCAAAGTGAAAGGGACTGCCTTGAGAAATAGAAGGCATCACCAGCAAAACTAAGGTAAAGACTTGATGAAAAGTATGGAAAGGGTGAGAGTAGATAGAATAATGGTTATGTGGAAAGACTCTCATACCTGAGGCTCCAAAGTCCCAGGTTCAATCCCCCACACCACCATAAGCCAGGGCTGAGCAGTGCTGTGGAAAATAATAATAATTAATTCTGCAGGGCTGGTCAGTGGTGCTCCTGGTTGAGCACACATATCACTATGCATAATGACCCAGGTTCAAGTCCCCACTCCCCACCTGAAGAGGGAACACTTCATTAGCTGTGAAGCAGGTCTGTAGATGTCTGTCTTTCTCTCCCCCTTTCTATCTCCCCTCCTCTCTCAATTTCTCATTGTCCTGTCAAATAGAAAGGGGGAAAAAATAGAAAAAAAAAGTGACTGCTGGGAGCAGTGGACTCATAGTGCTGGCACTGAGCCCCACTAATAACCCTGGTGGCAAAAATAAAACAAACAAACAAACAAAACTTTATGGAAAGGAATCTAATGGAGACTTTGAGCAAACTGATCTTAAGCCCTTTGCTACCTGTGAGATCACTGAAGCCATTTGCTCAGGAATCCTCTGCTCTGCACTATTGGATTCCCAGACCTTTCTCATGTACTTTTGGTGGGGAACAGAGGATAGGGCAGTATAGTCTGGGAAACACAAGGTCTCTTGGTTTGTAAGTGAGGAAGCTGCACAAATATTCAGACAAGTAGCTGGGTGAGCCAGTGGGATGGAGGAGGGGTGCTGCCATAATGAACTCAGGCCTCACCCCCCTGACTATTTTGAGAGCTGTCCTAAAAGACCTTCAGTTGGTAGATTTTATTTTACCTCCTTATGCCCTTAACTTTGTCTAACCTCAGACTTCCCCATCGCCTAGTCAAATAGTTAATGATCTGTTTAAAAAATGACAGTGGGAATCATTTCCTTTTTGAAGGGTATCTAGAGGTGAATCTTTTGGTAAATGTAAGTAATCACCATGGATGTGATGGGCTTCCTGTGGTATACCCTGATTTCTGTGACCTGAGTCTTTCTAAATCAGAGTCCTTCTGCTTGAATCATGAGTCTCTCTTGATATGTTTATCTCACCTTGCTGGACATTTCCATGAAACAGATTTTTAGGTGAATAAAACTTGAGTAAGATTTTACCAAAAGCATGGCTTGGCTGTGCTTGGTTCTCTTGGAAGGGCTCCCACATCCCTACCTAATGACTGTGTGTGTTTCCAGCACTGCAGGAAGTACAGTCCTCATTGTTGGTTCCACATTATTAGCTTCCTTTCAGAAAGCTCCCTCTCCTCTGTTGCCTCCCTGGCACAGGACAAGATCATCTCTTGTTCTCTGAAGTGCAGTGACTCATCCTGAGGGTTCCTGTGCACTTTGTGGTTCAAAAGGTCACTGAGAGGTCCACCTAAAGCTGCTTTTTTTTTTTTTCTCTGCTGAAGTTGTTAGAGCAGTGGAGTCTGAATGAGAGTTGAAGCTCCCAGACTCTGTTTAGAGGGGTGGGGATTGTGTGGAGCCAAGAAATGGGGTAAAAGACATATGGAAAAAAACTTGTACAAAACCTACCCTTTCTGTGTGTATGTATGAAAGAAAAGGATTTGGGAGGTAGTTGATGCTTTACTAACCCTGAAGTTTCATGGAATTATCTCCATTCATTCAAATATCATACGAAATATTAGAGGTCTGCAGTTTAGTTCCGAGCAACATTTTGGTGAGAAAAAAAACAACAACAACAACTTTGAAGACCAACCTGGGTTGCAAGCTCAGCTTCTCTACTTACTATCTGTGTTATTCTGGGAGCATTATATAACTTCCCTGAGCCTCTAGTTTCTTATTATATTAATAATAGCTAACTTTTAGTGAGGGATTACTGGCTATATGGCACTAAGTTAAATAGTTGACATGAATTTTCTAATTGGAGTTTCTAGCAGAATTTGGGGTGATATCAAGCACCATTTCATTGCTTCAGTCAAACACTGTTTCCAGAGTTTGGTGTGAGGAAGAGGAGTTGGAAGAACAGACACAGCAAAAGGTGGATTATCTTTGGACCTGAGGGTGGGTGGTCCCAGCTTTCTTTATCCTTGGATAAGCTAGGTGAGCTGTCTGTAGTCTCATCATTCCTCTCACTGAACATTGTTAAGTAACATATTCTCTCCTTCCCTACCCCAGCCAGGTCCCTCAGGACCTTCTGCAAAGCCTGGCAGGCATCTGTTGTCAGTGAAGGAAGATGAGCAGTTGAAAATGTAAATGAATCAATCAGTCCATTTGGACTACAGTCTTTCCTCTCTTTAAGATTCTGGTCATAGTTTAACTTCTGTATAACCCTGAAAGGGAGGAATCAATTTTCTCAGTTTCTTCTTCTGTAAAACAAGTCAGTGGAAAAGATGATGTCAAGTCAGAAGGTAGCTCACACTGTAAGACCTGTGCCTGGTTATGCATGCTGCCCAAGTTCAAATCATGGGAGTACCACTGCCTCTCCCTCACTGTCTGTTCCCCTATTGAAAGAATATAAAGGGAACAGTGAAAGCACACATGCACAAAATCCAACAAATAAATAAATAAATAGAAAGGAGAATGTCTCAGGGTCTTCAGAGTAGTCCTCAAGTCTCCAAATAAGGAGAAATCAACCTTCTCAAGCAGTAAATAGCACAAGCTTGACCCAGAAAAGTGGTGTGAGGAGATTCAGGTAACCCAGTTATTCATAGATAAATCTCACTTCTCAGATCACAGCACAGACAAGTTGGCATTTACTTAATGCCTACAGTGTACAAAGCCCTTCTTGACGCTGGAGGGAATTCAAAAGCACCATCCTTCACAAGAGAAAGACCTGTCCACAAATCTCCATAATGCAAGGTCCTTTTTCATAGGGAAAAAGTTCTAGCATCTGCTTAACAATAAGAGGGACTTCTCTCTGTAAGAATGGCATGGGAAGAACCCTGAAGGATGGGTGAATCTTGGGTAAATTGATTTTGAAGAAGGCATGTCAGGGGGGGTCAGGTGGTGGTGTACCTAGCTGAGTTTACACATTACCGTGCACAAGGACCTAGGTTCAAGCCCCCCAGTCCTTACCTGCAGGGGGAAAGCTTCATGAGCAGTGAATCAGGGCTACAGGTGTCTCCCTCCCTCTCTATCGTCCCTTCCTCTCTCATTTTCTCTCTTTCCTATCAAATAAGTAAATAGTTTTAGAAGGAGATGGAGGAGGCATATCAGGGACAGTGTTTGGGACGTGAGCAAATGTTGGCGGCATGACAGATGGTCTAGTTGCATCAAGCATAGTTAGTATTTGTGTGTAAAGAGCTGCAAAGGTCAACCTAAAGCACAATGGAGATTAGGTCTTGAATCCAGAGTGAGGAATGTGGCCCTAACATGACTTGTAGTTGGAAGTTATTGAAGGTTTTTGAATTCAGAATGGAGAACAGTGCTGCCTTTGGAAAGATTCACTAGCGTCAAGCATAGGATTGTTCAAAAAGAAGAGACAAAAGCTGGAGGTGGAAAATGGGGGGAGAGTGTAATTTTGAGGTTGTTACAATGGTCCAAATGAGAAATTACAAGGTGTAGGCAGTGGGACTTAAAAAGGAGAAGCAAAACTAGAAACCACTGTGGGGGCAGAACTCCTACAGCTTGGCAGGTGACTGAATAGAAGCATGGAGTCCCAGCTACTACAAGGGCTTAGATTATGACTGGCTCATCACTTAGGGAAGTGCTGCTACCAAAAGAACACAGATATAAGAGACACACCGGTTTGATGGCACCAGAGGTCAGCAACTAAGACATAGCTGATAGATGTGGTTTGGGACATCTTTAGTGTCACATGACAGCCTAACCCTTCATCTTCAGAACAGGGAAGTTGGTTTCCCAAAGTGAAAATCTATCTATTTACTGGTCCCAGTGTGAGAAACTCTAAACTCACTAGTGCATTTAGCTGTCACAAGAGGCTTAAGAGGCACTGCTATCCCTGTCTGACCATAAGCTATTGTGAGCTTGTGATCCCATCCTATTACCAAAAGATGCACTTTTCATGGGAGGAAGTCAAAATCTTGTCTCTGTTTTGAATGTTCCAAGGAAACAAATAAATCACTGTCATTTCTAAAGTGTTAGCAGAATTTGACATTCTCTGATGAGTTGTCAGATGCATTCTACAGAGCTGCTTTATGCAATGCTACTCTGATCCTCTAGTGTGGGAAGAAGGGTTCTATTTGCTCAGGCTTCAGGCACTGCCCGCTATATCCACTCTGATTGCATTTCTCTGGGGCCCATCTCCTATTGATGGCAGCAAGGATAAAGCCAGGAACAGTGGGATTTATCTGGAAGCCTGGAGGGACAGCTCCTACCTTCAGTTTAGAGGGCTGGGGCTTGGGGCCCACCAGGACCTCAGTGACACCTACAGTTGGGGAAGAGAGACAGCAAAGAGTTCAGGGGCCCCAGAAACAAGGTAGAATGGAGCAATTCTTCACTTTCTCAGCTAAGGGGAATGTCTTGGTTTTCTGAACCCCCATAGCATTTTATCATAACTGTCCTTCAGATCTTGACTTTCATCTTTGTATCCACTATCAATAGTCCTAGATTATTTTTCCCTCTAAACTGAGAACAGAGGTAAAAGATGGGAAATAAAGTGTCATGACTACCTATTATGGACCAGGCAGTGTGCTAGTAACTTCAAATATGATAATTGACTTAAGTTCCACAATATTTTTGTGAGGGAAGGATTATCTTCTCTCGTCCCTGACCACACACACACTCACACACGCACACGCATACACACATGCACGCACGCACGCACGCTTGTGCTTTTCCAGATGAGGAAATTAAAGATTAAAACAACTAAATAAATTCAGGAAAAGTGCTTAGGCAAGTGTCTGACACAAATGCTTTATAAATTATAGCAATTTTTTATTGAATATTGTGTCCAAGGACTCACACCCTGGAATTGAGTCCAGCTTGGACTGAGTCCAGAGTCCATGCATGCCTAGCCCCTCAGCATATTATAGTGTCCACTACAGTGATTTAGAAAGTGCTCACCAAATCATTAAATTCTCTTTCTTCATTGATATGTTTGACCCTTCCATCCCCCAGCTCCTATACACACACAGTGCTTAGAATATCTCAGTAGGTTTCCAATATTTAATTATTTTTAAAAAAATTTTATTTATATAAAGGAAACATTGACAAAAGTATAGGATAAGAGGGGTACAGCTTTGCACAATTCCCACCACCAGAACTCTGTATCCCATCCCCTCCCCTGATAACTTTCCTATTCTTTAACCCTCTGGGAGTATGGACCCAAGGTCATTGTGGGATGCAGAACGTAGAAGGTCTGGCTTCTGTAATTGCTTCCCCGCTGAACATGGGCATTGACTGGTTGATCCATACTCCCAGTCTGTCTTTCTCTTTCCCTAGTGGGGAAGGGCTCTGGGGAAGCAGAGCTCCAGGACACATTGGTAGGGTTGTCTGTCTAGGGAAGTCTGACGGCATCATGCTAGCATCTGTAACCTGATGGTTGAAAATAGAGTTAACATACAAAGCCAAACAAATTGTTGACCAATCAATATTTAATTATTACATAAACGGTTGACTGGCTAAATGAATGAAAGTTAACTGTAAAAGTAGTCTACATGGAACACCTCTCTTGGATAAACTCTTAGACAGAAAAAAGTCAATCTTTAACTACCTTTTACTGTTCTTGCTCCTCTCCTCAAAAAGTGACTGGGGATCTTAGCAATGACAGAAAGGGAAATATCTTTGTCTCTCTGGAGCTGAGTTTCTTAAAGGCACAAGACAGTGCTTGGTCAGAGTGTTACCAGGAACTCAGAACCCCAAAAGACTTTTTTCAGATGATTCATAGACTGAATCCACTTTTAAAAAAATAGCCTAGCCTCTCACCCATATTAGAGCCCTTCTAATTAATCTTTCAAGCACCCACATAGGCCTCCGTATTCTGTACATTCACACACACACGCTTACTCTTTAGAAGACAGTCTGATTTAAGATTAAGCTGTTATGAGACTGTCCATCTGAGAATCCATGCAGGCCTCTGTTCTGTGGCTCTCAATGTGGTACACAAGTAAGAGTTTTAGTGTCCTTTCTTATCCCTGACCACCACCATATGCCAAATCCAACAAGGGCTGGTTTTCAGGTCAGACATGAGTCATCAGGAAAATGTGAAGCCCCAGCACAGAGACTTCTGGGAATCTGAATGCATAGAAGGATTAGGTAGGACTCCAGGGCAAGAGAGACCTCAGGCCAGCTGCCATATTCTGTACCATGTGCTCACTCTTAATTCTTTAACAGTTTTGATGCATTGAGGATGCTAGAGATAGTGAAAAGAGGGAGTCAGGCGGTAGTTTAGCAGGTTAAGCGCAGGTGGTGCAAAGCGCAAGTACTGGCATAAGGATCCCGGTTCAATCCCCCGGCTCCCCACTTGAAGGGGAGTCACTCACAGGCAGTGAAGCAGGTCTGCAGGTGTCTCTCTTTCTCTCCCCCTCTCTGTCTTCCCCTCCTCTCTTCATTTCTCTCTGTCCTATCCAACAACAACAATATCAATAACAACAATAATAACTAAAACAATAAAAAAGGGCAATAAAAGGGAAGAAATAAATAAATGTTAAAAAATTTTTTTTAAAAAAAGATTGTGAAAAGAATCACACTGCACATTAAAGTGCGAAGACAAGAAGAATTCATGAGGCAAGAGGGTGGGTGAAGAGAGCATACCCAGAAATACATGGAATTGATTATTCTTTTTTCATTTTTATTAGCTATTTAATATCAGTTTACAAAATTATAATGGAGTATAATTCCACACCTTACCTACCACCAAAATTCTGTGTCCTCATTCCCTCCATTGGAAACTGCATTAGTTCTCCAAAGGTCACAGATATGGGTTGACTATTATTTCTATAACCATCTACTATATTTATACATATTTGCCCATTTTTTCTTTTTTAAAATACTTATTTATTCCCTTTTGTTGCCCTTGTTTTATTGTTGTAGTTATTGTTGTTGATGATGCCATCGTTGTTGGATAGGACAGAGAGAAATGGAGAGAGGAAGGGAAGACAGAGAGGGGGAGAAAAAGACAGACACCTGCAAACCTGCTTCACTGCCTGTAAAGCAACTCCCCTGAAGGTGGGGAGCCGGGGGCTTGAACCAGGATCCTTATGCCAGTCCTTGCACTTTGCACCACCTGTGCTTAACCTGCTGCACTACCTCCCAACTCCCTTGCCCATTTTTTCTATGGCCCTGCCTTCTAAGTCTCACCTACTATTTCCAAGTGTTGTGGTTAGCTGCCTCCTCCTCATTATCTTTCTCCTCCTCCACCTCCTCCTTCTTCTTTTTCCTCTTCTCTCTTTAAGACCTGATGAAATTGGGGTTCAGAGCCCTCTGATCATTTTCCCCTAACATTTACCTTTCTGGAAGTATGGACCAAAATTCTCTGTGGGGTGCAGAAGGTAGAATGTCTGGCTTCTGTAATTACTTCTCCACTGGACATGAATGTTGGCAGGTCATTCCATACCCCCAGCATGTTTCTGTATTTCCCTAGTGGGACAGGGATCTGGAGAGGTGAGGTTCCAGGACACACTGGTGAAGTCATCTGCCCATGAAGTTCAGAATGAAATCATAGTAGCATCCAAAACTTGGTGGCTAAAATTCATTAAGATATAAAGCAAGACAAAATTATTAATGAACAGGAACCATGAAATAGGAGTAGATTAGATGGAAATAGGGATTTTAGGTGGTAAGAAGCTAGGAAGTCAGGTCCCATAACTATTCATACTTAGCACAGGAGCCTGTATAACCTCTGAATCACTGTCAGTCTGAGTTCACAGTCCATGGTCACAACTGGGAACATTCTAGGCTGAATTCATTTCAGGACTGTTCTCCTTCGAGTGGCAGAGTAGGATGACCCAGCCTCCCTTCAGAGAGTGAAGCAGTGGATTCTTACACTGGGGGTCCAGAACATTTCAGAGAGAGGCCAAATGTCTGTCTTCTAATTCAGGGCAAGTGCTGGAGAATTTTGACATGGGAAAGGTTCTCAGGTTCCTGCCTTGGAAGATTGCTCATAGGGGCTTCCAGGGAATTCCTTGATTCCAAATGGTTATAGACAGATGGATTGTTATTATTCAAAGGACTCAATTATGAGACACTGTTGCCACAGTAGGGGGAGACAGCCTAATGGTTATGATAAAGGATTTTCATGTCTGAGGCTCCAGAGTTCCAGGCTCAGTCCCCCTGAATCACCATAAATTAGAGCTGAACATGTTCTCCATGTGGCAGGGCGGGGCGGGGTGGGGGGATTATTGCTTTCAGGAAACCCTGGAATAGGCCCCAGCAATGATTTCTAGTGTTGTATATTGAAGAGTAACGTGTAACTGTGTGTGTGTGTGTGTGTGTGTGTGTGTGTGTTTACATGTACACGTGCGGACGTGCACTTTGGGAAGCAATGATTCCTAGTAAGCCTTGTGTTCTTTCTACTCCTCCAAAACTACTGCCTTTCCTGCCCCAGATTTGAGCCACAAGGAACTGGGTCAGTGGCTAGAGGAAGTTTTGCCACCTCCCTCTTCCCCCACCTTTGACAGTAGCTTCTGCAGGAAAAACCTCAGTGGGCTCTGAGGTCTGAATGACAGGGAAGAGCGAGTGCCACTCCAAGCAACTCACCAGAATCCCAGAAAGACTCACGAGTCCCCTAAATATAGAAACTGCCATCCTGTGGAAGTGAGACAAATTGTCAGCTGTCAGCGCAGAGCACAGGAGGGCCAGGTGAGCAGATGTCCTCCAGGGCTCAAACAGACCTGAGCCAGGTCACAAGTGGGATAAAAGCCTGCCAGGACTTTCAACCCCCATACCAGGAGGAATGAGGGGCAATGGGATGTGGCCATATGGGATCTGTGACTGGAGACATTTCCCTGCAGGTCTTTTTTTGACCAAAGCTCTCAGTCCTGCTTTCCTGATCAACCACAGTCATGGATCCAAGGATCCTCCACCCGAGGCTTTACCTGACTGTTCTCTCTGCCTGGTGTTTTTCCTCTGTCTGGGTTCTTCCTTCACCCCATTCATATCTTTACTCAAAAGGCATATTTTCAGTGAGGCTTCCACCTTGACCATCTGCTTAAGACTGGAACCAGCTATGGCATGCCTAGGTCCCCTGCCCTGCCTTAGCACTTTTTCCATGGCACGTCTCTCCTCATTGCATTATTTTTATTTCATTTTATTTGTATTAATGATCTGATAGTGGTGTTCAAGATTATGAGGTTACCAGGGTATAGTTCCACAACACACCCTGTTCCACCATCCCCCCAACGATGACCACCATACTTCCCACAAAGCCCTAGAGATAGGATGAGTGATTATCCTCCTTCTCCTCTTTCTTTTCCTCCTCCTTCTTCTCCTCCTCCTACCCTTCCATCTCCTCCTCCCTCTAGTCCTTCTCCTCCTTATTCTTCCCCTGTCCTCCCCCCTTCTGCTTCTTTCCACCTCATTCTTTGTTTGTTTGTTTGTTTGTTAAGCAAGTTCAAATGTTTCAGTTCTCTAGATCCTGGTTCAGTCCTCTTATAAAATATCATTCTATGTCCAAATTAGAAACCCTAAACCCTACATTTTCATTGAGTGCCTATAGCACTCAGTGTCACATTTAAATATGTTACTTTTAAAAACATTTAAATGTATTTCTTTATTGAATGTCTGTTTGATCCATTGGGATATGAAATCTACATCATCACGCTTAGTTCAATGCAATGCAGCATCTTCCCTGCCTAGGGGAGTACCCAGGGTCTGGTAGCTGTTCGATAGATACATGCTAGGTTAATGCATGGGCGGAAGAATGAGTGAAATGACATATGGAAAACACTTGGTGTTGTAGGCCTGGTGGCAAGTGGGAGATAGATGACAACTAGTGATCAGCCTCAAGGCCAATCAAAAGTAGCATGGGAGGCTCTGAGAGTGCAGAGATGAATAGGGCAGGTTCTGCAAGTCAATGGGGAAGCTCCAGGTCCACAGGGAAGAGAAGGATCCAAAATGTCAGGAACAGAAAGTGAAGTCACCTTTTCAAAGAAAATTAAGAGGCAGGACATAAGCTCCTATGAGAAGTATGTGTACAAGCCCACTCCACCGAGAAGGGCATGCCTCTGCTTCCCTGCCTTGAAAAGTTCTTCCTTTTTAATTTTTTTAAATTTGTATTCATGATTTAATAATGATTTACAAGATTGTAAGCTAACAGAGTTACAATTCCATACAGTTCCCACCACCAGAGCTCCGCATCCCATCCCCTCCATTGGAAGTTTCCCTATTCTTTATCCCTCTGGGAATATGGACTTAAATTCTTTATGGGATGAAGAAGGTGGAAGGTCTGGCTTCTAGAATTGTTTCTCCACTGGACATGAATGTTGGCAGGTTGATTCATATCTTGCCTTAGTGGGCTCTGGAGAGGTGAGGTTCCAGGACATATTGGTGAGGTCATCTGCCCAGGGAAGTCAGGATGGCATCATGGTGATGTCTGAAGTTCTTATCCTGGGAGGCCGCTCCAGGGGGTGTTCTCTGACACCCACATGCCCACTCTGTGATCTTCAGCCTCTGGACTTCTCTCCACCCAAGGTCTATCCAGGGGTCTCCTCTGTGTTCACATCTAGTCCCCCCTGCCTCAGTAGACTAAACTCCTCTGGAAAAACACTGTATTTCAGTCACTTCTTTACCCCTAGAGTTTAGTCTAACACCAGACACATAATAGGCCATGTCAGTCAAACAAGAGAGAGAATCAGCCATGGTCAGGAGTAAATAAAAAGGGGCCAGATGGTTGCACACATTACAGTGGGCAAGGACCTGGGTTCAAGTCTCTGGTCCCCACCTGTAGGCAGGAAGCTTCACCAACTGTGAAATAGTTCTGCAAGTATCTCTCTCTCTCTCTCTCTCTGTCTCTTCCTTTCCTCTTAATTTCTATCACTATCTAAAATAAATAAATAAAAATATTTTAAAAGAATTAAATAAAATTAAATTGGTTGCTTCCAAATTTGCTTATAAATGAAGAAGTGGATTCTTGATCAGATGGTGTGATGTTCAGAATACTTTCATGTGTGTACATGCAAGCATGTGTGTGGGGGGCACACAGAGCACCACAGTCATCTTTCACAATGCTGGAGATTGAACCCAGGGCCTCACAATTACAAAGTGTGAGTCCTACCACTGAACAGTTTTCCCAGATCTTTGGCTGTGTAGAGGAATCTCAAATAACTCCCAGAACTTGATCATCAGGACTGCTACCAAACCTGCTCACCAGGGCTGCTTCATCCCAATCTGCCTGTCTTTAGACACCCACAAAAGGGCCTTGTGTGAAATAGATTTCTAGCACTCAGACTAGGATTCAGTAGCAAGCAGTCTAGGTACCTAAGACACAAACTAGAACCAGAGTATCAAGTTAGAGCTGAACAGCTCCCAACACACACACACACACACACACACACACACACACACACACACACTGAGGCTTCATGCCCACAGCTTCCACCACTTCTGATAGATTTTGTATATTTTTCAAAATAGAAAGTGAGATACAGAGAGGAAGAGGCAGACAGGGTAGGAGAAATACCACAGCACTGCTCTACCACTCCATGAAGCTTTTTCTGTTCAAGGTGTTCCCACATGGAGGCAAGAAATTTGAACTCATGTTCGTGCATGGTCAAGTATAAACTCTACTAATGAGCTATCTCCTGGCCCCTAAACTTAAAGGGGATCAGACTTAGCCTTCAGAGTGAGCCTGTGATTTCAGGTGTAGACTGGAGGGGGTTGTAAGGCACATGAAGCCAAGCAGCCCATTCCAACAACCCACCTGGAGATGACAGCTATATCTTTTGCTTGTCTAGGAATGTTGTTCCTCTTGGTATTGCTTGAAAGAAATGGGGTAAGGGAGACATTCTGTGCATTGAAATGTGTGTTACAACGCTCCTTGGCCCAAAGCACTGAAAAAGACAAAAAGTATCTTGGAAGCATGCCTTAGTCACCCTGAATTTCAAGTGTCAGTGTCCTGCCTCTGCAGGGTGATACAGGGCTTGACTCTCAGTAGCGCACCTTCAGCCTTCCGTTGTATCAGTCTCACCAGGAGTGAACCACAACATGGGGCAAAGGCAAGGTGGTGGCTCACATTAGCCATGCTGGCCTCGAGAGACTGGATGATAAATAGAAATGAATGATCAACTTTCTCTTGGAGAAAGAACTGCCAGGTAGCATGAAATATTCATGTCAGGTGTGTTGTTAAAATTTTCAGAGGCTCTGGCCGGGCTTGCTTCACGGCGGGTAACAGAGACGCGGAGACAACGGCTGGGCAGGGCAGCTGTATTTCTTTATTCAGGAACAACGATTCATAAACTAAGACAAACTAATCACCAAACAGAACTCTGCTGTCTCTTTGCGGCGGCGCAAGCACTCTCTCTTTTTCTCTGGAACTCAGGAACCCAGGAACTCTGTCTCTCTGGCACTCTCTCTTACTCTGTAACCCTGAAACTCTCGAACTCAGGAACTCTCTTTTCTCTCGAACTCAGGAACTCTGTCTCTCTGGCACTCTCTCTTACTCTGTAACCCTGAAACTCTCGAACTCAGGAACTCAGGAACTCTGGCACTCTCGAACTCAGGAACCCTCTCTCTTACTCTCGAACTCAGAAACTCTCGCACCCTCGCACTCTCGAACTCCGGAACTCTGTCTAACTCAGGAACTCAGGAACTCTGGCTAACTCTGGCACTCTCGAACTCAGGAACCCTCTCCCTTACTCTAGAACTCTGAAACTCTCGCACCCTCGCACTCTCGAACTCCGGAACTCAGGAACTCTGTCACTGGGGAACTCAGGAACTCTCGGACTGGGGAACCCTCTGAAACTCTGACACACTGGCACTCTCTCTTACTCTCTAATCCTGAAACTCTCGAACTCAGGAACTCTCGAACTCTCGTACTCTGAAACTCTGGAACTCTCTTACTCTCAACTCAGGAACCCTCTCCCGGGGTTCCTTCGGGGCGGGGCCAAGCGGGCCCACGAAATTAGCAGGCCTGATCCAATTCTCTTGGCGGGGGGAGGGCTAGAACAAGCCAATGCAAAGCATACGACACAGGTGTTCCCTGCTCTCTTCTCTCAACAGCATCTCCTTAGAAAGAAAAGTTGGGTCCAGCGATTTGCCCGATAGTAATGGGAAATAACATGGTGATGCTACAGCTAGTGTTATTATAGTGTACCCAGCTGAGGCCCCCATGGCCCCTCTAGAGAAGTCATGTGTTTGTTTATTTATTTATTTATTCATTCATTCATTTATTCATTTTTGCCTCCAGGGTTATCGCTGGGGCTCGGTGCCTGCACTATGAATCCACTGCTCCTGGATGCCATTTTCCCCATTTTGTTGCCCTTGTTGTTGCACTTGTAGTTGTTATTGTTGTCATACCTATTGCAGTTGTTGTTGGATAGGACAGAGAAATGGAGAGAGGAGGGGAAGACAAAGAGGGGGAGAGAAAAATACCTGCAGACCTGCTTCACCACTTGAGAACCAACCCCCCTGCTGGTGGGGAGCCAGGGGCTTAAACCAGGATCCTTATGCTGGTCCTTGTACTTTGCATTATGTGCGCTTAACCTGCTGCGCTACCGCCCAGCTCCTGAGAAGTCATGTATTTAAAACTAAGGCTTTGAAACCAAAAACCTGCTTTGGACCCTAGTTCTTGTCATTTGTTGATGGAGTAAGTCCTTCATCTCCCTGACCTTCCATTGTTGGATTTTTTTTTTCTTTCACACACCCAGTGAAATATTTACTCCAACTCTTGGGATGTTTATGAGGTTCATATAAACCCTCATGGAAAAAGTCCCAGCTTCTAGTTAGGAAGAAACACTTGCTGAGCAAAACTATGTGTCAGGCACTATTTCCTGCATAGTCACGAGCAAGAAGAACGAATTCCTCCCCTCAAGGAGCTTGCATTCTGATGATGGGAAGCACTTCTCCAAGGATTTTATTATGATGTTATTTTTATTGATTCACTTGATTGCTAAATCCTTGGAGAAGTGCATTAAAGAAGACAAAAATGACTAGGAAGGTGAGTCAGCAGTAGAGCACTGGACTTGCATGTGTGGGCTTCCGAGTTGGACCTCATCTGCCAGACTATGCTCTGGTCCTCTCTCAATCAATTTATCATTAACTAAATATATATATATTTTTCTGCCTCCAGGGTTATCACTGGGGCTCGATGCCTGTACTACGAATCCACTGCTCCTGAAGGCCATTTTTTCCCCTTTTGTTGCCCTTATTGTTCATCTTTGCTGTTTTTATTGTTGTTGTTATTAGCTAGGATAGAGAGAAATGAAGAGATGAGGGGAAGACAAAGAGGGGGAGAGAAAGATAGACACCTGCAGACCGGTGAAGCAACCCCACCAGAGGAGCCAGGGGCTCGAACCAGGAATCCTTATGCCGGTCCTTGCACTTCACACCATGTGTGCTTAACATGCAGTGCTACCACCCAGCCCCCAACTAAATATAATTTTTTATATTTTTTTCTTATTTTTATTTTGTGAATAGAGATAGCCAGCAATTGAGAGGGTAGAGGGAGATAGAGGGGGAGGAAGGGAAAAAGAGAGACACCTGCAGCACTAGCAAAGTTTCCCCCTGCAGGTGGGGACCAGGGACTCGAACCTGGGTCCTTGTGCATTGTAACGTGCACTCAACCAGGTGTGCCACTACCCAGCCCCTAAAATAAAGAAATTTTGATTTGCAAAAGAAATCAAGGGCCAGGGAGATAGTGTAATATCTTAGAGCACAGGATTTGCATGCCTGTGGAATCAGAGGTCCCAGGTTCAACCCCTATCCTACCATAAACCAGAACCAAATACACTCTGGAGTCTCTTCTCTCTCTCTCTCTCTCTCTCTCTCTCTCTCTCTCTCTCCTTCTCTTCCTCCCATTTCTCTCCTTCCCTCCTCCCCTCCCTTGTTCATACTCTCATAAAAATAAAATAATATGGGAGTCGGGCTGTAGCGCAGTGGGTTAAGCGCAGGTGGCGCAAAGCACAAGGACCGGCATAAGGATCCCGGTTCGAACCCCGGCTCTCCACCTGCAGGGGAGTCGCTTCACAGGCGGTGAAGCAGGTCTGCAGGTGTCTATCTTTCTCTCCTCCTCTCTGTCTTCCCCTCTTCTCTCCGTTTCTCTCTGTCCTATCCAACAACGACAACAACAATAATAACTACAACAATAAAACAACAAGGGCAACAAAAGGGAATAAATAAATAAAATAAATATTAATAAAATAATAATTAAAAAATAAATAAAATAAAATAATACACTTTTAAATGGAAGGCAGTTTTTTTATTTTTGGGTTTTCAGAAAAATCATGATGCATTTTTGCATACAAAAACATAGGAAGGCTGGGTGGTAGCACACCTGGTTAAGCACACATAGTACCAAGTACAAGGACCTGTGCAATTATCCAGGTTCGAGCCCTAGCTCCCCACCTACAGGGGGGTCAATTCACGAGTGGTGAAGCAGGTTTGTAGGTATCTATCATTTTTCCCTTTCTATCTTCCCCTCCCCTCTCAATTTCTCTCTGTCCTATTAAAAAAAAAAAATTTAAAAATGGCCTCCAGGATCAGTGGATTCTTAGTTCAGGCACCAAACCCCAGGAAACAAACAAACAAACAAACAAACAAAAAAAGCCATATGAAAAATGTCATGACTTTTCTGACTGTTTTTTTTTTAACTAGATTAACACTCAGTTCTGATTTAAGTGGGGTTGGGGAAATGGAGGGTAGGAGTAAGAGGGTAGGATTTCATGGGGCGAGGGGCGCTGTGATTAAACACCTGCCACAGAGCCTTAGGCAAGAGTCTTTTGCATAACCATTGTGCTATCTCCCCAGTCCCAAAATAGAATAGATACATAGAAGAGTGTGGTGGGGACAGGAGCTGGGGTAAAGTTTACCTCAGTTTGGAGAAGGCTTTTCAGAAATCTATCTTTGAGTCAAAATATAAGTGGCATTTAAAAAAAAAAAAAAAGCGAAGAGCAATGAAACGAACCAGAAAGCACATACAAAGACCGTGCACTAGGAACAGTTCAGCTTGAGAAGAAAAGAAGGTTTGCAAGGACTGAGGATCTAGGATAATCACTGAAGACAAAAAGCCCCTGCAGATGCCACATCAGATTGGATGATGGTGGCACTGTAGACCATGCAGCTTGCCACTTGAGCACGAAACACCAAAATGTTCTTGTCAGCGGGCTCCCCACCCCTCCCTCAGCACTGGAGGCAGCCAGCCAAAGCCTGATTCCTTCTCCAGAGCAGGCCCTGTCTTCCACTCTGACAGTAGATGTTCCTGCTTCTCTGGTTGTAATTGCATTTCAGGTTTGTGATGAAATTCAAGAAATTCCCTCAATTCTGTTGCAACCCAGCTATAGGATATCCCGGTCTAGTTTTCTGTCCTCCATAGCTTAATCTCCCCCTCCTTTATGCCTCTTTCATTAGCTACTGCTTCAGAGGAAGGTGATTCCTGTTGCCCAGATTCAACCATTCTATGCAGATTGACTGAAACAGAACCAGAGCTGCGGAGATGCCTGAGGCCATTTCCCCACCCTGGAGTAGCTCTCTGCATCTGCCAATTCGCCCTAGAGGCTTGAATCTTTGGAACCTACAGACTCCACCTTCCCTTCAGTCTGGCAAAGGAGCCCTCTCCCAAAAGGATGGGAAGTGTCTTCCTTTTTTTTTTTTTTTTTAATTTTTCTTACTTGAGGGGTGGTTTTACAGTATAGTCTGTCTTTTTTTCCACCACTCCTATTATCAAAGGTCTGTGTCCCCATCCGAAGTCTAAGATACAAATTGGCATTTTTTTTCACATTCATATGTTCAATTCTGTATGTTTCGCATATGAGTAAAAGCATTCTGTAGTTGTCCTTCACCTCCTTAATTGTTTCACTAAGCATCATCTTTTTTCAATTCCATCCACTTCATCCCAAAGGACACAGTATAGTCCCTTTTTATTGCTGAGTAATACTCCACTGAGTATATATCCCATAACTTTTTTTATGCAGTCATCTGTCAAAGAGAATTTTCAAAGTGTTTGCTATTGCGAATAAAGCTGTCATGAACATGGGGGTGCAAATATCCCTTTGAATCAGTGTTATTATATCTCTTGGGTAAATGCTTAGAAGTGGAGCTACTGAAACATAAGGTATTTCCATTTGTATTTGTTTAAGGAATCTCCATACTATTCTCCATAATGGCTGCGCCAGTTTGCACTCCCACCAGCAGTGTGGTAGAGTTTCTCTCTCTCTCCACATCCTCTCCAACATGTATCTTCTCCTTTTGTTTTATTGATGGAGCCTATTCTCACAGGTGTGAGGTGGTTTTAATTTGCATCTCTCTCTGGTGATGAGTGAATTGGAGATTTTCCACATGTCTGTGGGCCATGTGTATCTCTTCTTAAAGAACCACATAGTCATATCTTCTGCCCACTTTTTTTTTCTTACTGCTGCACTTCATTGTTTATTCTCTTTTAATTTATTTATAAATTTAAAAATATAAAATTTATAAAATAAAAAATATCAACAAAACAATAGGATAAGAGGGGTATAATTCCACAAAATTTCCCACCACACTAGAGTTCCATATCCCATCCCCTCCATTGGAAGCTTCCCTATTCTTTATCCTTCTGGGAGCAAAGACTCAGGATCATTATGGGGTGCAGAAGGTGGAAGGCCTGGCTTCTGTAATTGCTTCTCCACTGAACATGGGCATTGGTGGGTCAATCCATACTCCCAGCCTGTTTCTGTCTTTCCCTAGTGGAGCAGGGCTCTCGAGAAATGGGGTTCCGGCATACATTGGAGTCAGTTTGGCATCATGGCAGCACCTGCAACTTAGTGTCTGAAAAAGCATTAAGATAAAAAGAACAAATTGTTTAATAATCTGAAACCTAAAGGTAAGAATATAGCAGATGAGATTTGGGTTTCCATTTTGGAAAATATAATAGCAGTTTTGAAACCAAAGAAAGACCCAACACTGGCCGCCAGCTATAGACCAATTTCTCTCCTCTCCGTGTGTTACAAACTCCTTGAGAGGCTGCTTCTGTCACGTATTTTTCATCTTACAGAGAAATTCCTATCACCCGCCCAAGCTGGTTTCTACCCAGGAAGATCTACCTGCGAACAAGCCCTGGCCCTCTCAACTTACATTGAAAATGGATTCCAGAAGAATTTAAAGATGGGTACTGTCTTTGTTGATCTCACAGCAGCCTATGACACGGTCTGGCACCGTGGTCTCCTAGTCAAGATCTCAAGATGCCTGCCTCCATGGGTGGCCAACACTGTATCGTTTCTTCTCCAAAACAGAAGATTCCGGGTGCATCTGGGTGACAAGTCTAGCAGATGGAGACTTGTCTCAAGTGGCCTCCCCCAGGGCTCTGTTCTGGCTCCTACGCTATTTAATATTTACATCAATGACCTCCCAGAAACTTCTTCGAGGAAGTTCATCTACGCCGATGACATCTGCTGTGCAACTCAGGCATCCAAGTTCGACATCCTCGAGGAAACACTGACGAAAGACATTTCTCTGATGTCTGATTACTGTAAAAAATGGCAACTAATCCCTAGCACTGCAAAAACGGTATCATCTGTTTTCCATCTACACCATGCCTCGGCCTCACGTGAGCTTAATGTGCAGTTTGGTGATACGAGAATCCGCCATGAAGCCCAGCCAGTCTATCTTGGCGTTACTCTCGATCGCACTCTGTCATTTCACAAACATCTCATAAAAACTGCGGCAAAGGTGGGCGCGAGGAATAACATCATTGCAAGACTGGCCAGCTCCTCATGGGGTGCAAGCGCTTCCACACTACGATCATCATCTCTGGCATTATGCTATTCCACTGCAGAATACTGTGCCCCAGTATGGTTCCATAGCCCCCATGTCCACTTGGTCGATTCCAAATTATATTCCTCCATGAGGATAATTTCTGGAACCATCCGTTCCACCCCGGTTCCATGGCTGCCAGTTCTTGGCAACATCGCCTCGCCAGATATTCGTCGGGATGCGGCATCATCTAAGTTCATTTTCCCACGTCTTCGCTCAACCGGACCTGCCAATATACGCGGATATCTTCGCCCACCCTGTCCAACGCTTGACGTCTCGTCACCCAATCTGGTCCCCTATGCCTACACTGAACTTCTCTGTTCCAGACTCTTGGAAACAGAGTTGGCAGTCAGCTGAGGTAAAGAACAAACACCTCATCTCAGACCCCTGCAAGCGCCAACCCGGCTTTGACCTAGCACATTATGATTGGGCCCTCCTCAATCACTATCGAACAGGCCATGGCCGGTGCGCTGCTATGTTCCATCGCTGGGGAGCCAGAGATGACCCGAACTGCCCCTGCGGCTACAGACAGACTATGACCCACATAGTCAACAACTGCCACCTCTCCAGATTCAAAGGAGGTCTCGAAACTTTACATCAGGCTCAACCTGGCTCTGTTGACTGGCTATGGAAGAAGGGCAAACGCTAAAAGAAGAAGATTTTGGAAAAAGTTAGTAGGTCTATTTTAGGTCTATTCCAAGGGGCCCATGACTAATTTTGAACTGAGCCTGAGAGCTAACATGCAGGTAGGCCAAAAGTATTGTCTTGGGAGATGGTGTCAGGGTTGGAAATAAGACTACAAAGCTGGATCAGGGAAGAGAGTAACTCCCAAATCTGAGAAAAGTATATAAGTACCATTAACTATAAATCTCATCGAGTTGATCTGGGACCTCTATTTAGTGCAAGAGTCTGTAACCTCAGCATCCCTGTAAGTCTGAGCTCGCATTCTGTGGTCGTAGCCAGGAAAGTTCTAGGCTGCACCCATTGCCAGACCCATCTTCCTCAAGTGACAGAAGATTTTGGTTCAACCTCCCTTCTGAGAATGCTACCCACTTTTTCATTGAGTTGTTCTTTTCCTTTTTGTTGAGCTGTATGAGTTCTTTATAAATGTTTGATATCAACCACTAGTCTGAAATTAAGTATGCAAATATATTTTTCCATTTGCTAGGTATTGTGTTCATCCTTATGGAATTTTCCTGTAATGTGTAGAAGCTTTTTGATTTGCTATAGTCCCATTTGTTTATTTTTGGTTTTGTTTCCCTTGTCTATGGAGTGGGGTCTCCAAGTACGTCTTTAATGTTAAAGTTGTGAAATGTTTCACCAATGTATTCTTCTAGGTATTTTATAGTTTCAGGTCTAATATCCAAACATTTCACTCATTTTGAGTTAATTTTGGTGCATGGTTGTTGTTTTCGCCGGGCTGGCTTCACAGGCAGGTAACAGACCACCAGGGACTCATGGTTGAGCTGTACGCAGTATCTCTTTATTCATGCAGGATGCAGCACAATTTAAGCCGAGCTAAGCTAAACTTAACTAACTAACTACAAATAATCTTGTCTTTATAAATATACTAGCCCAGTAGGGTGGGAACAGGATGCGACACAGAGAGGGTGGAGAGAAAAGTGACTGGTGAAAATCAGAGTGTGACAAGGAGAGGGGGCGGAGCAAAAACATATCATGAACCAGTGGGGATTGAACCAATGCCCTGGAGGGAGGGTGGTGCTTGTTAACAGCGGTAATGTAAATAGAATGAAGTGGTTATGTAAATAGAATAGTGTTAAGCAGGGAGGATTAAACCAAATGAAACAGAAGAGGTTTTTAAAAGCATACCAACACATGGTGTTAAGTGAAGGTCTAGTTTCATTTTTATACATGTGGCTGTCCAATTTACCCAACACCATTCGTTAAAAAACTTTCTTTTCCCTGTTGAGCAGTTTGGGAACCCTTTGTTATATGTGATGTGCCTACACATGTATAGGTTAAGTTCTGGCCTCTCTATCCTGTTCCATTGGTGCATATGTTCCAATATCACTCTGATTTAACTATTACTGCTTTGTAATATAAACTGAAATCAGGAATGGTAGTGCCTTCATTTTTCTTCTTTTTCCTCAGGAAAAAGAATACCCCTACTATTCATGCTTTTTTTATAGTTCCACACAGATTTTTGGTTAAGTTGCTCAATTTCCTTGAAATATACCATTGGGATTTTAATCCGGACTGTATTGAATCTATAGATTGTTTTTGGCAGGATTGCCATTTTAATAATATTTATTTCTTCAATCCATGAACAGGGGATGTTCTTCCATTTCTCTGTGTTATCCTCTATTTCTTTTAACAATATCTTGTAGTTTTCATTGCAAAGGTCCTTCACCTCCTTTGTTATGTTTATTCCTAGGTATTTTATCTTTTTGGATTCTATTGTAAATGGGATTGCTTCCTTGAGTTCCCATTCCTCTGGCCCATCTTTTGTATAAAGAAATGCCGCAGATTTATGAGTATTGATTTTGTAACCTACTACTTCACTGAATTTATTGATGATTTCCAGTAGTTTTTGACAGAGTTTTGGGGGTCCTCTAGGTATAGCAGCATATCATCTACAAATAATGAGAATTAAACTTTATCCCTCCCAATGTGGATTCCCTTGATATCTCTTTTTCACCTGATTGCCATGGTGAGGACTTCTAAGACTGTTGAATAGAAGTGGTGAGAGTGGATATCCTTGCCTATTTCCTAATTTTAGGGGAAAAGCTTAAAATTGTTCCCCACTGATTATGATGTTAGCCCTGGGTTGTCATATGTCACCTTTTATTATATTGAGGAATTTTCCTTCCACTCCCAATTCCTTTCTTTTTATTTGCTTATTTATTTATTTAAAAAAGGAGACATTGGGAGTTGGGTGGTAGCGCAGTGGATTAAGCACATGTGGCACAAAGCTCAAGGACTGGCATAAAGATCCCAGTTTGAATCCCCGGCTCCCCACCTGCAGGGGAGTCACTTCACAGGCAGTGAAGCAGGTCTGCAGGTGTCTACCTTTCTGTCCCCCTTCTGTCTTCCCCTCCTCTCTCCATTTCTCTCTGTCCTATCCAACAATGACAGCATCAATAATAACTACAACAATAAAACAACAAGGGCAACAAAAGGGAATAAGTAAATAAAAAATTTTAAAAAGGAGACATTAACAAAACTGTAGGACAGGAGGGGTACAATGCCACACAATTCCCACCACCAGAACTCTATATCCCATCCCATCCCCTCATAGCTTTCATATTCTTTATCCCTCTGGGAGTATGGACCCAAGGTCATTGTGGGATGCAGAAGGTGGAAGGTATGGCCTCTGTAATTGCTTCCCCGCTGAACATGGGCATTGACAGGTTGATCCATACTCCCAGCCTGCCTCTCTATTTCTCTAGTAGGGTGGAGCTCTGGGAAAGCAGAGCTCCAGGACACATTGGTGGGGTCGTCTGTCCAGGGAAGTCTGGTCAGCATCATGCTGGCATCTGGAACCTGGTGGCTGAAAAGAGAATTAACATACAAAGCCAAACAAATAGTTGAACCATTATGGACCTGAAGGCTGAAATAGTGCAGATGAAGTGTTGGGGGGTATTCACTGCAGACTCTTGTGTGTTGTTAAAATTCAGAGCTCCAGTAGGCCGGGCTAGCTTCACAGCGATAAACAGAGACTCGCGGACACATGGCTGGGCCGCTGTATTTTTTTATTCACGAACAACGATTCATAAACTAACCCAAACCAGTCACCACACAGATCTGTCCTGCCTCTTTCTCCTCCCGCGGCCGCACCAAGAACTCTCTGGAACTACGTAGCATAGGGGGTGGGGAGAAAAAGAGGTGTGAAACTAGCAAGGGCCAAACCAAATCTCTCAGAGGTGGGGGTGGGGAGAGACCAAAACAATGTGAAGCATACAACAATTCCCCCTTTTCTTTTTAACTAAATGACCATAGTATCAGGGGTGTGGGGTGAACTTCTTATATTGTACAGGCATTTTCAAAAAAGAAACTGGCACAAACATGGAGGAACATGTAAGCGAGCAACAAGAAATAGTGTGCTGCCAAGGGAAGGCCTGAGGGGGGCGTTTTTGCCTCTGGGGGATGTTACTTGCCTCGACGGGCATTTTTTAGCATGGGGGCGGGGAATGGCCTAGAGTCCCAAGGCAGCTGGCTGCAGTCAGTCTTTGAGAATCCCAGCAGCATAAAGGGAAGCTGCAAAGTGTCCAAGAGGTGTACCAGTTGAGTCCAATAGAAATGCCAGTCCAAAGCAGATGTCCTCGGAAGAATGCCAGGGGGTGGAACGTTGTATGAGAAAGGTCAGCTGCTGGAATTCTGCTTTTCTGTAGAGAGCTTGACAGCTGCAATTTACTTACTATGAAACAAAACTTGTAGAAGGTTAGAAGTTTACCACAATTGATAACTCTATTACAATTGGAAGTCCCTTCCAGCATGATTCCAAGGTTGTTTAAAGTTCAAACAATAGAATGTGGAAAGGCAAACATAAGAACCATAGAAAGAAAAAAGCCTCAGGCATGAGAATCATTAGCATAACCATAGCGCAATCTAACATTTCTAATTGAGAAGGAATTTGAGACTCTTACATATCAACAACATCTTTTTAACCTTCTGTTACACCCATTCAAGATGGAGACACACCCTAGGTGTGCGTAGGTTTTTTTTTTTTTTTAGACCAACTTAATTTTATCTTTATGAGAATTACGTTGAAAACCTTTTTCATTTAACTTTGCCTGGTAAGAATTTAGCCTTAAAGTTACATTTTTTAACCTTAAAGTTAATGTTTACCAAACTTTAAACACACACATTAACATGGTCTTCAATACACAAGGAGAGAAACTTTTGTTACAAACACATGTCATTTTAAACACGAGTTTGGATCTATAGTGTTAGTTGTTGGGGGGGGTCACCATCTGGAGGTGGCCTCCCACGCAGCTCCACTTCTAGGAATTATAGGTTGCCATCACTGCACAAATCTCTGCGTATTGTAGCTCTTCTGACTTCAGAGCTGAGTTGAGGATCTCTGCCAGGGGGCCCAGTTTCGGCAGGGAGGTCTCCAGGTGGTCCGGGATCTGCCCAGACTTCATAGCAGGAGGGCAGGCAGGCCAGCCGTGCAGAAGGCGTGGGTCAAGGTGCCCCAGGGTGGTGGCCATGATGAGCCGCCATGTGTGATGCCCTGCTGTCGGTGGCCGAACAGCGTGGAGGGAGCCTGCGCCCAATGCCCCGTGCCACGCGGCGGAAAGCCGGCTCATGCGGGCTGGCGTTGGGCGGAAACCACTGAGTGGTCCAGAGATAAATGTTCCAGAAACAGCGAAACAGTCTCTTGAAGAAAGGGCAGAGGCCTTCAGAGATCTCTTCACAAACAGAAGAGAAGGCCATAGTGCATAGGTAGCCAAGTTGTCTTCACTTATCTGAGAGATGCACAGGTCAGGTCCATGTGGGCGCCATTTGTCATTAAAATTCGGGGCTCCAGCTGGCTGGGCTAGCTTCGTGATGGTAGACAGAGACAACCAGAGACACACGGCTGAGCTGAGAAGCTATCTTTCTTTATTCATGAACAACGATTCATAAACTAACCCAAACCAATCACCACACAGATCTGTCCTGCCTCCTTCTCCTCCCACGGCCGCACTAAGAACTCTGGAACTACGTAGCATAGCGGCGGGGAGAAAGAGAGGCGTGAAACTAGCAAGGGCCAAACCAATTCTCCTGGCAGGGGAGAGCGAGACCAAACCAATGTGAAGCATACAACAATTCCCTCTTTTCTTTTTAACTAAATGGCCATAGTATCAGGGGTATGGGGTGAACAGAAACCTATATTGTACAGGCATTTTCAAAAAAGAAACTGGCACAAACATGGAGGAACATGTAAGACAAGAACCAGTGTGCTGCCAAGGGAAGGCCTAAGGGGGACCTTTTTTTTTTGCCTCTGGGGGGCATTACTTGCCTCAACGGGCATTTTTTTTTGTCTCTGTGGGCGTTACCTAGCATGGGGGCGGGGATATGGCCTAGAGTCCCAAGGCAGCTAGCTCCAGTCAGTCTTTGAGAAACCCAGCAACATAAAGGGAAGCTGCTAGTCTTTCAGGTATATATTTTGCCCTAGTTTATGGATACGTGTGAACATATGCTCTATCTCAGGGGACCTGGTCTATATCTAGGTTTGGGGACTTTGTTAGGAAGTGAACCACATGGAATGGAATTAGAGAATACTATGAAAGGAAAGGTCTCACCCGAGTAATGAAGCTGAAGGGTTGTCATTCCACACCTGAAGTCTCTGGAAACAGTCTGAAGTGAAGCATGCTGAGGTGGCACTCATTGCTTTGATTAGGTTGCAATCAGTGGATACAATATTATTTGATATGAATTGAGAGAAGCATTCAGGAAAATGGGCCCCACCCAAAGGTTCCAGGACTGGGGGAAATATAGGCTCTATAGTGGAAATGTGAGGTTCCTGCAGTCTTAGGGTTCAAGAAGACAATGGATAGTTATTGTTATCATCACATTATTTGGTAATTGGGTTAACTTTGAAAGGTCGTTTTGTTAGGGTTTGTTGTATAATACCCAGCATCTTGTATATAGCTGTGCCACCGGTTGCTTCTGTTCTCTATGGTTTAGGCTTTTGAGTCAACATATCAAAGACTCAGCCTATGTATTAAAAAGACTCAGTCTGTGTTTTAAAAAGTTTAATACATATAATCAATTTTTCCCCTCTCATATTAATTAAATAGTGATTTATGTGACTACAATTTAATGAAAGTACATAAACACCATTCTCACCACCAAAAGACTGTGTCCCATCCCGTCCACCCACCCCCACCCCCCATCCCCCAGGAAGCTGAATGTCCACCCCCCCCCACCCCAGTGTTTTTACTTTGGTGCCCTACTCTCAATTTAGCCAGATCCTGCTTTTAGTTTCTCTTTCTGTTTATCTTTCTCAACTTCTGTTGATGACTGGGATCACCCCATACTCATCTTTATCTTTTTGACTTAGCTCACTTAAAATAATTCCTTCTAGCTCTATCCAAGATGGGTCAGAGAAGGTGGGTTCATTGTTCTTAATAGCTGCATAGTATTCCATTGTGGATATATACCACAGCTTTCTTGTCCACTCATCTGTTTTTGGGCACCTGGGTTGCTTCCAGGTTTTAGCTATTATGAATTGTGCTGCTATGAACATAGGTGTACATATATCTTTTTGGTTGGGTGTTATGGAATCCTTGGGGTATATTCCCAGGAGAGAAATTGCTGGGTCATATGGAAGGTCCATGTCTAGCCTTATGAGAGTTCTCCAGAGAGGCTGGACCAATTTACATTCCCACCAGCAGTGCAGAAGGGTTCCTCTGTCCCCACAGCCTCTCCAGCATGTGTTGCTGCTGTCCTTTTTGATGTATACCATTCTCACAGGAGTGAGGTGGTATCTCAATGTTGTCTTTATTTGCATTTCTCTGACAATCAGCAACCTGGAGCAGTTTTTCATGTGTTTGTTAGCCTTTTGGATCTCCTCTGAGGTGAATGTTTTGTTCATATCCTCTGCCCATTTTTGGATGGCATCATTTGCTTTTTTGGTGCTAAGTTTGCTGAGTTCTTTGTATATTTTGGTTACTAGTCTCTTGTCTGATGTATGGCATGTGAAGATCTTCTCCCATTCTGTGAAGGGTCTCTTTGTTTGTGTGATAGTTTCTTTGGCTGTTTCAGAAGTTTTTTCAATTTGATGTATTCCCATTGGTTTGTTTCTGCTTTAGTCTTCCTTGCAGTTGGGTTTGCTTCATCAAAGATGTCCTTGAAGTTTAGGTGGGAAAGTGTTCCACCAGCGTTTTCCTCTAAGTATTTGATAGTTTCTGGTCTAACATCCATGTCCTTGATCCATTTGGAGCTGATATTTGTTTCTGGTGAGATAAGGTGGTTCAATTTCATTCTTCTTCATGTTTCAAGCCAGTTTTCCCAGCACCATTTATTGAAGAGAGCCTCCTTCTTCCATTTAATACTCTGGGTCCCCTTATCAAACATTAGATGTCCATAGGTGTGGGGCAATTTCTAATTTCTTTCTTTCTTTTCTTTTTTTTTTTTTCCCCTCCAGGGTTATTGCTGGGGGTAGGTGCCTGCACTATGCTCCTGGAAGCTATTTTTTCCCTTTTTCTTTATCATTGTTGTTATTATTATTGTTGTTGTTGTTGCTGTAGTTGTTGTTGGATAGGACAGAGGGAAATCAAGAGAGGATGGGAAGAAAGAGAGGGGGAGAGAACGATAGACAACTGCAGACCTACTTCAACACTTGTGAAGTGACCCCTCCTGCAGGTGAGGTGCCAGATGCTCAAACAGGGGTCCTTAGGCCTTTCCTTGTGCTTTACACCATGTGCACTTAACCCGCTGCACTACTGCCCAGCCTCCCTCTCCCAATTTCTTGAGGGCCTCTGTCATTAATGGATGTTGGACCTTATCAAATGCTTTTTCTGCATCAGTTGATAAGATGTGATTTTTATCTTTCTTTTTGTTGTTATGATGAGTTCTGGATGTTGAACCATCCCTATTTCCCAGGGATGAATCCTACTTCGCCTTGATGGATTATTTTCATAATATATTGTTGGAATCAATTAGCCAAGATTTTGTTGAGAATCTTTGCATTAATGTTCATTGGGGATATAGGTTTATGGTTATCTTTTTTGGTGGAGTCCTTTCCTCATTTGAAAATCAGAGTGATATTAGTTCATTAAATATGTTTGGGGGTGTTCTTCTATTTTCTGAAAGAGTTTAAGGAGAACGGATATTAGTTCTTCTTTGAATATTTTATAAAATTTATTAGTATATCCATCTGGACCTGGGATTTTGTTCTTGGGGAGGCTTTTAATTATTGTTTCAATTTCTGCTCTTGTGGTTGGCCTGTTAAGTTTATTTACTTTCTCTGTGTCAAGGTTAGCAGTTGGTATGACTCTAGAAATGTATCCATTTCTTCTAAGTTGCCAAACGATTTTCTATATAGATGTTCATGATAGTCTTACATGATTCTCTGTATCTCTGCCTCATCTGTTGTAATATCTACTCTCTCATTTCTGAGTGACTTTACCATAGCTTTCTCTCTTTTTCCCTTAGTGAGTGTAGCTAGTGGCTTATCTATTTTATTTAACCTTTTTAGGAATCAGCTCTCGGTTTCATTAATCTTCCTAATGGTCTTCTTGTTTTCTATTTCATTGATTTCTGGTCTGATTTTAACTATTTCCTGTCTCCTGCTGGCCTACATATCTCTTTGTTGCTCAGTTTCTAGTTGGCTCAGGTAGGTTGTTAGATGATCTACTAGTGATTTTTCCTCTTTACTAATGTGGACCTATATTGCTATGAACTTCCCTCTCAAGACTGCTTTTGCTGTGTCCCATAGGGTCTGATAACTGGATTCTTCATTTTTGCTGATATCAAGGAAATTCTGAATTTTAAAAAAAATTTCTTCAGTGACCCATGTGTTATCCAGAAGTATGTTGTTTGTTCTTCAGACTTTGAGGGAGTTTTTCTTTTGTAGTTGATTTCTAGCATCATACCATGATGAACTGAAAAGATGCATTTTATGATTTTAATATTCACATATAGGCTGTCTTTGTGACCCAGTATGTGGTCAATCCTTGTGAATGATTTGTACTTGAGAAGAATTTGCATTCATTTCTTTTGGGATGAAAAGTTCTGTATATATGTTAGGTCCATTTTGTCTATGGTTTCATTTAAAACCAGTATTTCTATTTCCCTGTTCTTTTTTTTTTTTTTTTGGTCTGGATTGTCGTATGCGTTACATTGGTTTGTTCTAGCCCTCCCCAAACCAAGAGAATTGGATCAGTCCAATTAATTTCGCGGGCCTGCTTGGCCCCGCCCCAAGGAACCCTGAGGGAGGGTTCCTGAGTTCATGAGTTGGAGAGTGTCTGAGTTCGAGAGTGCCAGAGTTTCAGAGGGTTCCCCAGTAAGAGAGTTCCAGAGTTCCAGAGTTGGAGAGTTCCCGAGTTCGAGAGTAAGAGGGAGTGCTTGTGCCGCCGCAAAGAGACAGCCGAGTTCTGTTTGGTGATTAGTTTGTCTTAGTTTATGAATCATTGTTCCTGAATAAAGAAATACAGCTTCCCTGCCCAGCCGTTGTCTCCGCGTCTCTGTTCACCACCGTGAAGCCAGCCCGGCCAGCCAGAGCCTCCCAAAATTTTAACAACAAATGGCGCCCACGTGGACCTGACCTGCGCATCTCTCAGATAAGTAAAGACAATTTGGCTACCTATGCACGATGGCCTTCTCTTCTGCTTGTGAAGAGATCTCCAAAGGCCTCTGCTCTTTCTTCACGAGACTGTTTTGCTGTTTCTGGAACATTTATCTCTGGACCACTCTGTGGTTTCCACTCGCTCGGGTGAACTCAGAACAGCCAGCAGGAAGAGCCAGCGGGCGGGAGGCAAGGCGCGGAGCTGCTGTTTCCACCTGGTCAAACAGCCAGCCAGCCGGCTGCGCCCAGACAACCCCGCGCACCGCGCCAGCAACCCCGCAGCCCCGCAGCCCGCAGGAGGCCTACGCCACCATGCAAGAGCCCGATGCCAGCACGCTAGAGCCCGATGCCAACATGCTGGAGCCCGATGCCAACATGCTGGAGCCCGATGCCAACATGCTGGAGCCTGAGGCCAACATGCTGGAGCCCGATGCCAACATGCTGGAGCCTGAGGCCAGCCCACAGGAGCCGGCTCTCCACCGCGTGGTGCAGGGCACTGGACGCGTGATCCCTCCACGCTGCTCGGCCACTGCGAACAGGGCAGCAGACATGGCAGGGCCATGGGGCAGGGCCGCGGTGTTCTATCATGGCCGCCACCCCTGGGCACCTAGGCTCACGCCTTCTACAAAGATGGCCTGCCTGCCCTCTTTCTATGAATTCTGGAACCATCCCGGGCCTCCCGGACCCCCGGGCTCCCTGCCAAAACTGGGCACACGAGATCTCCAGCCGCCGGTCCGGTCTGAAGACAGACAAGCTGGAGTACGCAGAGATTTGTGCAGAGATCGCAACCTGCAATTCCTAGAAGTGGAGCTACACGGGAAGCCACCTCCGGATGGTGAAACCCCCCCCCCAACAACTAAGACAGTACAGATTTAAATTCGTGTTTAAAATGACATGTCTTCGTAACAAAGGTTTCTCTCCTCGTGTATTAATGACTATGTTTATGTGTATGTTTAAAGTTTGGTAAACAGTAGCTTTAAGGCTAAATTCTTACTAGTCAAAGATAAATGAAAAAGGTTTTCAACGTAATTCTCATAAAGATAAAAATTAACTTACATTTAAAGTCTGAGGTAAAAATTAGTTAACAATCAATATATTTCAACTAAGTTGGTCTAAACAAAAGGTTAAATAGACTTGTTGATATGTAAAACACTACCTTCTCTATTAGAAATGGTAGATCGCACAATGGCTATGCTAATTATTCTCATGCCTGAGGTTTCCTCTCCGGCCCACACCTAGGGTGTGTCTCCATCTTGAATGGGTGTAACAAAAGGTTAAAAGACGTTGTTGATATGTAAAAGTCTCAAATTCCTTCTCTATTAGAAACGTTGGATCCTGCAGTAGATATGCTAATAACAAGTTTTGTTTCATAGTAAGTAAGTTGCAGCCAGCTGCCTGTGGGACCCTAGGCCGTTCCCCGCCCCCATGCAATTGCCCGTCGAGGCAAGTAGCCCCCCAGAGGCAAGAAATTTTTTTTTTCAGATATGGCCCCCTCAGGCCTTCCCTTGGCAACATGCTGGTTTTTGTTATATATGTTTCTGTTCACCCCACACCCTTGATACTATAGTCATTTAGTTAAAAAGAAAAGGGGGAATTGTCGTATGCGTTACATTGGTTTGTTCTAGCCCTCCCCAAACCAAGAGAATTGGATCAGTCCAATTAATTTCGCGGGCCTGCTTGGCCCCGCCCCAAGGAACCCTGAGGGAGGGTTCCTGAGTTCATGAGTTGGAGAGTGTCTGAGTTCGAGAGTGCCAGAGTTTCAGAGGGTTCCCCAGTAAGAGAGTTCCAGAGTTCCAGAGTTGGAGAGTTCCCGAGTTCGAGAGTAAGAGGGAGTGCTTGTGCCGCCGCAAAGAGACAGCCGAGTTCTGTTTGGTGATTAGTTTGTCTTAGTTTATGAATCGTTGTTCCTGAATAAAGAAATACAGCTTCCCTGCCCAGCCGTTGTCTCCGCGTCTCTGTTCACCACCGTGAAGCTAGCCGGCCCGGCAAGAGCCTCAGAAATTTTAACAACACTGGATGATCAATCTCTCACTGTGATTCATGTGTTAAGATCCCCTACAATTACTGTGTTACTGTCAATATCTCCCTTAAGTTCAGTGAGTATATTTTTATATATTTGAGTGCCTTTAAATTTGGAGCATATATATTTATAATGGGTATGTCTTCTTGTTGGGTTGATTTTTTTAACCATTATGTAGTGTTCTTTCCTATCTCGACTTACTTTATTTACCTAAAAGGGTATTTTATCTAAGAACAGAAATACTTTTCCTGTTCCTTTTTCTGTATTATTGGCATAGAACATCTTGCTCCATCCTCTTACATTAAGATTTCATTTATCTTTTATTTGAATGTGTGTTTCCTGGAGACATATAATAGATGGAACATATTCTTTAATCCATTTACTTACACTGAGTCTTTTGACGGATGACCTTAGGCTATTCACATTTAGAGTGATTATTGATATATATGGTTTTCTTACATCTATTCTCATTTTTGTTTTAAAGTTGATTTAGGTAGATGACTCTTTTCCCATTTGCTTTTACAGGTCATTTTGTGTGGATGAGTTTCTATGGTATTTTAGTTAATAACTTTGCTTGTACTTTTTGTTGCTCTCTGTTCCTTATTTTGCATGTAGTTATCATACATGTAATAAATAGCATATTATATCTTTAAAAGACTTTTTAAGTTTTGAACTAACTAATATTTGGTAGTACTGTTAATGGCCATTAATTCCCTCCCCTTTCCTATTTTGTTGTTCTTTCTTATTTCTGTTGGTGTTCTATACCTCATTTAAAATATGCAATCCTGGGAGTCGGGTGGTAGTGCAGCAGGTAAAGTGCAGGTGGTGCAAAGCTCAAGGACTGGCATAAGGATCCCAGTTCAAGCCCCTGACTCCCCACCTTCAGGGAAGTCACTTCATAAGTGGTGAAGCAGATCTGCAGGTGTCTATCTTTCTCTCCCCCTCTCTGTCTTTCCCTCCTCTCTCCATTTCTCTCTGTCCTATCCAACAACAATGACATCAATAACAACAACAATAATAACTACAACAATAAAACAACAAGGGCAACAAAAAGGGAATAAATAAATAAATACATAAATATATGTAATCCTTTGTTTATTCTTTTCCTATGGAACCCCTTTCAGTAATTTCTACAAGGTGGGGTTGATCTTGGCAAATTCCTTTACCTTTTGAATATTTGCAAAGACCTTTATTTCTCCCTTGTATCTGAAGGATAGGTTTTCAGGATAGAGTATATGTGACTGGCAGTTCTTATCTTTTAGTAGTTTGAATATGTCACTTCACTCTCTCCTAGCCTCTGGGGTTTGTGCAGAGAAGTCTGATGAAAGTATATAACTTTGCATTTATATGTCACTTCTTTCCCTAGCAGCCTAAAATATTATTTTCTTGTCCTTGAGTTTTAATATTTTTTTCCTTTTCTTAGTGTTGGTCTTTTTGCATTTAAGTACCTGGATATACACTCTACTTCCAGGAAGTTTATATTTTGAGGATTGCTTAGAGGAGGAAAATTGTAGCTATAATTTTCCTTAATATAGACTCTGTACCCTTCATTCTGGCCTCTTCTTCACTTTTGATCCCCCTTGCATTTGACCTTTTAATGGAGTCTGCTGTTTCACAGGGGGTTTCTTCATCTTTCTAAACCTTTCTTCTCCACTATCTTTAAATTGAAAGAGTGAGTTAATTGTATCTTCCGGTTTAGATATTCTTCCCTCTGCATGAGTGAGTCTACTTTTGTAGCCTGATATTTGAGCTTGTACTTCACTCAAAGCATCTTTCACACCCTGAAATTCTGATTGAACTTCTTCTCTCGTGTTTTATAATTTCTTGGAAAACTATGTTGGGAGTTCTTCTTTTGTGTTTTCTAACTCCTTAATGAAATATTCTTTCAATTCTTACTTAGTATGCTTCTCGGTATTGTGCTGAGAGTCTTGGGGAGACTTCATGATGAATTTTCTATAGTCTTGTTCTAATAGTTCCTCTGTGTCTGAATTTTCCTGGAGTCCCTCTGTTTCATTTCTATATTTTTAGAATAGTCATGTTCTGAAGTTTGTTTTTGCTATTTCTCTGTTGTTTGCACATATATTGTGCTGGTTATAGCTGAGCCAACAAGTGATGCTATTATTATTAGGTAGAAGGGGTGGGGTGGGGCTATCTTTCTTATTATTCCCTTGAGCTGTTTTATACTCTATGTAGTGTATATATGGATTCTCCATGGAATTTCAGTCTGATTTCACCCCACAAGGGTTTGCTACTATGTGGCAGTTGTGTTCAAAGAAGCAGGGCTCAGTTTCCCATTTGGTCATCAGCAGCACCTTTTACCTTTTAGCTGCCAGCTTCCACAAATTACCTTTCTGTGTATCTGCCTTGGGTCAGGTGCAGACCAGAATGGTCAGACAAATCCCTTGATACTGTGATTTTCCCACCACCAGTTCAGCAGACTCACCCCCAAGGTCATGGCCAAAGCTTAGACGTTAACCCCTGTTACATTCAGCACTCTACCTAGCCTTGATTGCTGTTGCTCAGAGGAAATGGTGCCATTTGTTGTTGGAGCTCCCAACTTCCAGGTGCTTGGCTTCAGTTCTGTGCCCCCTTTTCCCCCAGCCACACACACACACAACTGCACCCACCTAAAGCCTGGGTGTCTGTGGATATCCCAGTTGCAGTTTAGTAAGTTTTGTGGGTTCAGTGGTTTTCAATATTTGTTGTTTTCTGGGAGAGTCTTTGCTGTACACTATTAGTCCATAGCCATGCCTCCCAGAAGTAGAAGCACCTTCCGTCTCATTGCTCCCTTCTCTTGATTGAGTATTAAAGAAATAGAAATCTTGCTACTTCTGACAGATTGATTTGGAAAAGAACCAGAGTCTGATTCTTGCAGGTGCAGTATTGGTAAAGAAACGTAGGACCTCATGTTTGCAAGTCCTGTGCTCTCCTGCTGCACCACCTCCCCAGCTACAAGTATCACTATTTCCACAAGGGTTATTTGTATCCAGTTGGGAGAGAGACTGTACTCAAGTAGAATGAAGGCAAGGTGACTGACTCTTGTGTAGGCATCAAGGGGATGACCTGCTACAGGGTACAGCATCTGTAAGAAAGGAGACAGTTGAGACAGGATTTGAACACAGAAAGAACAGGGTTAATCCTGAAGGGAGTGCCAAGAAGAGTCTCTGCATCTTTGAGACTCAGTGTTCCCTGCTGCAACATGGGGACCATAGTCTTTGCCCTGGATTGTTCTGAGGATCAAATGAGATACTATAAATGAAACTCCTGGATAAATTGTATTTCTCTTTATCCCAACAGAAGCAGGTGGGAATGGTGTATATCACTGCGCATCTAAAAACATTGACCATAATCCTCATCATGCTCTGAGCATTTCCCATGTGTTAGGCAGTCTGATAAGCACTCTTCAGGCCTCCCCCACTCCAAGGCACTGCATATATCAGCTCCAAACTGGAGCCATATGAGAAGGCCCAGATGGGCAATGTCAATCTTGGGATCCTCCATGGAGGCAGGGGTCTTGGCTCTGCAGGCAGTGTGACAAGAAGATCAGGGCACATAATTAGTAAAGCTAAATTTTAGTGACTGTTTATTACTTTGATCCTTCACCTCTCTGTGCCTCGGTTCCCCCATTTATAAGACAGGAAGGAGAAGAAAGTTTGCTCAATCAATAGAACAGCATCTCTTATGCTCTCTGACTCCAGCCCACCTGGACAGTGTAAAAGGACCCACAACTACCTGCTCCATCTGTTCACATGTTCCAGCAGGAAACGAAGTCAGAGAAAATATCAAAGTGTTGCAGTGTGAGCAGTTTTGGGGCAAAAGACTAGAAACAAATTTGCTTTAGGAATGGAAAATAGATGATTCATAGATGAACTGTAATGCACATGTGCCTGAAAGCCCAGTCATTGAAAAATCATAAGCACAAATTACTGTTGTTAAGCAAACAACCCACAACAAACTAAATTGGTAATGAGGAGACTAAGCTAATGTTAATTTATAATTAAAAAGCAAGGACAGTGGCATTCGGAAAGCAGCATCAACACAAGGCAGCGCTTCTGGGGATCCCGCTGCTAAACACACTCGATCCCCAGCCTACAGGGCTTCTCACTCTCCACTGGGCTCAGGTGCAGTGGAAGATTGGCAGTGTACCTCATATGGCTTGGCATCAGACATTGAGGGTAAAACACCAAACAAAGTCTTCACTCCACTCCAGCCAAGGCACTAATTTTTATTTGTGAACATGGATGTTTCCAACTGTCCTTTACTGAGCACTGGGTCATGCTGAGCCCTGCACTAACCTCTCTGCAAGCCACATCCTAGGGAATCCCTACAACCCAAGGAGCTAGTTATAAAGACAGTTTTTATTTTACAAGTAAGGGACAGGAAGATAGGACAGCTTTATTCTGTAAGGCCATAGGCACCTAATCTTCTGAAGGCCTCTGGATCCATCACACTCTTTTTTATTTCTCTCTTTCTCTCTGAGGTCAAGAGATAGAGACAAAGACATAGACAGACAGAGAGAAAGAGAGAGAAAGACAGGTCACAGCACCAAGGTTTCCTTTAATGCCTGGTTCAAGTCTAGGTCACACACATAACAAAGCAGTGCACTGTCCAAGTGAACTATTTCACCAGCCCTGTCCCACTCTGACCCTCTATAGAGGAGTTTCTCGTTTGAGGATGGTTTTATGCTGACAGGGGATAGTTGCAAAGCCTGAAATATTCTTCAGTGTCACAACTTGTGGAAGAGGAGCTACTAATGCCTTGTAAGTAGGAGATAAGGATGTAAATATCCTCTTGTCAGCAAGGCAGTCTCCACAGCAAAGAACTAGCCAGCCCTGAACATTCAGCCCAGTGGTGCCAATGCTAAGAGGCCTGTCCTTGATGCACTACTCAGTACAAACCCAGTTGCTCATGGGGAGAGTATACAGAGAGAGTGACGGGCTAGCTCTGCTGGAGAGAGGGATACAATTCTACATGATTCCCACCACCAGAACTGTATTCCATCCCCTCCCCTGATAGCTTTCCTATTCTTTAACCCTCTGGGAGTATGGACCCAGGGTCATTGTGGGGTACAGAAGGTAGAAGGTCTGGCTTCTGTAATTGCTTCCCCACTGAACATGGGCATTGACAGGTCGAGCCATACTCCCAGCCTGTCTCTCTCTTTCCCTATTGAGGCAGGGCTCTGGGGAAGCAGGGCTCCAGGACATATTGGTGGGGTCCTCTGCCCAGGGAAGTCAGGTTGGCATCATGGTAGCATCTGGAACCTGATGGCTAAAAAAGAATCAAGATATAAAGCAGAACAAATTGTTGACTAATCATGAACCTAAAGGCTGGAATATTTCAGATGAAGATTTGGGGTCTCTGTTTTGGAAAAAGCTGGTAGGTCTATTTTAGGTATATTCCAAGGGGCCCATAACTTTACTAGTTTTTGCCTGAGCCTGACAAGCTTCTTCAGTGCAGTGGAGGCCCAACTCAAACCTGAACTGCTCATATGGCAGAGCAGCAGTGCACTATCCAAGTGAGCTAAGGGAAATTTAAATCTTAAGCAGTAGGAAGCTACTAACAACAACATGTATCTAAAGAGAGTCAGAAATCAGGAGGGGAATTGAAACACAAAAGTCCGGTTTGCAGGTGACTTCTCAGAGACATACCTATGGGCTAAATCCAGGATCCCCTGCTCTGTTGGCCCTCAGAATTTACCCCACGCACTGGTCAATTAAACAAGGTTAAGGGGAAGGGGTGGGGCAGGGTGGTGGCACACTCAGCTGAGTGCACAGATCACCAAGCACACAAGAACTTGGGTTCAAGCACCCAGTCCCCACTTGCAGGGGTCTGTCTTTCTCTCCCTCTCTCTGTCTCCCCATCCTCTTTCAATTTCTGTCTATCCAATTAAAATTTTAAAAAATAAAGAAAAAATAGCTGCCAGGAGCAGTGGATTTGTTGTGCTGGCACTGAGCCCCAGCAATAGCCCTGATAGGAAAAAAGAAAACAAAAGTAAGGAAAAGAAAAGCTGAAGGGTCTGTTAACACCCTTTAGAAAGGTTGAGCACCTAACATATGCCAGCCTGGAGGTCGGACACTAGTGTCGCTGATAAGTGAGACGTGCTACCCGGCAAACCCATCCAGGCCTGGGTCCTGTTGCTGCCCATGCTGATAGGGTGCCTCGGGACTCCAGCTGGAACCATTACCCTCACAGGTGGTGCTAGGAGAAGAAACGTCACTGCCACCACCAACTGCTCTGCACAAGCAGTGGAGGTGAAAGACAGCCAGGAGACTGGAAGCTTGGCCCTTGGGGTCCTCCAAAGCAATTAGAAATGCAAATAAGCCACACAATAATTACACACAAGTTTCAACTTCTCTTCCAGCCTCGCAAACCACCTGTTATGAAACTAAGGGGGATTTATTTTTTAATTAATGTGACAGTAATTAGCAGAGAGTTCAGATGCTTAGAACTAGGCCCTGAATCAAGAGGGTGATTTTATTTATTTATTTTTTTCCAGAAGTTCCAAGCGTGCTGGGAATTCTGTACACACTCTGCCTATAGTTACCTGCAACTGTGTTAGGAACAGAATACAATCAAGGTTAAAATCGAAAAGGCTGGGTGTTAAGTGCATGCAGGGCCTGGGCAAGTCTGCTTGGAATCCCACATAGTGTAACTCAATGGCTGTGTGACCTGAGAAAGTTTCTTCACTTCTCTGAACCCTAATGGTTCCATGGAGATTAGAATACCTGCTTCCCTAAGACTTTCTTGCAATTATTGGGCAAAATTAAGAAAGGAATATATAGAATAAAATCAGCAATAGAGGATAGGACTTGCACATATGAAGTGTCAAGTTTGAACCCTGGCACCACATATGCCAGAATAAGTTTCTTTCTCTCTCCCTTCTTCCCTCTCTAATAAGTAAATACATTTTCTGAATAAAAAATTAAAAACAATCACTGATCAATATGGAAGCGTAAGAATACACCAAATTGCATTAACACACACACACACACACACACACGCACGCACGCACGCACGCACACCTTTTGGTCTGAGAAAGATGAATTTCCACCACCAGACTTCTAGGTCCTGTTTAAAAAGCAAAGCCAGGGGACCAGGTGGTAGCACACCTGGTTGAGCACACGTTACCATGTACAAGGATGTGTGTTCAAGCCCCAACCCCCACCTGCAGGAGGAAAGCCTCACAAGTGGTAAAACAGGGCTTCAAGTCTCTCTTTGTCTCTCTTCCTCTCTCCCTCTCCCTTCCTCTCAATTTCTGTCTGTCTCTATCCAATAAATAAATAAAGATGATAAAAACTTTAAAAATAAGTAAAATTTAAAAAGGAAAAACCTTAATAGGAAATGTCCTAGTGAAAAATTAAAAAAAAAAAAAGAAATACTTCCTGTGTCTTTCTTTTCCATAGGACTATTTGACCATGCTAGCTAGCAGACCTTTGACCATGCTAGCGTGCATGTAAGTCACCGAGAAAGGCAGTGTGCTAGGCAGACTGTTTTATTCTTTCCTCTGAGGCTTTCCCCAGGGTCAGTGATCTGTAGCTGACTTTGAGAAACCAAGTTCTCAAGAGTAAGCCCAGGCCCTTCAGCCTGTCTTTAGAAACCCGCTGTGAGCCAGCCTCCCTTTCTAGTACTCTCTCTCCTACCTTCTATTCCAAGGCCTCCTCACTCAGTCCTTGCTCATTTCTTTGCTACTCTGCCTTTGTTGAGATCTCATCCTCCCTTCTGCTTTGCTTTAATATCTAACTGAATAAAACTCAGACCTGTTCAAGCCTGTAAATGCTTCTCCAGTGCCAAGGTTCATAGAGGTCTTGTCTACCTCTGAAGCAGTAGAGCATTTAGCATCCACGACTTTCCCAGTGCCACGTATTTGGTAAAGGCATCTTGACTCTTTAACAACAGTCAGGCTTCCTCCTGCTTCCTTCCACCTGCTCCCCCAAACCAAGGCCACCACGCCTAATGCATAACCTAATATTTCTCACTAGACAGCAAGACAGCAAGAGAAGCCCAGTACTGCATCAAATCTGTGTGCCGTTGAATGAGAAGTATACCCCTGTGGCTTCAGAGTATGCTAGTATCCATTCCACAGGATTGCTGTAGTATTGAAAAGATGATGTAGAACAGAGAGCCCTTCTACGTGCCATGATGGTAAATACTTGACCCCTAATCAGTTCCGACTCCCTCCTTTTGAAACAAGCATACTGCAGAATGAGGAAATATTCGCTCAACTATTCTTCTGTGTGAAGTACTTTCTCCACATCTTGAACTCTAGAATTAGGAGATTACGCAGGGTCATAACTCTGGAACTATCATTCTAGAAATGAGCAAACCGCAATGAGAGGGCTTTCCAAGGTCATATATGAGTAAGTAGCAGAAATTAAAGCAAGAATGACTTCACTCTGATTAAAGAAAGAGCTTCTTGCTCATCAGTGATATTATAGGATGATTGATTTTAGGTGGATGGGAGACATTGGTTTTCAAAGATATTCCAAAAAGAAAACAGGCAACATCTTGAAAGAGGAGGAAATTGGAAGGAGGAAAGAGATCAAATCTGCTGCCAGTCCTACCCCAGTTCTGGAATGTTCTGTGATTCCTTCAGTAGCAGATGGAACATCCACACAAAAGAAATATGCACCTGTGCTGGGCAGGTGGGTGGGAGGGGATTTGTTGTCATGATGAGAATTAAAATCCATTTTTCTTCAATTGCTGCTACTTCTCAGTCATAAACAGGATGCTAATGCCTTCGATGAAGGCTCCCCCAAAACCGTAATTGAACTTGAATAAAGTGTGCATGGATTTACAGGAAAACAAAGCGGCAATCTGAAGCAGAAATGTCAGGAAAGCGGAGTGTCAACTGTCAATTCCTTACATTCGAGCAAGAAAGTCATTAAAAGATGAGAGCTGTCACAACTTTCTCAGAATTAATGAATACCTAGACTTATTAATGCAATTATCTTAAAATAATTAGCAAGCACCCCATTCATTGTCACAAACCTCATAGAGGTTTTCGCCAGTGATTTAACAGACTTTTACAAAATAAGATTTCAAGGACATAACTTCACAACCATATGTGCTTAGTGTAGGTCACCACACCCATCACCAGAGTTCTGCTCATCACCTTCCATAACCCTTAATAACCACTGTAGTTCTCACACAGTCCAAGACACAAGTTAGTTGCCATTTTTTAGTAGCCAAAGATTTACCTTTTTATGATTCTTTTTGGTACACAAGAGCATAGGTCTTCACACGTATCACTGACCTGCTTCAGTGGCCCAATACTATAGTTCTATATATTTTTTAAATTTTTATTTATAAATAGAACCACTGACAAAACCATAGGATAAGTGGGGTGCAATCCCCTCCACCAGAACTCCGTATCCCACTCCCTCCCTGATAGTTTTCCTATTCTTTATCCCTCTGGGAGTAACTAGCCAGCTACACACTACCGTTCTGGAACGAATAGATTTATCATGGTTCACTTACAGAGCAGCACCATTTTGTAATTTTATTCTATCATTTTTTTCAAAATAATTTTATTGGGAAGATAATGGTTTACAGTATAGTAGTTGATACATGAGTACAAGTTCTCATTTCCCTGTAATAAAGTGTCTACAAAACACTCACACCTCTAACTTAGGTATAAGTGTTATTTAAAAGCAAACTAACAAGCATAGTAATATAAAGAAAGTCATTTTACAATACTAAATAAAACAGACAGGATTAAAATCTGTTATATATGTGCTTAGAGAAAAGATGGCCAGAAAAATAACAAGGGCCTGGGAGATAGTACAGTGACTATGTAAAAGGCATTCCAGGTCTATGACTTCTTAGACCCAAAGACCCAGGTTCAATCCCACCATGAGTCAGAACTGAACAGTAGTCTGGTAGAAAGAAAGAAAGAAAGAAATGAAAGAGAAAAGAAAAACTAACAAAAATTTGTGGCTACTGCTGTATATTGGGATGAGTATTTTTTCTCTTTGTTTCTATAACTTCATTTTTTATAAATTTTTCTTAGCTTTTATTTAGTTGATAGAGACAGCCAGAAACTGAAAGGAAGGAGGAGATAGAAAGACACCTGCTGCACTGCTTCACCCACTTGTGAAGCTTTCCCCCTGCAGATAAGGATTCTGGGCTTGAACCCAAGTCCTTGAGCATTATAACATGTGTGCTCAACTAGGCACACAGCAACCTAGTCTTTTTGTGTAATTTTCACTTTGCTACAAAACAAAATGCCAACCTGAAATATTGAGAAAGATATTGGTTAATTTTATTTTCTTTTTTAATTATTAGTTTCACTTATTTTCGTTTTCTTTATTAATTTTTTCACCTGAGCACTGCTCAACTCTGGCTTATGGTGACATCAAGACAAGAACTGAACCTGGGGGGTTGGGTGGTGCACTGAGTTAAGTGCACGTAGTATGAAGCATGAGGATCCAATCAAGGATCCTAGTTCAAGCCCCTGGCTCTCTACCTGCAGCAGAGTTGCTTTACAAGCAGTGAAGCAAGTCTGCAAGTGTCTTTCTCTCCCCCTCTCTACCTTCCCTTTCCTCTTATTTTCTCTCTGTCCTATCAAAAAAAAAAAAAAAATAGATGGCCACAGAAGCAGTGGATTTGAGTGCAGGCACCAAGCCCCAACAATAACCCTGGAGGCAAAAGGTAAACCTGGGACTTCAGAGCCTCAGGCATGAAAGTCTTTTGCATAGCCATTATGTTATCTCTTTCATCCATTATTACTTTTATTAGTTTATAATAAAACTACTACAACTAGCTGTTATTGACATACTATTCATTATAGGGGTTGAGGAATACACTACACTGGTTGGAATGTCTTCCTTCAGAAATCTGGTTGCTCAGTTCCCACAGTCAATAGTAAGAGAGGATGCCATTACTATCTCCATTTTATAGACGAAACCAAGGCAAAGCTAGATTAAGTGACATTGCCCTGGAAGTGGGAGAACTAGAATTTGAGTTCAAACAGTTTAACCTCAGACCCTAGGATTTTAATCACTATGCACTTAGTCAGCGCTGTGTTAACATAGAGTTGTGTTGCTTTGACCCCTGATTCCCACCACCAGTCTGTGTATAGAGAGCAGCACAGTAACATTGAACAAGATCTCAGTGTAAAATTGGATGACTTTGATTCAATTCCCAACTTTGACACTTCCAGTGTGATGCTGGGCAATTCACATCTCCTTTCAAAGGGCTGGTTTAATTATCTGTAAATTGTGCCCTGTTTCTTTGCATAGTGTGATGTTCTCTGCAAATAAAAGGTCTAGCCATCTCCCTGTCAGTCATACAGGACCGTGGGCAGCTGAAATGGCACAGCAGATATGAAAGCAACTTATAAACTATGTAAACTGTACAGGGGCCAGCTCTTTTTATTATTGTGCACATTTCATGTATGTTTGACTTTCTTGTTGACATCTTGCTTCTGTCTATACTCCTTCATAAACCTCAGTTTCCCAGCAGAGTCAAGCAGCCAAAGTGTGCAGGGCCCCTATGCCTCAGTTTCCCCACTTATTCAATAGAGGGAAAAATTAGCTCTTGGACCTCCAGCATCCACTCAATTTAAATATTAGTGAGTTCCAAGTAAACAAACAGAACTTGATATCCTTACATCTCCAGTCTCTGATGAAAACCCAGGCCTAAGGCAGGTGAATAATTGGAAGAGGGATGTCTCTGAGCCAGAGGTGGATGCAGATCCACAGCTTTCTTGGATTTAAAAGTAATTATGGATGTCCCATTCACAATAAATAAGAGTCCCCTTCCTTCCTCTGCATGCCAACGGAGTCAAACTTGGCACTAGCCCTCGACTTCACCACAGTACAGGGTCATACCTGCTCCTTACAAACTTCATTAGCATCTCCTTCTTCAGTTCAAATCTATGGTGGAAACAATAGAAAGATTATTTTGCCTCCTCTGTATCCCTACTCCACAGTTTCTCTAGGACAGTCCTGCTGTGTCTCATTAAATGTTAAAAAAAAAAAAAAAAAAAGAAGAAGAAGAAGAAAGAAAAAAATGACAGTGAATTGAAACTTGTTGGAGAACACAACACTTTGCCTGGCCCAAGCAGAGGTGTATATTAGTGTTACCAAAGTTGCAATTGCTTTTATTCAGCATTATCTTGTCAGGACACCTGTCCTCTTAAATTTAAACACCAGCTACACTTGTATGATGCCTTTTATTGAACAGTGAAAATTGTTCTCCTTTTGGTACACAACTGCCAGGACCTTTCCGATCTGAATTCACAGTTCATGGGCAGTTATTAATGCATCTCAAATGTTTATTGCTATCTCCTCTTACTTGTTCTTGATCTACATGGTGTTTGTTTATTGTTATTGTTATTTTTTGTTTCTGATTTTACTATTTCCTTGATATCATCTAAAGATTGTGCTTTTCTCAAATTCTCTGCAATGCCACAGTAATAGCTCTCACCCCATCTACCTCCATCCTTATAATATCCTGTTAACCTAACCTTACCCAGACTTTAGATGTGGGATAAAAATAAGCAAGCACATTTCTCAAACTGAGAAGTGGGTTCCTTTGAGAGACATCGGGGAACAAACTAGAAGTACCCAGTTGAACCTGTCAGTTGACATCATCAAGCCTGAGAAGATCCCTTTGGTTTGGTTTGGTTTGCTGTAGCTCTTTTGCCATGAACTCTTGACAATGACTGAGGTAACATGAGCTCCCAAATGGATAGCTTTGGGCTTCCATAGACTTCTAGATCCTTCCAAAGTCTCCCTGACTACCAGTTATTCCCTTCCCATCTAGACTGTGGCGGCTATTAAGGATGCAGCTTACCAGATCTGAGGTCCAGAAGGTGATATTAGTGGAGGTAGGTAGGAGCTTCTTCAGCTAACTCAGAACACTTTTCCACAGCTTTCCAAGATGCTGAAGGTTAGGACTTTCAGTGCCCCCCACCCACACACACACACATGGCTAAGAGGTACCACTCCAGTTTCCCTTCAGGGAAGATCTGTGGCTTATAGAGTCCTGGACTTAGTATCAGAGAATGAAGCTGAATGGTATGCTTGGAACCAAGAGACTGGCAATAGTACCCTGTGTGGGAAGTCAAAGGTGGGAGCTGAAATGCATGCCCCAGGGTGAGCAAGCACTCCCTTAGCACCTGGACAAGTCTGAGAAAACAGGGCTGATCAGGAGACAGCCCTGGTGCTCAGGGACCCTGCAGGGTAATGAGCATGGAAAAGCCATATCTCCTATCAGAGTCATCGGACTCATCCTATACTTGTCCACCTCCTCCACAGTGTCTTCCAGAGGATGAGTTTTCTGGGAGGGTAGAATTCTAGCTTCCTGTCTTCAGGTTACCTCTGAATACCCACAAATATGCACAGCTTCCATGAGCTCTGTGACCAGGGCACACCGTCACCAATGGTCATGGCTAGCTCTTCCCCAAGATTCTCATAATCCAGAACATTTCCACCTTGAAACTATACATTGTTCACCTCTGCAGCTCTACGTGTTCTTCTGAGGACAAACTACTACTATTAAACACTGTTGTTTGAAATTCCGACTGTACTGGTCACACACAACAGAAAACCTGTTCTGAGTGATTTGAGCAGAGGAAGGAGTTTATTGGAAGAATGTCATGGTGTTTTGTGGGTTTCAAATTCACTGGGCTCTTGGAAGAGTTGGGGCCAGGATCTGGAGTGTCACAGGGAATTCAGGTAGGCCTCCACTTTCCCCGCCTTCATTGCTCTCAAACAACCTTGGTTCTTTGAACCCTCTCTCCTCTTATTCTTCCTCCTCCTCCTCCTTCACTTTCTCTCTCTCCCTCCCTTCCTCTCCTCTGTGATGCCATCTTTTGCCCTCAGGCCACAATGACAAAGACAGGACTATAAAGCAGTATGTCATATGTTATAGGATAGTTTATGTGTCCAAAGAGAAACTAAGCTCTGTGCAAACACGTTTTAAAAATCTCCTGGGGGCTGGGCGGTGTTGCACTCAGTTAAGCACACATAGTACTTTGTGCAAGGATATGCACAAGGACCTGGGTTTGAGCCCCTGCTCCCCACCTAGAGGGAGGATATTTCACAAGTGATGAAGCAGGTTTGCAGATGTCTATTTTTATCTCTCCCTCTCTACCTCCCTCTCCCCCTCTCAATTTCTCTCTGTCCTATTGAATGGAATGGAAAAAAATGGCTATTTGAAGCAGTGGATTTATAGTGCCAGCGCTGAGCCCCAGCAATAAACCTGGAGGCAAAAAAAAAAAAAAATCCTAGGGAAGGAACTGACTGGCTCTGCCTGGGTCAGACACTTGCCTTGGACCCCTCACCTGGACCAAAGGTACAAGGTCACATAAATTGACTACCCCCAGAGGTCACAGAAAATGGCTACATTTTTTTTTTCTTCCCCTATTGTTGGACATTTCCTATAGATGAGACTATTAGTAGTCATTCAGTGCATTTCCTTGTGCATAAGTATTTTCCATAGTTAAAATGGCTTCCTTTATATAAGTTCCCAGATGTGGAATCTGACTTGGAGTTGAAGTGGGGTTTTTTTTAATTCATATTATCCAAATACCAACACTGATTTTACTGTTGTCACTATGGAAACTATTTTCTCTGTTGCTAGGCAATTGGTAAGACATTAGGTAGTGTAGACCTGTAAAAAGACACAGACCTTCTGTAGAGCTGATGGTCTGGAATTAACTCTACTTTTATCTGAGTATCTTACCTTGGTCAGATTTTTGACCATTTTGTATGCTTCAGATAAAGGGGGGGAATCAGCATGATTTATTAACTGAGTTGTTTGGAGAAGTAGGGTGAATATATTAAAAGCAAAAACAGTTACTTCCAGGCACATAGTAAGTTTTCAGTGAGTTGTACTTTTTAAATTTATAACTTAGATGTCTTAGCATAAGAGTGACTTTTTATAATAGTGGCTTTTTATATGAGACGAATGCTGTTCAAAAAGGGCAGTTCTTAGCCTTAGAGAATATAAGAGGCCTTAGCACATCCCTATTCCAACCTATAGCTATCTCTGAATGTCATTCACCTGAGATGTTTACCATTAAAAGAAAACCGTTACCTGACTAGCCAGCACACACAAACTAGAGAGGACTCAGAGGTCAGGACAGTCCACCTGCAGTGCCATCTCAATTATTGACTTATTGGCTGCCACCAGGGAGCACGCTGGCAGATCTCAGAGTCATGCAATTCTTTGGGATTAGTCCTTTCTTCCTTTGAGTCCCACTGGCCACCATTCTCTCCACCCATCACCAAGCCCTTATTGAGTATTTTTCTATGTGGAAGAAGAAGGGGAAGAGGGCCAGGTGGTGGTGCACCTGAGTGTACACATTACCATGTGTAAGGGCCTGAGTTCAAACCCCCGTTCCCATGCAGGGGGAAAGCTTCATGAAGTAGTGCTGCAGGTGTCTCCTTCTCTCTCTCCCTGTCTATCTCCTTCTCTCTCTCTCTATCTATATCTATCTATCTATCTATCTCTATCTCCCCATTCCCTCTTGATTTCTCTGTGTCTATCCAATAAACATTAAATAAGTAATTAAAAAAAAAATGGGGAAGCACTTCGAGTTCAGAGAGATGGACCCGCTATCCTTAAGGACCATATGCAGAAAGCCACTTTAATCTGGCCACATGAATAGCCTAAGGAGCTACAGGTGTACAGGGTGCACAGGCAGGATAGTCTTCCCATCTAGAGACGCAGGTGTGTGCACAGTGAGTGGCTTGCTGCTGCCGCTGCTGCATTTAGCTTTACGATAAGAGGGCAACATGGTGGCTCACCCTGTGGGGCACACACCTTAGCATCCCCCAGTTCCCACCTGCAGGGGTGCAGGGAAACTTCATGAGCAGTGGAGCAATGCTGCAAGTGTTTCTCCTCTATGTTTCTTGCCCTCTCTCTCCCTCTCTCTTTTTCTCTCCCTCTCTCTGTCTCTTACCTGCTGTTAAAAAAAAAAAAAAAAGTCGATGGGAACCATGGATCCATTACAGAAACCAGACCTCAGCAATAATCCTAGTGGGGAAAAAATAGTTGATGATAAAGTAATTTCTGTTTATGTTTGTTTGTTTGTTTTTGTTTTTTCCAGTCAGGCCCAAAGGAAGAAGTGACCTTCTTTTTGGGGGGGGTGGGGGGAGGTAAGTGGTTTCCAGTGCAGTTGTTGACAGATAAGTACAATTTGTCATCTCCCAATGCATTGTGCAATAGGGCTTCAAGATTCTCTCCTCTCTCTCCCTTCCTCTCCTTCCCCAGAGTCCTTTACTTTGGGGCAGAAGTAGTCACTTTTACCCAGGTAAATAGTTAAGTCATTAAAATGAGTCTTGGAAGATGGAGCCATGTAAACTAGAGAGGGACTGGAAATCCTCGACATGAAGAACAGCACATGCAAATATCTCAAGAGAGCCCTTAAGCCATACCAGCCTTCTCTGCACTCTGTTCTATCCAGAAAGAGAGTGGACTCAACGTCTTTGAGGACTACAGGCTGGACATGTGCTGACCTGTCATGAGTTCCAATTCTCTGGGCAGGAATTTAATCCTTTTATAAAGGATATTGTTATCCTTTGAAAACAATGAATGGCTCTCTAAATGTTCAGAAGAATCAGAGTTAAGAGTGGATTCCTCTCTGCATGCTGGTTCTTAGCTCTCCCTATCTTTGTCTCTTTTATTACAACCCAATCATCTCAGTATAAATTCTACCTGTAGACCCCACAAAAGGCCTAGTTAATGATCTGGGTGTCCCAAACATCTGCAATTCTTTTAAAGATTACTTTTTTATTTTTTTCCTTTAAGTGTCACCAGGAACCAGTGCCTGCTATATGCACGATAACACTGCTGAGTGGCCTTCCTAGGTCAATTTTTTTTTCCATTCTTTTAATTTTGTTTGCTTATTTACTTATGAGAGCAAGATGGTGGGGAGAACCAGAACACCACTTCCACTTTGACATAGGTAGTGCTGAGGCTCAAACATAGGAACTCATGCTTGCAAGTCCTGTGCTCTCCTACTATACCACCTTCTCAACAGCCATTATAGAGAGAGAGAGATAGACAGAGAGATGAGACACCACAGCACCATTGCTCCATCCATGAGGATGCCCTGGTGCATCTTACACTTGCTAAGGATCTTACACTTGCTAAGGCATGTGCTTTACTGGGTGAGATCTCTCCCAGCCTCCCAAGCCCACTTCATAATTTCTCACTTTATTCCATTTCCTTCCCCATGCCCAAGATAAACCTTATCAGACATGCACTCATTAACTCATTTAATCAATATTTGTTGAGCTCTCTGTGTGTCCCAAGTACTAAGAAGAGTTCTGAATGGGAGACTAAACACCTGGTCTTTTGCCCTCATGGGGTTTATAATCCAAGAGAGGATACAGAAAAAAAATTATATATATATCAATGTTACATACATTGACATATGCCTATAGGATCTGGAAACACACAGTATTTTCTCTTTTTTATCAAATTGAAGATGTCCTTGTTGACATGATATGAAGTCATCTATGTTCCCTGACTTTGTAAACATGGTGCTGTGAAGAAAAGCCTAAGCAGGCGGTCCAGGAGGTGGTGCAGTGGATTAAGAATTAAATCTTAAAACATAAGGTCTCAAGTTCAATCCCTGGCATTACATATGCCAAAGTAATTCTCTGATTCTTTCTTTCTCCTCTCTTCTTTCTCATAAGTAAGTAAAAATAAGGGGGTGGGGGACAGAGAATAGCCTAAAAGGGTGCTTTACACATAGAATTAGGACACTGGAATATTTGGGCTATAGGGAACCTCAAGTTCATTAAAAACTTTTTCACAAAAGCGAAGAGTAACCACTGTAACACAGATGCTCTGTCAATAGGAGAAAGCAAAATCTTTGCCTGCTAGTCCTGGTGTTACTCTAAACTTGGCAGATATTAGTGAACAAAGCTTGAAACCCAAATAATGGGAACTCTATCTGCAAAGCACAACCACCATTCTTTTAACTCCTCCTACTCTGCTCCCAGAAACCAGCCTCCCCATCTATGCCCTTCATCTTCTAGGAAGCCAGACCTTATCCTAACTTGTTGGGGTCCACTCTGTAGTGGTGGCTCCAGTGCTTACCCACCCCTGAAGCTTGGCTTAAATCACTGATGTTTGCTCTTCACTTGAAGGCCTGGAGGCCGCTGAGTGAGCATTTAGCAGGACATTTTATGCTGCTTTTCCTTGCCAGGAAAACCTACCCCTCCTTCCTCTCTCCATTTTTCCCCCAGAGCAAGATATAAATTATTTTAACTATCTTTACTTAAAAGCCAACAATGTATAAAAGAAAGCTGGTTGCCTACTGTTTTTTTTTTTTCTGCTTACTAAGCAATGGGCAGGGGCCCAGTCAGTAGTGCAACTGGCTAAGTGCTTGAATTACAGTGTGTAAGGACCCAAGTTCAAGTCCCTGATCCCCACTTGCAGGGAGAAAGCTTCATGAGTGGTGAAGCAGGGCTGCAGGTGTCTCTGTCTCTCTCCTTCTATATTTCCCCCTTGCCTCTCAATTTCTGTCTCTAGCCAATAATAGATAAAAACTTTTAAATTTTTAATTTTTTTATTTATAAAAAGGAAACACTGACTAAACCATAGGATAAGAGGGGTACAACGCCACACAATCCCCACCACCAGAATTCTGTATTGAATCCCCTCCCCTGATAGCTTTCCTATTCTTTAACCCTCTGGGAGTATGGACCCAAGGTCATTATAGGGTGCAGATGGTACAAGGTCTGGCTTCTGTAATTGCTTCCCCACTGAACATGGGCGTTAACAGCTCAATCCATACTCCCAGCCTGTCTTTCTCTTTCTCTAGTGGGGAAGAGTTCTGGGGAAGTGGAGCTCCAGAACACATTGGTGGGGTTGTCTGTCCAGGGAAGTCTGGTCGGCATCATGCTAGCATCTGGAAGCTGGTGTGAAAAGAGAGTTAACATACAAAGCCAAACAAATTTTTGACTAGTCATGAACCTAAAGACTGGAATAGTGCAGATGAAGAGTTGGCAGGGGTCCTCCATTTTGTAGATAGCTAGTAGGCATATTTTAGTTATATTACAAAGGGCCTGTGGCTATACTAGGTTTTTTTTTTTTTCCTTCTTTTTCTTTTTCCCCCTGAGCCTGAAATCTGATATGCAGGTGGATCCAAGTTATTGTCTGGGGAGATGATGTCATGGCTGGAAAAAAGAACAGAAAGCTGGATCAGGGAAGAGAGTATCTCCCAAATATGGAAAAGGTGTATAAATATTGTAGACTTTAAACCCCATCGATTTGATGTGATCTGGGGCCCATATTCAGCTTAGGAGCCTATGTGACCTCTGCATCCCTGTAGATCTGAGCTCATATTCTGTGGTCATCAGTAGGAACATTCCAAGCTGCCCCAATATTAAGCCATCTTCCTCAGGTGTAGCATAGAGTATGTTGTCCATCCTCCCTTTGGAGGATGGAACATTCTCCACCATTGTTGATCCAAAAACTTTTAATTTTTAAAATTATCTTTATTAATTGGATAGAGCCAGTCTGAAACTGGGGGCAGAAAAACAGAGAGGGAGAGAGACGGCAATGGTTCACCACTTGTGACAGGGTGGGGCATGTTTTCACGCAGGACAGGGACTGCCTTGCTTGGGTAGATGGGCATAGTGGTGTCCTGCAGAGTTCCTGGTGGAGATATCTGTGGTGTAATTGACAATGACTCTGCATGGCAGCTTTTTACCTCCTCCCTCTTTAGAATGAGAGCTGACCTAGTCAGAACTGTCTCCCTCATTAGACTGGGATTCTCTGTGACATAGCTGTACCTTTCCTATCATGCCAGGGCTCCTAGTCCAGCAGAACTGTGTGTTCCTTATCAGATTCTGCTTCTTGGGCAGCGTTGAATCCATCATCAAACTAATGACCCCCTTCCTGAGGGCAGAGGTGACTTGCTCACCTTTCTCCCAGAGACTCTCTGGACACCCCCTTTTCCCAGTCCCTAAGCTTCTTTTTCCTTGGGAGAGGTTATGCCCATTGCTTATTTATTTGTTTATTTATTTTAAAAATATTTTTACTGGGGTGGGTGGTGGCGGACCTGGTTGAGTGCACATGTTGCAGTCTGCAGGGACCTGGCTTCGAGCCCCCAGTCCCTACCTGGAGACAATATCTTCTTTCTCTGCCTCCAGACATGGCATACTCACCAGAGAAGCCTGAACCACTGAGGGAAATCCTGATGGGGCTTTTAATAATGCATGGCTCACAGAGGAGCTCATTAAGCATTCACAGTCCTGCACGGGGAGCAACAGGTCTCGCTCAGGACAGGGCTGGGGCTCTGGGGAGTTGAGTACAGGTCTTGCCACTACTACTCTCAGAATCAGGTCCCCTGTAGGTCTCAGTCCAAACATGCCATGTGAAGTGAAGTGACACATACCTGAAACAATCTGAGGGAAGTCTGGCACCCTTTGGTGGAAGGAACTGATTTTCCCTGAGCCTGTATGGTGCAGCAGCTCCTATTCCTATATTCAGGCATTTCCTGCCATCCACAGCCCTGAGACATTGGCCACAGTCTTCTTTGTAAGGAGAACAGGGGAGAACTGGGGAATTCAGAAATTTATCTAAAGAGGCATATGTGATCAGTAGCAAAGAGCTGGCAGTTAAATGCTGGCCTAATTCCAAAGCTCCCACTTTTTAAATTTTGTATTTGTTATTAATCATTTCCTACAAGAGTGTAAGATTGCAGTGTAGAGTTCCACATCACACCCACCACCAGAGCTCTGTGTCCCCACCCTCCCACCTCCCAAAGATAACCACCATAGTTCTCATAAGTCTTACAAACAGTTTGCTTGCTTCTGTTTTCTTTGGGTGTTTTGTTTTGTTTTGTTTTGTTTTGTTGCAAGTTCATGTAAATCAGTTCTCTAGATTCCATATATGAGGAAAACCATCTGGTAGTTGTCTTTCATCTCTTTACTTATTTTGTTAAGTATAATCACCTCTAGTTCCATCCATTTTGTCCCAAAGAACACCACTTTTTTCACTATGCTGTGATGTCTCTTTGACATGGAAAGACACTGCTGGAGTTGGGGAGAACACTAAGCACAGAGCAACCATCTGGAGCACACTCAGTGGGCCCATGCCACTAAAGAAAGAGTTGAGTGAGCAATATAGAGGCGCCAAGTGTGATAAAAAGAAGCCAGTGATCTTTAAATGTTAGCACTCATAAGAGTGCTGGGAGGGTCATTCAAAGCCCAGGTTACAGATAAGCCAAAAGAGAGGGACAAATACCAGATGATCTCACTCGCAGCTAAAACTTGGACTGGATATAGTGTGTTACATCAGAGAAAAGGACTCTGGGGAAGGAGGGGGAGGGAATGGGCTAAGGGAGCCTTGGAGTCCTGGTATATCGTGATGGAAAAGGAGGGGAGGAAGTGAGGCTGTTTCTCAGACACATGTCATAGGGGGATGAGAATTGTATCCAAGTGTCAACAACTGTGCTGTAAACCATTAGCACCCACCCACCCCCATTGCAATGATTTGAGAAAAGAAAGAAAAGGAAGGAAGGAAGGGAGGGAGGAAGGAAGGAAGGAAAAAGAAAAACCCAGATTACTGGATTTTACCAGTAGAGAATCTAGTTCAATAGTTCTGGGTCAGGCCTAGGAACATACATTCTCCCTCTCCCTCTCCCTCCCCCCTCTCTCATACACACACACACACACACACACACACACACACTATTGCCTCACCTACCCTGGCATGTAGATAGGGCAAGACCTGTAAGCCTCATGTTACACATATAAAGAACCATTAGGCAGAGATCAGATGATCTAATACTGATGTCTTCCTGACTCTAACTTATTTTTTACTTAATCAAGCATGAAGTCTGCTCCTTCTGGAGAGATGGAAGAGGAAGTAGGCAGTTACTCTTCAGGACTTGACCCACGGTTAAATGTGTTTGGAAGTGGGTCCCTGAGACTGGGGGTGGAGTGGGGTCTGTCTGTGAACTTGGCCTCAGGGATGATGGGGGCCTCTGGTAGCATCTGTAGCAAATCAGAAAAGAACAGGGCTGAGAGCAGGGAGATTCCAGTAGCCCCCGGGTAGGAGGTATAGAGGTTCAGCCATGATGGTCACTGACCAGCACCAAGGAAGAAAAGTATGTTACACCAGTAGTCACCAATTCAGCCTTAGATGGGCATAAAGAGGATCTTATTTAGGGCTGAGGAGATAGCATACTGGTGATGCAAAAATGCCTGCCATGCCTGTGGAACCCAAAGTCCTAGATTCAATCCCTAATGCCAGCAGAAACCAGAGCTGAGAAGTGCTCTGGTAAATAAACAAAACAAGAGGATCTTATTTAGTAGCCCATTGCCCATTGAATCAAGAACAGAAGACATTCAAAGGACCCTTGTTCTGGGGGCATCAGAAAAAGAATGGCTTTAGGAAGAAATTCAAAACCGCTCCATCCTGATCATGCTTATCTTCAGTGGAAGGCAGCTGGTAGATTCAGGTTCAGAGATATGAAAGGAGAGGTCCAGGTAGCCAACAGACATGTGGGGGAAAGTGTGTACTCATCACATACCTAGTCCTAAAGTCAGAAGAGAGATTCTCTATCTGGCAGTCTTGGCATCCAGGACAAAGAAGATGGAGAGGAGGGGGCCAGACAATGACACACCTGGTTAAGCACAAACATTGTAGTCCCCTGATCCCTACCTGCAGGGGAAAAAAATTCACCAGTGGTGAAGCAGGACTGCAAGTGTCTCTCTGTCTCTTTCCTTCTCTATCCCTCCCTCTCAATTTCTGTCTCCAATAATAAATAAACAATTGCATATATATATAATAGAGAGGAGGCAGAGACAGATACTGGGAGTGGAAGGAATAGGGCAATCCAGAAAGCATGGAGAGTTCCAGATGGAAGGAATTGCAGGGATGGTCACATCCTATACTTTCACTTTCCAGATGAGGAGAATGGGACCCAATCATGAGGAGTGACCTTCCTAGAGTCCCTCATCTAAGGCTTGGATGCCAAGGTTTTCGGTTCCCAAACCATCACTCCTCCCAGTCCCTCTGAGGGCATCTCCCCAATAGTCTCCACCATCGAATTTACTCAATACTACATGATCCTTCATGGAAGACACATCTAATTAAAATATGCAATTTTTAAAATGTCACTTCAGGATAGTGTATAACATAATCCCCAGATGGAAGCATTAGCATTCGTGCTCCTTCCTATCATTTGGCAAAACTTGTTGGTATGTCTAAAATCACAAATGTTATTATTACCTAAAGTGACTGGGAGCCCCTTCCCACCACCACACCCCCCAGGAATATTCAGGGTGAGAGGCAAAGTGGCAGAGAAGAGAGCTTGTGGGTGTCTCTGGCTAATAGCAGGATGTACCAGGTGGGAAGGGCTTGAGCAAAGGGAATTTTTTTCTTTCTTTTTGGGTTACCCACAGATGATACTCAAATTCTTGGCAAGAAGGAACCCTGTCAGCCAAGAATCCAAAATGAATGGTTCACAAGTGAATAAGAAATGTGCACTCTAATCAGATTACAGTGTGGTGTGTAGGGGGTCGATTCATCTATCTCCTCCTCAGTGTTCCTTATGTGTTAACAGAGTGTTTGAAACAAGATGACTTCCATATTTTTATTTATTTTATTTATTTGTTCTATTGTTATTTTCCCTCCAGGGCTGGAGTTCGGTGCCTGCACTACGAATCCACTGCTCCTGGAGGTTATTTTTTTCCTTTTTGTAGCCCTTGTTGTTTTATTGTTGTTGTAGTTATTATTGTCATCATTGTTAGATAGGACAGAGAGAAATGGAGAGAGGAGGGTAAGACAGAGAGGGGGAGAGAAAGACAGACACCTACAGACCTGCTTCACTGCTTGTGAAGCACCCTCCCCCAGCAGGTGGGGAGCCGGGGCTCAGTCCTTGCGCTTTGCGCCATGTGTGCTTAGCCCACTGGACTATTGCCCAGCCTGCTTTTTGTATTTCTAGTTCTGGTATTCTCTTTGTGGGCCTATTAACCTCATAAAAGGGATATTTGGCACATGCTGGGTCATTGGCCAATCCTCACTGATATTTTCTTTGTACCCAAAGCTGGACTCTGACTTCCCAGTCTCAATCTTGGCTTCTTTCAGCAAGAACTTCTAGTGTCAAAAGCCTAGAGTAAGTAACCAGCTTCCAAGACCTTCCATACCCTGCATTTTGCTTGATGTGTCTGCTCTAGAGTGATTCCCAGGCTGGACTCCTTGAGGTGTATTCAGCGTGAATCTGTGCTGAAGAGTTATAAATGCCCCAGGAGTGTCCTTACTGGAAGAGATTTGTGTATTCACTTAACCCAACTTCCTATTATAAAAATAAGATTAGCACCAATCCATGTCAGCCAGCATTACCCAGAGGAAGGTCTAGGAAACCAACATCCTACACAGCTATCATGGATTTAATCATGGACCTGGGAGTCCTGCCAGATAAAGAACCTAATGGTGAGGCTGCCAGTGCTCTGTCCTTAGGGCCTCTACACTTTCCTTTCTGACTTTTCCTCACTTCCTGAAAATCCCTGTAACTTTCTGACTGAGAGCCTTCCTGGGGAACAGAGATGTCCGAGACCTGAGCATGAGGCAGAAAGTTCTGGAATACTAACACTCTAGAAGCAGTTCTCAACCAATGACGAGCAGGCTCAAATAGATTCATGACTGGCTTCCTCCCCTCTGGTTTGACAACCCTGCGGTGTTTTGCACCATCTGTTGGAAATCCTTGCAAGACTAAGCCTCAGGCACTGCAAAGGGAACTCACTCTAAGTGCACCTCAGATTGCTTTCAGTTCCTTCACTTCTGCATCCCCTACCACCAGAGCTTCTTTGGAGTCACTCTCAAATACACCAATGCCCTTAAGTCCAAGTCCCTGGAGTGTTCCACCTGAAGACAGAAATGATGTATTTGTGTCTGGGGAGGCAGACTAGTGGGTAAAGCATAGAAACTGTTAAGTATAAGGCTTAGGACTTGATCCCTGCAACAACATATGTCATAGTAGTTCTCTCTCATAAGCCTTTTAAAGACAAAATGGTGTATATTCTGCTTTCTCTTGGAGACTCAGCATGAACATTGGAATTTTAAGAGTCTGAAAATTCTTGCAAGAAACAAAGAAGTATTTTCTTTCTTTTTTAAAATTTTTATTTATAAAAATGAAACACTGACAAAACCATAGGATAAGAGGGATACAATTCTACACGATTCCCACCACCAGAACTGTATTCCATCCCCTCCCCTGATAGCTTTCCTATTCTTTAACCCTCTGGGAGTATGGACCCAGGGTCATTGTGGGGTACAGAAGGTAGAAGGTCTGGCTTCTGTAATTGCTTCCCCATTGAACATGGGCATTGACAGGTCGAGCCATACTCCCAGCCTGTCTCTCTCTTTCCCTAGTGGGGCAAAGCTCTGGAGAAGTGGGACTCCAGGACACATTGGTAGAGTCGTCTGCCCAGGGAAGTCCAGTTGGCATCATGGTAGCATCTGGAACCTGGTGGCTCTTTCTCCAGCAGGAGCAAGGCTCTCAGTCCCAGACTCTCTTGTTTCCTTGTTGCTCTGAAATTCACAGTCCAGCTCTACTGGAATTTGAGACCTTAAGAGAAGCTTTTCTCCTAGACCCTCACAGAGAGATGTGATTTTGGTAATGTGTGTGCTGAATTGGATGCGTCACCACCCAGCCCAGAGATGTGACTTTGGAAGATAGGTCTGAGATACATCATTGCTGGCTGGCAAGATGCAAGGAAGGGGTTCATAAGTCAAGGGGTTCTGGTGGCATCAGGAATCTGAAGTGGGACAAATTGTGATAGAGTCAGTTCATGAATGTCTTCTGGTGTCAGTTCTTTTTTTTTTTTTTTTAAGAATACCAAGTTGACTTCAGATTCTTAAAAATTAGTATAGAAAATTTCAACAGAAATGCCAAGTATTTTCTAAGAATCTCATACTAGTAATGTTTTCTGAAGACTGCTTTGGAAAATGCCATGTAGGTGGCCAGGCAGAAAATGGAGTCTTGCTTTAGAAAGACCCAGCAGCAAGAGGTGACTTACCCATAGTAGGAACTATAGCTGTAAGCACTCTTAACTACATTCCACTTCTATATATATGATGCCTTAGGACTCCCTGATTATCACAGCAGGCCTGTGAGGGCAAGCAGAGGCATTTACAGGGGGAGAAACTGAGACTCAGAGAGACCACGAGGCATGCCCCAAAGTTATCATCCTCTTTTGCAGTGGATCTCCTAGCTAGCAGAAGATCTTGGGATAGAATCCATGTTCCCATTATCTGAGTCCAAACTTTCTCCAGTTACCCAAGCAAGGATTGCCAGTCACAGACTCCCAGGTGTTCTTGTGTGTGGTCATTGGTTGTATAGATCAGGGAAAATGAAAGAAAAGTATTGTGTCCCTTATTCTGATTAAGATGCCCCTGACAACTATAATTTTCTCTTCTCACCTTATATACAGATCCATACACAAACCACCTCTCTTGTTAACATCACTGGTCTGAAATCAGTTTCAAGGAGTATGTCCCATGACCCAGGCCAACTAAGGACTTAGCCTGCATATAGTAAAAATACACACATGCCACTGTATTTGGTGCACAGGGATTTAGATTTCCAGGTAGGCCTGCACTCAGGCATTCAGCCTACGTGTGCAAGCACGCATCCACACGACACTCAGCATTCACTTCTGCCATCCGCATGAGGTTGGTTTCCTTCCCTGCTAGACTTCTGTACAGTATAACCCACACAGGTAGAGACTGAAACCATCTTCTGCCACAAAGTCACAGAGACAAGACTAGTCAGGCACACAGTAGGCGCTCAGTAAATATGGGATATATGAATGAATCAAGACACAGAGAGAGAGAGAGATGTGCAAGTGGCACTTTACACATGTAGCAAACAGACCTCACAGGCACATATGCACACCCACATGGGTCCCCAGAGCTCCATCCAGAGTCCAAGGTCAAGGTATCTATCAACATCATGCCCACTGACATGAATCTCTTGGATGGGATCCAAGGAGCCCCCAGCAACCATCACTTAACCACCAGCCTATCTGCCCCATTTATAGTTGAAATAAAATGTGTCACGGCTGTTTCACTGGAGACCAATGTAGACGTGGAGGGAGATGGAGAAATATCGGCCCAGCTTGCATTCTGGCTCACTGGCTTGGGGGAGCTTAAGGCATAAACGAGTTTGGATTTAATTGACTTTTTTATTGGGCTTTAATTCACTAGTACTTTTCCAAAGACTGACTCCAACAGGCAGATGCAGCATTAAGCAGTCTCTGAGGACACCACCCACCTTGCCTCTCTCCCCATACCCTCAGGTCTATGCTGAACCACCTGTCCACACAGGCCCATTGTGACCCCCATGGTAGCATGGAGATTGCCCATTGGTGCCTCTATCCTTCTGCCCAGTCTCTGTCTTTTGCCCCTTCCCAGTCAGTCTGTCATCATAACTTGCTTCCCACAAGGGCATTTCAATTTAGTGCAATAACATTGATTGAAAGCGTACTTTTATACCAGGCCTTGTGCAGTATGCTGGGATACAAAGATGAACATGAGTGAATCTTTGCCCTCTGGGAGCCTGGAATCAAATGAAGAGGCAGACACATAAATCCCACAGTGTAACAGATCCCAAAGATTAACCAGCCAACAAGATCCACAGAGGCATAGTGCTCCAGGTAAGGCTGCCCAGATAGGATGCTTCCACTTCCTCCTGAAGAGAGGAAGTCCTCTACCAGGCTCCCAAAAGGATCTGCTAGACAGCTGGAACAGCAGGTGCAAGGACATAAAGGGATGAGAGAGTAACAAGTGTTCCAGGCATTTGCCAAAGGTCCCAGGAGAGGGAAGCAGAAGGTACTCATCAGGGCAGCGGGACTCAGCTGAAAAAGATGCAAAGCAGGAGTCAGGAAACCTGGCTTCTAGTCCTGTCTTTGCTACTAATGAACAGTGAGACTCTGAGCCAGTCAGTTCCTTTCTCTGAAATGTATATTAATTGGACTAAAAGATCTCTTGTCCCAAGACTTCTCACCTTTCTTGCATTGGCATCCCCCCTGCTGGCCTTGTCTCTGATTTGTTGGTGCTGTTTCAGAGTTTCTTTGAAAGAACCATGGGGCCGGGTGGTGGCACACCTAGTTAAGTGCACGTTACAATGCACAAGGACCCGGGTTCGAGCCGCTAATCCTCACCTGCAGGGGTAAAACTTTGCAAGTGGTGAAGCATTGCTGCAGGTGTCTCTTTGTCTCTCTCCCTCTATCATTCCGTCCCTCTTGATGTCTGACTGTCTCTTTCCAATAAATAAAGATAATAAAAAATTTAAAAGAAAGAGAGAAAGAGAGAGAGAGAGAGAGAGAGGGAGAGAAAGAAGGAAGCTGACTACAGAAACTCATGAGGACCAGTGGAGTCTGAGAATCATAGTGTTTCATCTAAGAGCTGCTGCCGTCTGTCCTTCTAGGGGCTGCAGTGCACTGGGGGCCCTGTCTCAGAGATCTCCCCACCCGCCCACAGACCTGCAGGATGTAGGTGCTCTCCCTCCCCCCATGAGTGGAAAGGCAAAGCCAGCTCACTGTGTAAGAGTATCATTACTGAGAGCATCCTCATAGTTTACTGTCAAATGTGTCCTTGCTGGGACAATAAATGTCACCACTTCCCAGTCATTAAGCTTCTGAGGGCAGAAATGGTAACAGAGAAGCAGCATGCACTGGTACAAAGGACCTAACTGTGGAGTTGCCCTGACCTGGTAGCCAGCCCCACTCTAACTTGGGAAAGTAAGGGAGCCTTTCCAAGCTCAGCTTTCTTTTTTTTTTTTTTTTTTAATTTTTTATTTAAGAAAGGATTAGTGAACAAAAGCATAAGGTAGGAGGGGTACAACTCCACACAATTCCCAACACCCAATCCCCATAACCCACCCCCTCCCATGGTATCTTTCCCATTCTCTATCCCTCTGGGAGCATGGACCCAGGGTCGTTGAGGGTTGCAGAAGGTAGAAGGTCTGGCTTCTGTAATTGCTTCCCCGCTGAACATGGGCGTTGACTGGTCGGTCCATACTCCCAGTCTGCCTCTCTCTTTCCCTAGTAGGGTGTGACTCTGGGGAAGCTGAGCTCCAGGACACATTGGTGGGGTCTTCAATCCAGGGAAGCCTAGCCAGCATCCTGGTGGCATCTGGAACAGCAAACTCTAGTGTAGTCCTTCTTTCAGGTATATATTTTGCAGTAGTTTATGGATACGTGTGCACATAAGCTCTCTCTCACAGAAACTGGTGTATATCTAGGTTATGGGACTTTGTTAGAAAGTGAACTACCTGAGATGAAATTAGAGTGTACTATTAAAGGAAAGGTCTCACCCGAGTAATGAAGCTGAAGGGTTGTCATTCCACACGTGAAGTCTCTGGATACATTCTGAGGTGAAGCATGTTGAGGTAGCAATCGTTGCTTTGGTTAGGTTGTGATCGGCAGATGCAATGTTATTTGGTTTGGATTGGGAGATGCATACGGGAAAGTGGGCCCTATCCAAGGGTTCCAGGACTGGGGGAAGTAGGGGCTCTATAGTGAAGATGTGAGGTTCCTGCTGTCTTAGGGTTCAAAAAGACAATCAATAGTTAATATTATCATCACATTATTTGTTAATTGGGTTAACTTTGAAAAGTCCCTTTGTTATGGTTTGCTGGACAGTACCTAGTATCTTGTATATAGCTGTGCTATTGGAAGCTTCTAATCTACTTGGTCTAGGCTTTTGAGAGAGTCCGCATATCAAATACATAGCCTATATATTAAAAAGATTCAGTTTGTCTTTTGAGAAACTTTGAGACATACAATTGATTTCCCCCTCTCATATTAATTAGCTACTGATTTATATGTCTACATTTTGCTAGGAGTGTACATAAACACCATTCCCACCACCAAAGGACTGTGACCCATCCCTCCCGCCCACTCCCACCCCCCACTGGCCCAGGAAGCTACATGCCTACCCCTCACCACTGGGTTTTTACTTTGGTGCCCTACTTACAATTTGATCAGGTCCTGCTTTTAGTTTCCCTTTCAGATCTTCTTAGTCAGCTTCTGTTGATGAGTGGGATCATCCCATACTCATCTTTATCTTTCTGACTTAGTTCACTTAACATAATTCCTTCTAGCTCTGTCCAAGATGGGTCAGAGAAGGTGGGTTCATTGTTCTTGATAGCTGCATAGTATTCCATTGTGTATATATACCACAGCTTTCTCAGCCACTCATCTGGTGTTAGGCACCTGGGTTGCTTCCAGGTTTTAGCTATTATGAATTGTGCTGCTATGAACATAGGAGTACACACCTCTTTTTGGTTGGCTGTTATGGAGTCCTTGGGGTATAACCCCAGGAGAGGAATTATTGGGTCATATGGAAGGTCCATGTCTAGCCTTCTGAGAGTTTTCCAGACTGCTCTCCACAGAGGCTGTACCAATTTACATTCCCACCAGCAATGTAAAAGGGTTCCTCTGTCCCCACATCCTCTCCAGCAATTGTTGCTGCTGTCCTTTTTGATGTATGCCATTCTTACAGGGGTGAGGTGGTATCTTAGTGTTGTCTTGATTTGCATTTCTCTGATAATCAGTGACCTAGAGCAGTTTTTCATATGTTTGTTAGCCTTTTGGATCTCCTCTGTGGTGAATGTTTTGTTCATTTCCTCTGCCCATTTTTGGATGGGGTCATTTGCTTTTTTGCAGCTAAGTTTGCTGAGCTCTTTATATATTTTGGTGATTAGTTTCTTGTCTGATGTCTGGCATGTGAAGATCTTCTCCCATTCTGTGAGGGGTCTCTCTGTTTGTTTAATAGTTTCTTTGGATCTGCAGAAGCTTTTCAATTTGATGTAGTCCCATTGGTTTGTTTCTGCTTTGGTCTTCCTTGCAATTGGGTTTGATTCATCAAAGATGTCCTTGAGGTGTATGTGGGAAAGTGTTTTACCAATGTTTTCCTCTAAGTATTTGATTGTTTCTGGTCTGACATCTAGGTCTTTGATCCATTTGGAGTTGATTTTTGTTTCTGGTGAGATAAAGTAGTTCAATTTCATTCTTCTGCATGTTTCAACCCAGTTTTCCCAGCACCATTTATTGAAGAGAGCCTCCTTTTTCCATTTAATACTTTGGGCCCCCTTATCAAAGATTAGATGCCCATAGGTGTTGGGATTTACTTCTGGGCTTTCAATTCTGTTCCACTGGTCTGTATGCCTATTTTTGTTCCAGTACCATGCTGTTTTGATGATGATGGCTTTATAATATAGTTTAAGGTCTGGGAGTGTGATGCCTCCATTTCTGTTTCTTTTCCTTAAGATGGTTTTGGCAATTCTAGGTGTTTTCAGGTTCCAGATAAATGATTGTAGTGTTTGTTCTATTCTCTTAAAGAAGCCTGGTGGAACTTTGATGGGTATTGCATTAAATTTGTATATGGCTCTGGGGAGAATATTCATTTTGATGATATTTATTCTTCCAATCCATGAGCATGGGATATCTTTCCATTTCTTGGTATCAGTTTCTATCTCCTTGAGTAGCGACTCATAGTTTTCAGTATACAAGTCTTTCACTTCTTTGGTCAACTTTATTCCTAGGTATTTGATTGATTTTGCTGAAACAGTAAATGGGAGTGATTTCTGGATGTCTTCTTCTTCAGATTTAGTGTTTGCATAAAGAAATGCCACTGATTTTTGTACATTGATTTTGTAGCCTGATACCTTGCTATATTGCCTAACAACTTCCAGTAATTTTCTACTGGATTCTTTAGGTCTTTCTATGTATACTATCATATCATCTGCAAATAGTGAGAGCTTGACTTCTTCCCTTGCAATCTGTATCCCTTTGATTTCTTTCTCTTGCCTGATTGCTATGGCAAGAACTTCCAATACTATGTTGAAGAGTAACGGTAACAGTGGACAGCCCTGTCTAGTCCCTGATCTGAGGGGGAATGCTTTCAGCTTCTCTCCATTGAGTATGATGTTGGCTGTAGGTTTGCTGTATATAGACTCCACTATCTTGAGGAATTTCCCATCTATTCCCATTTTCTGTAGAGTTTTGAGCATGAATGGGTGTTGGATTTTGTCAAAGGCTTTCTCTGCATCTATTGAGATAATCATGTGGTTTTTGGCTTTGCTTTTATTGATGTGATGAATGACATTGATTGATTTACATCCCAGCCTTGCATTTACATCCCAGCCTTGCATTCCTGGGATGAATCCCACTTGGTCATGATGAACAATCTTTTTGATGTGTTGCTGTATCCGGTTGGCCAAGATCTTGTTTAATATTTTGGCATCTATGTTCATCAGAAATATTGGTCTGTAGTTTTCCTTTTTTGTTCTGTCCCTATCAGCTTTTGGTATCAGGGTGATGTTGGCTTCATAAAAGGTGGAAGGGAGTATTCCTGTTTCTTCAATCTTATGGAATAGCTTAAGAAGTATGGGTATTAACTGTTTCCTGAAAGTTTTGTAGAATTCATTTGTGAATCCATCTGGTCCAGGACTTTTGTTGTTGGGGAGATTCTTAATAACGGTTTCAATTTCTTTGTCTGTGATTGGTGCATTTAGATTTTGTAGTTCTTCTTGGTTCAGTTTTGGAAGTGCATAGGTTTCTAGGAATTGTTCCATTTCTTCCAGATTCTCTAGCTTGGTGGCATATAGTTCTTTATAGAAGTTTCGCAGAATTCTCTGGATTTCTGTGGTGTCAGTTGTTATATCTCCTGCATCGTTTACAATTCTATTAATTTGAGTCTTCTCTCTTTTTTGTTTGGTGAGTCTGGCTAGGGGTTTGTCAATTTTGTTTAATCTTTCAAAGAACCAACATTTGGCTTCATTGATCTTTTGTATGGTTCTTTTATTTTCGATGTTGTTTATTTCTGCTCTAACTTTAGTGATTTCTGTCCTTCTGGTTGCTTTAGGGTTCCTTTGTTCCTCTTCCTCTAAGTCCTTGAGGTGTGTAGTAAGGTCGTTCATTTGGGCTTCTTCTTGGTGTTTAATATGTGATTGTATGGCTATAAGTTTCCCTCTCAGTACTGCTTTCGCTGTGTCCCAAATATTTTGATAGGTTGTGTCTTCATTTTCATTAGTTTCCAGGAACATTTGAATTTCCTGTTTGAGTGAGTCTCTGACCCAGTGGTTCTTAAGGAGCATGTTGTTTAGTTTCCAAATTCTATGTCTTTTAATAATTTTCTGTTTGTTGTTAAAAGTTAGTTTTACTCCACTGTGGTCTGAGAAGATACTTGGGATGATTTCAATGCTCTTGAATTTATTGATGCTGTCTTTGTGGCCTAACATGTGGTCTATCCTTGAGTATGTGTTGTGTGGATTTGAAAAGAAGGTGTATTCCAGTTTTTTGGGGTGGAGGAGTCTGAAAATGTCCAAGAGGTCTAGTCTGTCAATCTCTTCATTCAATTCTCTTGTATCTTTATTGGTTCTCTGCTTTGTTGATCTGTCTAAGTGTGAGAGTGGGGTATTGAAGTCTCCCACTATTATTGTATTACTATTGATGTATTTTTGAAATTCTTTCAATAGGTGTTTAATGTATTTAGATGGTCCCTCGTTGGGTGCATACATGTTAATAATTGTTAAGTCTTCTTGGCTGATTGATCCTCTAATCATTATGTAATGTCCTTGCCTATCTTTTATTACTTTATTTAATTTAAAATCTATCGTGTCTGAGATGAGAATGGCTGTTCCTGCCCTTTTTTGTGGACCGTTAGCCTGTATGATAGTTTTCCATCCTTTCACTTTAAGTCTGTGTTTATCTTGTTGTGACAGATGAGATTCTTGCAAGCAGCATATGGTTGGGTTATGTTTTCTGATCCATCCCCCCACCCTGTGCCTTTTGATGGGTGAGTTTAAGCCATTGACATTTATTGATATTATGGATTTAATGTATTGTAGTGCCATTGTTCTAAAAAACAATTTGTTTACTCTGATATATTACAAGTATTATAGTGATGTTCTTGTTTATAAGAGGTCTTTTAGTACCTCTTTCAGGGCCGGCTTGGTGATAGTTGCCTCCTTTAACTGTTGTTTGTCTAAGAAGGTTTTGATCCCTCCATCTAGCTTGAATGAAAGTCTAGCAGGATATATTATCCTTGGTTGAAACCCTTTTTCATTCAGGGCTCGATAGATATCTTGCCACTCCCTTCTGGATTTTAGAGTTTGAGTTGAGAAATCTGCAGAAAGTCTTATGGGTTTTCCCCTGTATGTGACTTTTTGTTTCTCTCTTGCAGCCTTTAGGATCCTTTCTTTATCCTTACTTCTTCTCATTGTGACTATGATGTGTCTTGGTGTTTTCAGGTCTGGGTTGATTCTGTTTGGTACTCTCTGGGCCTCTTGCACCTTGATATCCTTTCTGTTATTCAGGTCTGGGAAATTTTCTTGTATTATTTCCTCTAGAATGTTTGCTTCCCCTTCCTCTCTTTCTTCCTCTGGCAGGCCAATTATATGAATGTTACTTCTTCTGAGATCATCCCATATGTCTCTGTTGTTGTTTTCAGTGTCTCTCAATCTCTTTTTAAGCTCTTTCACCTCTTTCTTAGTTTTCTCTAACTCATCCTCTGTCTGACTAATTCTGTTTTCTGCTTCTGTTAGTCTGCTTTCCCTTGCCTCAGCTTCTTTCTTCATTACAGCTATTTCAGCTTTCAGTTCTCTAATTGTCTCAAGATAATCAGTATTTTCCTTGGGGGTCTCAACTGTTGTTTCCCTAATACTGCCATTCCTTTCCTCCAATGTTGTTTTCATTTCTGTAATTAATAAGTTTATTATTGCTTGCATACTTTTCTTATCTATGGTTACTTCTGACTGATTTGTGGTTTCTTCTGGGATGTTGTCTTCATTCATTGGGGTAGCAGTTTTATTTGTTTTTAATCTACCCATTTTTTTTTATTTATGTGTTTCTCTCTCTTTTTTTTTTTAATGCTCTGTTGTTCCTCAGTTGTTGTGTTTTGAGCACAAGTAACACTGTACTAAATACCTTTATGACAATTGCACTCACCAACCTCCGGAATTACAGTAGCAACTGAAGTAAGTATTGAAGGAGTTTAATCGTTACCAGTTAGCCAAAAAATTTCTCCAGTCCGTGAAAAAATAGTAACCAAATCCCAGTGGAGAAAGAGAAAAGAAAGAGAGGATAGCAAGAATAGACAGTTATGCAAATCTACTATCCAGTGTATATTCTAGGGGTAACAAGAGTGTAAAGGGAACTAGAGCAGAGATACACACATAGAGAGTCCACTCTGGGTCAGATTTCTTCCCCAAAGTAATTCACAAATTCAGAAAGGCAAAGAAGAAAGAAGTGTATGACAAGATAAAAATAAATAAATAAAAAAAAGAGATAGAGAGAGATAAGAGAGAGAAAAGGGGGAAGATAAGAAGAAGGGTTGTAATTAAAGAGCAGTGCGAGGAACTTCCCAAATGTGTATCAGTGAATTAAAAAAAAAAAAAAAAAACCCTGTTTGGTGGTATGGGGTATCCTGCTAGTAGCTGGTCCCAGGCACTGCTTATGGGGGGGGGGGGGCGGCGGGAAGGATGTATGCTTGAAAATTAAAAGGAAGAAAAAAGAATTTTTTTCCCCTATTCTAATTCTTAACCCAAATTAAGTTATCGACACCTCCTTGGTGTCACCGCTATGGCCCCTTATTGGCTGGCCTGCTAAAGGCAGAAAATCCTATTGTTTACAAGAGATGTGTCCAGAGCTCCAAGGCTAGCCGCTTCTCAGTCCACCATCTTCCGGGAAACCCCCCCCTCCAGACTTTTTTAAAGGATTTCTCAAAAATGAAAACTAGCTCCAAATCCTTTGATCCAATGAGAGCTATACTCAAGAAGTCTTTGGATCCGCCCTCAGGGTCGCGGTGGACCCTGGAAACTCCCAAGAGAAAGCCCCCGAGCTAAAGTGCTCTCTCCGGGTCCTCTGCCCGCCGCGCTCTGCAACTGGCGGAGGAGCCGCCTTCCTGGGCGGGCGGAGGACAATGCCCGGCGCACTCGCCTTGCCCGGCGCCCTGGGAATTCTGGCGCCCCGCTAGTCCGTGTCACCTTTACTCTAATTCTTAACCCAAATTAAATTGTACTCACTTTTTGGTGTCACCCCTTATTAACTGGCCTGCTAAAGGCAGAAAATCCTACCGTTGCCGACGATGCGATCAGAGCGCTCGCTGTTAGCGACTTCTCAATCCGCCATCTTCCTCCCTTCCCCAGCTTTCTTATATGTAACGTGAGATGGAAAACCCTTCCATAGTAATTGACTTGAAAAAAAAAAAAGATGATTTGCATATGATTACCTAACACATTTTGTCTCAATATATGTTTTTATTTATTTTTATTAGTGGATAGAGACATAGAGAAATTGAAAAAGGAGGAGGAAATAGAGAGAGGGAAGGAGAGGGGGCCAGGCAATAGTGAACTGGGTTAGGCACATATAGTATCAAGGACCTGTCCAAGGACCTGCCCACGGATCCTGGTTCAAGTCCCTGGCTCCCCATCTACAGGCAGGGGGTTGCATCACAAACAGTGAAGCAGGTCTGCAGGTGTCTACCTTTCATTCTCGCTCTACATTTCCCCCCCTCCCCTCTCAATTTCTCCCTGTCTTATCCAAAAAAATTTAAAAAAAAAAATGGCCACAGGAACAGTGGATCTGTAGTGCAGACATAGAGCCCCAGCGATAACCCTGGAGGCCAAAGGGGGGAAGGGGGAGAGGCAGAGAAACACTCGCAGTGTCCTGCTTCACCACTGGTGAATTATTCCCCCTGCAGGTGGAGACCATGGGCTTGAACCTGGGTCCTTGCACACTGTAATGTGTGTGCTTAACCAGGTGTGCCACAGCCTGGCCCCAAAAGCCATTTTTAATATTTATTTATTTATGCTAGTGAAAGAGATAGAGATAGAATAAATAGAGACTAGAGCACTGCTCAACTCTGGCGGTGCTGAGAATTGAACCTAGTACCACAAAGCCTCAGGCATGAAAGTCTTTTACAGGGCCATTATGCTACTTCCCAGCCATAATATATGTTCCCTTGCCTTCTGTCTTTGGTAACCCCATAATGCTCAGTGCTAGACATAGAGAAGATTGGATGTTGAATGTATAAATGAATACGTCCATTGGGGAATCCGATGCAGATGTTGGAATTTAGCTCTCTGCACCTCAGTTCCCTCTCCTGTCAAATGAACTGAACCACTCTGAGCATTCAGGGACTCTGGGAAATAGGTGGAGGGTTTGATCCTCTTCAAATGACAACCCCCTCCGTATCTTCATCCCTTATCCAAAGCCTTCTTATAGTCCTAGTATTGATAGTTATCTTTCTTCCACTTTAATTTCCATTTAGATTTTTTTTGTCCCAGTTTCTTATATTTGGATGACAATAACAGAGTTCTGGGTTGCTTGTCTTCTCCTACTTCCTAACCTGGAGACCAATGTGCACCTGACCTTGCTTGTATGTCCTGAAGTCCGCTCAGTGTTTCCCTAATTGCCTCATAGCAACAGGGCTATCTTTGGAGAGAAGGACCCACAGATCTGAGTCTGAATCCTAATGCCCTACTTATATGTTCAAAGGGGTGAGTTTAGGGTGATGATTTGCTGATAGTCAAATCTCATGCAGCCTCTCAAAGTCTGAGTTTTCCATCCAGAAGGGGGTCATAATCACACATAAAACCACTTCAAGCGTGACACACCCGGCTCTGTGTTCTGCCTTACACTGTGCTTGGCCTGAACACAGCATCAAGGTCTTTGAGAACCTTTGTTGTCCTGCCCTCCTCCTTACCTCATCCACCCCTCCCCTCCTCCACAGCCACGCCAGCAGCCTCACCAGTGTGCTGCCTGCTCCCAAGCCACTCTGTATGTTCACTTATACACCTGCAGCTCTGCTTATGTAGTTCTCTTTGTCCTGCCCGGCTTCTGGTGCCATGAAACCTTCCACCTCCATGCAGCCACAATGCAAACTCTACCTCTTTCAAAGAACCTTCTCTAATCCCTCAGATCAGACTGGGTCACTTGGCAACTCTGAGTCTCCCCAGGCATACTGGATTAATCTTCCAGTTGTCACATATTTCCTTCTGCTGTTGTCTTTTGTAGTGCTCTGCTTATATATCTGTCCCACACCACTGACAATAAAGTCCTGGCAGGTAAGAACTTTATCTTGTTTGTCTCTATATCAGTGGCCTTAAAAGCTGTATTTATAAAACTAGACAGGGCATAGGAAAATAAAATTTAAATTCCACCTATGATTTCTAGTTCCATATCCATGATAGACCAAGCCAACACAAACCTGTCTTCAACTAGATGCACAGAAACGCAGGACAAAGGTATGATTTTGTTTTGTTTTGTTATCTTTATTTATTTGATAAAGACAGCCAGAAATTGAGAGGAAGGGGGAGAGAAAAGAGAGAGAGAGAGACTTGTAGTCCCGCTTCACCACTCTTGAAGCTTTCTCCCTGCAGGAAGGGACTGGGGGCTTGAACCCAGGTCCTTGCACACTGTAATGTGTGTGCTCAACCAGGTGCACCACCACCACCCAGCCCCACAAAGATATGATTTTAAAATATGTCAGTGCAGAGCCAAGTTCTTAAGAAGGGCAAACTCCAGGTATTAGAAATGAGAGATCCTTGAAACCAAGATTCCTGCATAAAGCCAGGCTCAGGAATGGCCCCCATGAATGAGGTCTGGAAGACTCCACCTACCCACTAGGGAAATGGATCTCTGCTAGGGACTCTAGATGGCGCATGTGTGTGCGTGCGTGCAGGCGTACTTGCATGTGTGTGTGTGTGTGTGTGTGTGTGTGTGTGTGTGTGTATGTGCTCATCTGTGCTCTATTCATTTGCATAAAGTCTCCAAAGTACCTCCTGAACTAGAGGACTAGAGACTCATAGGACTCACATCCCTTTCCTGCACTCAGAAGGGCAGAAGCACCACCCCCCCACCCACCCCTCCACCCCCGCCAAGACATGCTCTGTATTGTCCTACACACTTCTGCCCCTCCCCATTCTCTGCTATCATCTCCTTTAGCTTTATGGCAGGCTTATAAGGCGAAGGGTATTGCCAGGAAGAACTGAGGCAAGGGGGGATGGCTAATCAGCTTCCCAAGTCGGGGACAGAACCAGCACATCAACCCAATCACTTGACTCTGAACCCATGAACTTGAACGCTAATGGTACATAACCTTGTGCCACAGGGTAGGTGTGCACAGTATTTGCTGACTGCAAACCTGAGTAACTGGCTGGATAGGATACACTGAGCATTCTGAATCCTGTGGGTCAGGCTGAGCAAGGCTGATGGGCAGGGAGCACCAGACCCAGCCCAGTCCCTGTGTAAAGGCTGCTGGTTTTAAATGAAATGAACTTCTGTGGCCTAAAGGTGCTTGAGAGATGGTTTCTCTTGTCTCAATATGATTGCATCTGGCCCCATTTCCTCCCAGACATGTCTCAATTTTTTTTTCTCCCTGTTGTGCATCTGGCTCTAATTCCCTTTCCAGGTCCCATTTGGTGGTTACCACTTATGTTCTAAAACGCACCATTAGGCGCCTGATGTATGGCATGTTCAGTGGGTGGCCACACTGCTGCTATGAGCCATTGGGGGTGGGGTGAAGAGGACATCACCATCTGCCGGGAGTGTTGCCTGTCCACAGCGGCTACTACTGGCCTCATGGGCCTCTGTGGGCCCAGCTAGGAGAAGTTAAGCTGTTCCTCACCATTCTTACAGAGTCCCTCTCCTAGGGGGACTGGGAGGCCTAGCTAAAGCATCTGCCCCACACTTAGCTCTAGTATCTGTCTGTCTGTCTCCCTGACACCCTTCTGTATCACACACACACAAGCACACACACACACACACACACACACACATTGTGTACTGGGAGCTGGAGGTGGTGAAATGGAGAGGATGCCTCTCCTGCCCGTCTGAGGTTCTCTGTATGTGGCACTAGTCTTCCAGGACTGCTAGGGGTCTGGAGTGGGAGTGTAGCTGAGTGGGTGTGGGGACTGCAGAGCTGTGAGGGGGCGTTGTTTGGCCATGTGTAACACACAGCTCAGCAGCATCATGACTTCTACAAGCCCAGGAGCACAGAGAGCACCAATGATTCTTCCTGGAAATTCTTGGGATTCTTCTAGAGTCCTGGAATCCTCTCAAAAGATCCTTGGAGATTTTTTTCCCTTCTTGTTTTTGAAGCTAGGCTGACCCATTCAGATACTCCTCCCTTAGCCATCCTGAAAATGTGACCCTACAGGGGTAGCTGATTCTTTGAGACAGACCTTCAGGTCTATTCCCTTCTCCCCCTTGAACTTTGCCTTCACTTGATATCATCTCTACCTTGTACAAAGCAATAAGCAATAACTGTAATGAGTATTACTATTTATATGCTTGGTGTGTGTGTGTGTGTGTGTGTGTGTGTGTGTGTGTGTGTGTGTGCGCGCGCGCGCGCACACACACACATATTTTGCATTTGTTTTCTTTACCAAAGCTTTGTTCAGCATTGCTAATGGTAGTGCTGGAGGTTATGGGGACTGAACCTGGGATCTTTGTACATCAGTAATAAGCATCTGTTGTTCTACTGATGGTGTTATCTCCTCAGTCTCTATAAACTTATTTAATCTTCACAACAATCCTATGAAATAGTATCCAACCTCCCATTTTACAGATGAGAAGACTGAGGGTCATAGAGGTTGAGTACTCTGCTCAGGTTGACAGAGATGGTGAACAGTGTCATATGAATCTGAGCCTGGAAAATAATGCTTTCACCAAATCACAAGGCCTTCTCCTCATTCCGACCTCCTTTCATTCTGTTCCTCCCCATCAAGTTCAGAAACCTCCCTAGATAACTTGGAAATTGGCCCTGCCTCCACCTACAGAGGCTCCCACTCTCTAGAATGGGGGTCTGGTTACAGTTCCTGCTCTGGAGAACCTAGTTCTCATCCAGACCCTCAACTGTTTCCTCTTCCCTCAGGAGCCTGGTCCCAGTCATCCAGATAACCTCCTGCTCTTGGCAGTATCCTCCTATGTTCCAGGTTTTTGGAGATAGTGAGGGTGTTGGAGAGAACGCTCATATTGTTCATGGACATACTTCCAGTGGCAGGGAGTAAACTCTCTCCCAGTAAAGCCTATTTGATTCATCTCTGTTTAATAACACAGACTTGCTGTTATTGGGAACATTTTCAGACACATACAAAGTAGATAGAAGATTACAAGAAACCTCCATGTGCCCATCGTCCAGATCCAGCAGTATGAACCATTTGACATTTTTGTTTCCTCTGTACCTCGGCTCACACCTTGCCCTCACTTAAGAAAGGTGGTGGCAGTGGTGACTTAACATTTCCTGTTAGTTGTTACAACATTTACATATGTTGAAATGAGCATTTTTACTGCTTTCACAAATGGATATACCTACATAACCCAAGCCCTTATGATATAGAATATTTGTCTACTGAGAAAAATATGTATTGTACATTTTAGTTGATAAATTATTTTCCTACATCTCTCCCAAATCCTGGAACTTTTCTTCACAGCAGTAGAGAATAAGTTAATTCTCTGGTGCACATAATATCCCTTCAATTATTTGCAGTATATATTAGCAATATAGCACTTGTGACCCTTACTAAGTCTGCTCCAAATACCTTCAGTTCCTCCTGCCATTTCTTTTTGTTTCAGGAAGACAGGGAAGCTGCTGACAATGACAATGAAAGGAGGCTTGTTTTACTCCTTACCAAATTTCTTCCCAGTCTCTCCACTGTGGAGTCACAAGGACAGGAAGGTTTTGCTATACAAGCTCTTGCTCACTTGCTCAAGCTTCTACTGTGAAGAAAGATGGTCCATTGGCCCACTCAGGCCCCCTGCTTTATGCAATGTTTGGACAACTGAATTGGTGTGTAAATTCATCTTCTTCTAGAAGACAAATAGCAGCATAATTTCTTTCTGTCTTTTTCAATTTCTGTCTTTCTCCCCTAATTTAATAGGTATTCTGTTGAGGACTGTTATTAAGCTAGGCCCTGAATAGAACACTTGAGGAAACAAGTGAGTCATAACCTTTTTTTTTTTTTGCCTCCAGGGTTATTGCTGGGGCTCAGTGCCTGCACTGTGAATCCACTGCTCCTGGAGGCCATTTTTCCCCCTTTTGTTGCCCTTGTTGTTGGAGCCTTGTTGTAGTTATTATTGTTATTGTTGATGTTGTTCGTTGTTGGATAGGACAGAGAGAAATGGAGAGAGGAGGGGAAGACAGAGAGGGGGAGAGAAAAATAGACACCTGCAGACCTGCTTCACCACCTGTGAAGCGACCCCCCTGCAGGTGGGGAGCTGGGTGCTTGAACCGGGATCCCTAAGCCAGTCCTTGTGCTTTGCGCCATGTGTGCTTAACCCACTGCGCTACCACCCAACCCCCAAGTGAAACAATCTTATAACCTGGGGATGGAGTAAAGAAAAAAAAATGGGTACATTAATTTTTTTGGCATTTATTGATTACCTGCTAAGTGTTTCTCTCTCTCTCTCTCACACACACACACACACACACACACACATACACACAGTGTACATCAATTTATTTATGTTTATTATATTTATTTAGTTAGTTATTGGATAGAGACAGCCAGAAATAGAGAGGAAGGGGGATACAGAAAGGGAGAGAGAGGGAGAGGAGACCCCTTCTGTTTCATTTGGTTTAAATCCCCCCTGCTTAACACTATTCTATTTACATAACCACTTCATTCTATTTACATAACCACTGTTAACAAGTTCCACCCTCCCTTCAGGGCATTTGTGGTTCAGTGATAGGATTCTCGCCTAATCTGCCCCCTCTTTGTCACACTCTGATTTTCACCAGTCACTTTTCTCTCCACCCTCTCTATGTCACATCCTGTTTCCACCTTACCTGGCAAGTATATATAAAGACAGCATTGTGAGTTTTACAGTACTGTACCTTGAGTTTAGCTTAGCTCGTCTTAGATTGTGCTGCGTCCTGCATGAATAAAGAGATACTGCCTACAACCCAGCCATGAGTCCCGGGTCGTCTGTTACCCGCCCGTGAAGCCAGCCCGGCGAAAACAACATAACCCATCGAAAACAACATAGAGAGACACTAGTACTGCTGCTTCACCACTTGTTAAGCTTTCCTCCTGCTGGTGGGGACCGGGGGCTTGAAACCTTGTCCTTGCACACTATAATATATGCACTCAACCAGGTGCTCAACAAATTGGTACACACACACACACAGTAGAGGAAATATGGGGAATATGGTAACATGATAGGAGCTCACTCTTGCAGGATTGAGTTAGCCTTCCACCAGATAGTTGACATGTTAACAGCAGACTTGTAGCAGGCATTGAGTTTCAATCATGCTTCTATAAAGATCTGCTATTATAAGGAACCTCCAAGAGCACTCAGCAAACAAGTACTTATCCCCCAGAACAAAAGGTTGACAGAGCTGAAGGCCCAGAAAAGCCCATTAAGGAACTGCTATCTGACCCTTCAAACAGCTCTTAAGAGCTCACTGTGGGTGACAGAGCCATCATTGCATTAGCACTGCACTCTGTCCCTGAAAGGAAGGTGTGGTTGAACTTTTTGGTACTTGAGAAAGCAGAGACATGAACCTAGAAAGAAGAGCCTGGGTCTCAGTCTCATGAAACTCTGAGAGGTGCTCTCATCCCCATTCTTCAGATGAGTCATCGGAAAGTCAGAGAAGGCCCTATGTCACATTGTTCAGGGCTTCTAGAACTGGGCTCAAGTTTGGACTTGTTCCTGTAAACAGACCCACGACCTTTCATTTCTTCGGCACACTTGTCACCACTCCATGGGGCCTCTGTAAGTAATTTGTTCTCACTGAGCCTCAGTTTCCTTATCAGCAAAAAGGACAGCAGAGCCTATTTCACAAGCATACTATGAGAACTAGTTGCCATTTTAATCATAAACACTTCTTTTTTAAAAAAATATTTATTTTATTTATTTATCCCCTTTTGTTGACCTTGTTGTTTTATTGTTGTAGTTATTATTGTTGTTACTGCTGTCGTTGGATAGGACAGAGATAAATGGAGAGAAGAGGAGAAGACAGAGTTGGAGAGAAAGACAGACACCTGCAGACCTGCTTCACTGCCTGTGAAATGACTCCCCTGCAAGTGGGGAGCCGGGGTCTTGAACCGGAATCCTTAAGCCGGTCCTTGAGCTTTGCACCACCTGCACTTAACCTACTGCTCTACCGCCCAACTCCCTAGTCACAAACACTTCTATGGCTCTCAACATCCGACTTAATCTGGAGCAGGGTCCTAGCCAGGGAGAGGTCAGCCAGGCACTTGAGACACTGAATTTAAGAAGGCATGTAACTTCTGGGTAGTGTGAGTGCAGCCCTTGGAAGAAAGTGCCTCTTTAAATTCCATAAGGAGCATGTTACCTTTCTCAACCTAGTCCCAGCCCTGATTTGCAGGTAAGGGAGTGTGTGAATGGGTAGCTTGGGGGGACGTGACAAGGACAGAAAAGGCAGGCCACAGGGCACGCTGGTGTAAAAGCAGTTGCCGATAACTGACCCCACTACAAACGCACACAGTTCAACAGAAACAATGAGCTGGAACAGATATTACACTGGTGGGCCCTGCCTGGTGTAATTGCTTCTCATGGGCAGCATTCAGTGAATTGGTGTGTATGCATCAAGGATGGTTTTAAATCTGCTCTATCTCCTTGATGATATGAAGCTATTTTACCTCCCTTTTTACCCCCTCGCCCCCCCCACACACACACAGACACATGAATGACCCGAGAGTAGTGTCTGTATCTTATTTTTGTATTCCCAGGACCCAGTCACATATTTACATGTAATAGTTGCTCATTAGATGTTGACTGAACTACAGGATGCTTTGTCTTTCATGCTGGAAACTCCTAATCATCATCTTCTTCTTCTAGCGTTTGCCTTTCTTCCGTAGCCAGTTAATGGCTTTGAAAGTGACTGGGATCCATGTGGATTCAGTCGGCTAGGAAGGATCGTCAGTTTCCCCAATGAATGGGTACTCACGGGATGCACCTTAGGTCCTTTGATACTTCGATCATGAGTCCAGGAACTCTGGTAGGATGAAAAATTACAGTTGCCTGGGAGTCTTGTGTGCCCACTGGAGACAGGAAGACATGGGCACATTCAATAAATATTTGCCCAACTTAAACTGCTGTAAATGGCAGAATTGGGACTTGATTCCAAAGCTTATGTGTGCTTGTGCAGGCACCAAGCCGAAGCAGTATCTTTGAAATATGCAATGCTCTGCCTCTGGCTCTGTGACCAACTGCAGTCTCTTCCACCAGACTTGGACCCCGTGACATACCCCCCACCTTCAAAGCTTCCCTTGCTTTCAGGAATTACATCTCATGGCATATATACTGGCACCACAGCAGAACTCACGTTGTGTAGGCATAACAGTGGCAAATAAAATTCACCTCATTTGCCAACTCCAGCAGACTCATAATGGCAGCTAGAACTGTTGGGCTGAAAAGGAACTGGGAGGCCTGGAGGGAAAGAATGCTGGAATCAATCAGTGATGTCTATCACGGGCTGGGGAAGGAGAGTGACGCCATGGATACCATGCATCTGCCAGCCAGTTCCACTTGTGCAAGGAAGCAATCTGATTAAGCGACCCTAAATCCTACCCTGTGCATGTGTGATTCTGTGTCAGTTTCAAACATGTTTTCCTACTAAAATCACCTGGTGCTCAACCTTCAAAACTAGCCCAGGGAAGGAATTAGAAGATAGTGCCATCCTCTGGGCACTTCCTCAAACAGCTAAAGTATGTTTTTAATGATGAAACAGGAAATTATAAAAAGTATAGTATCAGGATTTTAGTATTGTGTACCTACTTGATCTTTCCTTGATCTGCTTTTAGAGTCAGCCTGTCTTGGGATTGTTTTCAACCCTGGCATTAATTGGAAAATCTGCCTGATAGTTGTGGACTTAAAGGTGTTAGGCTCTGAAAGTAGGAGGGAGCTGGAATGAGGGAAGATAGGCAGGGAAAGCTCAGTGGGCATCCAGATGCCCTGATTGTGCTACAGCCCTTCCTGAAACCTAAGACAAGAGCTAGTCTAAGAGATCTGCCCCTACCAGCTAAATGTCACTGGTTCAGTCCCTAGGGGAATATTTTGCAATATTCCTTCCAGCCCATCTCTGCCCACCAGGCAGGTTTCCTTAGAGTACCCCTGTAGCACATGGCACCACATCAGTCTGCAACACACCATCCCTACTAGACTGTCCCTGAAGGGCTGATTCATTTCTGTATCCTGAACACCTGGGTCAGTGCCTGGGCTACAAGAAGTATTCAGTAGATGTCTACTAGGTGAAGTGAATGAGTGGATGGACCACAGGCATGGCCCCTGATGGATCAACATCTCAGATTCAGTCTCCACAGTCAAATAACAACTTTCTCCCTCCCCTGCTCCTTTAGAGCTTGAGCATGATGCCAACAACAAACAAGAAAGCCTTCTGCTTAGATTGAGAGGGCTTTTCCTTCTTTAAAGAATTCTTAGAACCACTATAATCTTTTGATCATCACAACGATTCTACTGGAAGATACTCTTGCCAGCATTTTAGGATGAGGGATCAACATTCAAATGCTTCCCCAAATCAGTGCAGAATCATCTTTGAGATTTGTAATCACCCAATTCCTAGTTCTCTAGTTAATTTGTTTCCTTCTACCTAAACACTATTAAGTGTCTGCTTTATTTCAAGCTTGGAGGTTTCTCGGTAACACCAGCACAGGGAAGTCCCAGTCCAGCAAATGGGTGTGGGGATAGGGAGGAGAGGTCAAGCTGTTACCATAGTAAACATGCAAACAGGGCTCACACTTTATAACAACCCATGTACAAAGGGAAAGTCAAGAGAATTGCACTTAGACAAGGTCTGGCAGGGCCTCAGTTTCCTTATCTTCAAATTAAGAACAATTCCTACAATGAGCCCTTCATGAGCCCTAATAGACACATAAAGCAATCACCAAGCTACTTAACTCATGAGAACTACTCCAAGACTATTTGTTTTTCTCTTTGTCCCCCCTCTAAGGAGAATGATGTTGATGGTGTCCTAAAAGAGATGGTGATGTCAAGATGTCTTAGGAAGCAAGGGTGGGGGACAGTGGTTGCAAAGGAGCTATGTTCCCCTATTCTTCTTCAGCACCAGGTATAGCACCTGCCACATGTAGGTGCTTTCATGGGCGTTTGTTGAAATTGCCTCTTAATCTCATTATAAATGGGGAAATTTTTAAAAATGTAAGCGCACAATCATTAGTCCAGCAAAATAACTCACCGGATAGTGTGTCTGCTTTGCCATGTGCCCAGCTCCTACTGCATTGAAGGAAACTCCACCACTCTCTCTCTCTCTCTCTCTCTCTCTCTGTCTCTCTCTCTCTCTCTCTCTCTCTCTCTATATATATATATATATATATATATATTATAGCCCTGTCTGTCCAACTCTTGCTATATGGAAAAGTAAATCTGATGCAGTGAAGCCACAAAAATGACAACAACAAAAAAAGTGAAGTTGTTCAACAGTCCAAAATTCCTGTTTCTCTGTTGCAGGAAGAGGTGAGTGAGAAGCAGATGAGATTCAGTCCTTGCCTTCAGAGGACTGCCTGTCCCAGGTTTTGTGCACACATATCTCTGCTGTACATCTTTCTTTCTTTCTTTCTTTCTTTCTTTCTTTCTTTCTTTCTTTCTTTCTCTCTCTCTCTTTCTTCTTTTTTAACTTTAGAGCTTTATTGAGTAATGGTTCACAGTATAGTCTTTTTTTCACTACTCCTGTCACCAAAGGTCTCTTTCTCCATCCCCACCCCCATAGATAATCCTATAGTTCTCCTACAGTCGTAGATACAGGTTGGCATATTTTTTTCACATTTATTTGTTCAATTCTCTATATTGTACATATGAGTGAAACCATTCTTTTTTTTTTTTAATTTTTTATTTAAGAAAGGATTAGTGAACAAAAGCATAAGGTAGGAGGGGTACAACTCCACACAATTCCCAACACCCAATCCCCATAACCCACCCCCTCCCCTGAAACCATTCTATAGTTGTCCTTGACGTCCTTACTTGCTTCACTAAGTATAATCTTCTCCAATTCCATCCACTTTACTCCAAAGGACTCAATATCATCTTTTTTATTGCTGAATAATAATCCACTGAGTATTTGTTCCATAACTTTTTTATCCAGTCATCTGTCAAAGGAAATTATGGTTGTTTCCAAGTGTTTGCTATTGCGAACAAAGCTGTCATGAACATGGGGGTGCAAATATCCCTTCGAATCAGTGTTATTATATCTCTTGGGTAAATGCCTAGGAGTGGAACTGCTGAAACATAAGGTATTTCCATTTGTATTTGTTTAAGGAGTCTCCATACTGTTCTCCATAATGGCTGCACCAGTTTGCACTCCCACCAGCAGTGTGGTAGAGTTTTTCTCTCTTTCCACATCCTCTCCAACATGTATCTTCTCCTTTTGTTTTATTAATGGAGCCCATTCTCACAGGTGTGAGGTTGTTTTAATTTGCATCTCTCTCTGGTAATGAGTGAATTGGAGATTTTCCACATATGTCTGTGGGCCATGTGTATCTCTTTAGAGAACCATCTCTTCATATCCTCTGCCGATTTCTTATTGGGTTGTTCTTTTTCTTTTTGTTGAAATGTATGAGTTCTTTAAAGATGTTTAATATCAACTGCTTGTCTGAAGTGTGGTGTGTAAAATATATTTTCCCATTTGTTGGGTTTCCTATTTATCCTTATGAAATTTTCCTGTGATGTGTAGAAGCTTTTTAATTTGATATAGTCCCATTTGTTCATTGTTGATTTTGTTTCCCTTGCCCATGGGATGGAGTCACCAAATACGTCTTTAATGTTAAGGTTCTGAAATGTTTCACCAATGTATTCTTCTAGGTATTTTATAGTTTCAGGTCTAATATTCAGATATTTCACCCATTTTGAGTTAATTTTGGTGCATGGCGTTAGGTGATGGTCTAGTTCCATTTTCTATATGTAGTTGTCCAATTCACCCAACACCATTTGTTCAAGAGATTTTCTTTTCCCCATTGGGTAATTTGGGCCCCATGATCATATATGATGTACCTATACATGTGTGGGTTAAGTTCTGGGCCCTCTATCCTGTTCCACTAGGGCATATGTCCATTTTTGTTCCAACTCTGTTTTAACTACTACTTCTTTGTAATATAAAATGAAATCAGGAATGGTGGTGCCTCCATTTTTCTTCTTTTTCCTCAGGAAAAAGAATACCCCTACTATTCATGCTTTTTTATAGTTCCACACAGATTTTTGGTTAAGTTGCTCAATTTCCTTGAAAAATGCCATTTGGATTTCAATAGGGATTGTATTGAATCTATAGATTATTTTGGCAGGATTGCCATTTTAATAATATTTATTCCTCTGATCCATGAACAGGGGATGTTCTTCCATTTCTTTGTGTCATCCTCTATTTCTTTTAACAATGTCTTGTAGTTTTCATTGCAAAGGTCCCTCATCTCCTTTGTTATATTTATTCCTAGGTATTTTATCTTTTTGGATTCTATTGTAAATGGGATTGCTTCCTTGAGTTCCCATTCCTCTGGCCCATCTTTTGTATAAAGAAATGCCGCAGATTTATGAGTATTGATTTTGTAACCTGCTGAATTTATTGATGATTTCCAGTAGTTTTGACAGAGTTTTGGGGGTCCTCTAGGTATAGCAGCATATCATCTACAAATATTGGTAATTTAACTTCATCCCTTCCCAATGTGGATTCCCTTGATATCTCTTTTTTGCCTGATTGCGATGGTGAGGACTTGTAAGACTGTTGAATAGAAGTGGTGAGAGTGGATACCCTTGCCTATTTCTTGATTTTAAGGGGAAAGCTTTCAATTTTCCCCCATTGACTATGTTAGCCATGGGTTGTCATATATCGCCTTTATCATACTGAGGAATTTCCCTTCCATTCCCAATTTCTTAAGGGCCTTTATCATAAAGGGACCTTATCAAATGCTTTTCCCTCATCACTTGATAAGATCAAGTGATTTTTATCTTTCTTTTGTTGATATGGTGGATTACATTGATTGACTTGAAGAAGATGTTGAGCCATCCCTATTTCCTAAGGATGAATCCCACTTAGCCTTGATGGATTATTTTCCTAATATATTGTTGCATTTGATTAGCCAAGATTTTGTTGAGGATCTTTGTATTAATGTATAACAGGGATATAGGTCTATAGTTCTTTTCTTTTTGGTGGAGTTCTTTCCTGATTTGGGGATCAGCGTGATATTAGCTTCATAAAATGTGTTTAGGAGTATTTCTTCTCCCTCTCCCTCTTCTTCTACTTCTTCTTCTTCTCCTTCTTCTTCTTCTCCTTCTCCTTCTCCTTCTTCTTCTTCTTCTCCTTCCTCTTCTTCTCCTCCTCCTCCTCTTCCTCCTCCTCCTTCTCCTCTTCCTCCTCCTCCTCCTCCTCCTCCTCCTCCTCCTCCTTCTCCTCCTCCTTCTTCTTCTATTTTCTGGGAGAGTTTGAGGAGAAAGGTTGCTCTATTTAATTTCTACCCATCTCTAATTGCATCTCCAAGAAGACAAAAGTCAGATTCATTTCATTTAGTGCAATAGTGGTAGCCCATTTGACAGACTTTATCACTTCCCCATTATGTGAAAAATGTTTACAGAGTTTGGAAGTGAAAAAAAATAACAGACAAAACTAAGAGTTTGGCTTTTAATAGGCATGTT